>NW_012119221.1:860061-937284 GCF_000951035.1 Colobus angolensis palliatus | reverse complement strand
TGAGGTTGGGAGTTTGAGACCAGCCTGGCCAATATGGTGAAACCTCATCTTTACTAAAAATATAAAAACTAGCCAAGCTTGGTGGCACGTGCCTCTAATCCCAGCTATTCAGGAGGCTGAGGCATTAGAATCACTTGAATCCAGGAAGCAGAGGTTGCAACAAGCCAAGATTGCACCACTGCACTCCAGCCTGGGTGACAGAACAAGACTCTCAAATAAAAAAAAAAAAAGAGTCAATAACCCTGGTATAGAGAAAGCAGAAAGAGAAGAATGTTGATGGCATAATCATGAGGGACAAAGGCAATATCCAAGGAAGGATAAAGAAGGGTCCACAGGAGAAAGCAAGTGAGGTGGTCAGGCAATTACCTCCTGTGAGGACCAATGGAGGCACCATCGAAGGCCATGGGGAGCTCAAAGCACCCTCAAAGCGAGGCCTCAAAAGTGAGGCTTCTGGCCTCAAAGCGAGGCCAGAAACTGGGTTTCCATGGGCTAAGTATGCAAGGAGAGCAGAGCCAAGGCTTATTCCCATCACAGCCAAGCCCTGTGACACAAGTGGGATTTGAGATGTAGAACTGAGGAAAGGGGCTTTTTCTTTTTAAAGGATGAGAAAAAATTGGTACACACGAACAATGCTCACAAAACGGCTGAGAGAAAGGCAAAATCTAAGCATATTATAAGGGTGGAATTCAGAACACAGGAGGGTAGAGGGGCTGCCACTGTGATGGGTGGGAATGAAGAAAGGGAACTGCTGCTGTTCTGAAGGAGAAGGGAAAGTCTGCTGCTGGGCAGTGTGTGTGAAGAGACAGGAAACAGGCTGAAGCATCCACTGTGAAGAATAGAAGAGTGGGAGTACATTTCCCAAATTCTACTTGTTTATTATAAACTGCTATCCATGAAGATGGTTCTATTTGAAAGTAATATTTAGGCCAGGCGTAACCTCAGCACTTTGGGAGGCCAAGGTGGGCAGATTACTTGAGCTCAGGAGTTCAAGACCAGCCTGGGCAACATGGCAAAACCCCATCTCTACAAAACATACAAAATTAGCCAGGCGTGGTTGTGGGAATCTGTAGTCCCAGACTTGGGAGGCTGAGGTGGGAGAATGGCTTGAGCCCAGGAGGTGGAGGTTGAGGTGAGCTAAGATTGTGCCACTGTACTCCAGCCTGGTTAACAGAGCCAGATCCTGTCTCAAAAAAAAAAAAAAAGAAAGAAAATGATATTTAAAAATGCGCTAGATTAAGTAAAATAAACTAGTAGTAAACTAGTTCCTTTAATATAGGATTTTTCAGTCTTTATTTGTATACTGAGTTGTCCTTTTTTTTTTTTTTTGAGATGGAATCTAGTTCTGTCACCCAGAGTAGAGTGCAGTGACACAATCTCGGCTTACCCAGGTTCGAGCGATTCTCCTGCCTCAGCCTCCTGAGTAGCTGAGACTACTACAGGCGAGTGCCACCACACCCACCTAATTTTTGTATTTTTAGTAGACATGGGGTTTCTCCATGTTGGCCAGGCTGGTCTCGAACTCCTGACCTCAGGCGATCTGCTCACCTTGGCCTCCCAAAGTGCTGGGATTAAACGCGTGAGCCACCACACCTGGCCTGAGTCTTAAAAAGAAAAAACAAAACACCAGGGGTATACTATTTGCCAAATTTGACTCTGAATTTCTTCCTTCTCCCTCACCCTTTTTTGGCCTAGAACCAATTCACATCTCAAAAGACACTAGGATTATGTGAAATCCAATTTGGGAACGTTAAATCATGTTGGAAGCAAAGATAAAACTGCATACTAAAATGGCCTGAACTAAACAACTGCATGGTTCATAAAAAAATTACCAACAAAAATAGAAATACTAAGGGAACAGAAAAAGACACATTTCTGCCATTTAAGAGCTCATTACATATCCTCACAGTGCAGTTAGTATGGAAGTGTGGCTAACACTGAATGTGCCACGTGTAGGACCATGCTAGATACCCTGCGTGTGTTATTTCATCTGCAAAACGATCCACAAAGCAGGTAATCCCCATTTTTGGATGAGAAAATGCAGGGAAGTGTAGTAACATGATTATACAGCAAGAGACTCAGACCCAGTCAGCACGTGCCATACTGCTAGAATGGACCGGGGTGTCTGGTAGGTAGGGAGCCTCGAGCCTTTCACACATTACTCTATGGCATACAGTCTATGCCATAGACTAATGCCATAGAGCAGACAGAAAAACGCAGTGATTCTGCTGTCAGGATAACTCACCCTGGTAGAACCACTACCACCTCAACAATATGGTTACTTACTTTTGAGTCCTAACTCTGGCAAACTGAAAGCCAATAAAAGGCTAGAAATCAAGAAGAATATAGGGTACAGCCATTATATATATACACACACACACACACACACACACTTTTTTTATTTAAGTTAGTGTCTCACTCTGTCACCTAGGCTGCAGAACAGTGGCACGATCTCGGCTCACTGCAACCTCTGCCTCCTGGGTTCAAGTGATTCTCCTGTCTCAGCCTCCCTAGTAGCTAGGATTACAGGCACCTGCCACCACGCCCAGCTAATTAAAGTGATATTTTTAAAGAAAGTTTGTTTTACGGGAATTCAGTGAAAATCAGAGTTCCATTTTTTTTCCCCAAAATACAGCATTTTTGAGGCTTCTCTGACAAAACAGCCTTTCCCATCTATCTTAGTCCTGGTCTTCAACTGTATTATATTTTAAACCACAGCCTATAATTAAAGAACTTGTTCTTTTACAGTAGACAGTTCCAAGGAATTAGAAACAATTTTAATCTTATAAAAAGAATTTGATATAAACACAGATAAGAAATAATATTAGTTAGGATCAAAAAGAGGTTGAAAAGCAGTAGCAGTATTCCATTCCACAACCATCTCCACGGGAAATCTTAATAAATCTGTGTGAACAATGACAGGCACCTCATATAAAACCTTGCTATTCCTCAAAAGAAAAATTAAATAAAAAATCAATGGGCATGTTTTAAATAAGCGGCATTGAACAACTGTGAGGAAGGCCACAGCCAGCCAGCTTACTCCCTCATGCAAGTCACTCGATCTCTCTGGGTGTCAGGTTCTTCATCTGAAGAGTAAAAGTTACAACAAGATGAGCTGAGGTCATTAGCTTCCCACTCCAGGCCTTAGGATTCTTGGGCTAAGACTTAACAGAAAGTTCCTACACAGAAACAAACAAGTCACCTAGGCCAGAGCAGTGGCTCACGGCTATAATCCCAAAAGGATTATTTGCGAGGCTGAGGCAGGAAGTTTCAGGTCAGGGGTTGAGAATCGATGGACAACTTGGTGAGAACCCACCCCAACCAAAAAGTAAATAAATAAAAGAAATTACCCATAATAGCAGTACTCAACGATACACAAGCACTGAAATAAAAACAATGTTTTTATTTCCTTAAGTCTTTTTTGTTCTTTTTATGTATCATTTATTTAATTTCTTGAGATAGAGTCTCGCTCTGCTGCCCAGGCTGGAATGCAGTGGCGCAATCTAGGCTCATTGGAACCTCTGTCTCCCCGGTTCAAGTAATTCTCCTGCCTCAACCTCCTGAGTAGCTAAGATTACAGGCATGAGCCACCTTGCCCAGCTAATTTTTGTATTTCTAGTAGTAGGGGTTTCTCCATGCTGGCCAGGCTGGTCTCAAACTCCTGATCGCAGGTGATCTGCCCACCTTGGCCTCCCAAAGTGCTGAGATTACACGCGTAAGGGACCGCGCCCGGCCTTCTTTTTATATTTTAAAAGTAAACCTCCTTTTAAAATTTTTCCATGTCACTGAAATGATGTTGAAGAGTGAATATTCTAAGAGCTACACAGAGATTTGTAAATAGTTGAACCAATTTTCTGCTGGATTATTAGGCTGTTTCTAAATTTTTACTAAGTGACAATAATTATAAGTAGTCTGTGCAACACTCAATTTCTTTAGTGTAACAGATAAACCAAAAGCTATACACTTTATTAAACACCAAAATGGCCTTCAATAATATTATACCGATTCATATTCTCAACAACTATAAAAAAGAAAGTTCTATGATAAGAAAGAAAACCAAGCTAAGATGACTAGTATCACAGCATCATTTTGGCAAAACCAAAGGAAGAGGCTGAGTAAAAACAGTCCAACTAAGCTTGGTTACAAGAATATCACCTGCAGGTAGCAGGAACTGGAAGAAGGCCAATTTTAGAGACTGGCAGAATTATCAGATGTAAAACAGTCTCGCATATGAAGGAATGCTGTGGCCCACTTGAGTGTGTCCAGTGTTTTCTGGAACAAAGTAATTATTAATTATATTTCGTTTTAAACAGTCTCCTCTCAAATATCACTCACCTCTCTAGCTGCCAATACAATTGTAGTTAGTTGAGAGCGATCACCCCATTCTGCTAAGAATGTTAATGTAAGAGCTTGAACAAAAATGGGTGAAATAAAATGCAACCACTTTTTCTGAGGTACTGTTATGCTTGTACCCGTTTCGACATCTCCTGGTCCATTTAAAAGTTTGGTTCGTTGAAACTAAAATAAATAATAAATAAATGAAAGTAAGCATAGGAAGCAAATAAAACAGTACACAAATCACTTAATTTTTCTTTTATAAGTGTTTAAATTCTATGAAATATGCTCCAAAAAAACTACATTTATGTGACCCCCAAACCTCCCCTCTGAAGCACTGGTCTCACACAGCAACAAATGCTAGTCTCAATTCTTCCGTTTCTCTTCAGCTGAACAAACCAAACAGGATTTACTGATCATTTACTATCCCAGACACTATGGGAGAAACACGTAAAATTGTAAAATACAGTTCCTGCTTTTCAGGAGCTTATAATCAACCTAATTAAGGAAACTGATTACCTGTGCTCAGTATTCAACTCTCAGCTTCCTTTCTCTACTACATTCACACCAACCCCAAGTCAGATCACAGACAGGTATAAGAACAGAACTAAGCAAAACAAGTTATTTTGGTGTAGCCCATGCATATCACACAGATTGGGCCACTGAGAAACCTCTGGAGTGTTTACTCCTAGTTGAGTGCCTTTCTGGTCCAGATCAACAGTGCCATGGCTTACCTCTTCATCTTTCTTCTTTAATTCAGCTTGAACTTCTTCCAGTTCCTCTTGACCCTCATCAGGGCTCATCTTTAAGCCTTCCCGAAGCATTCTAATGCCAAAAATGGCAAATAATACAGTTGAAACATAGTACGTATAGACCCTGGGGATGACTGTAGTGGCATAGCCAAACAAAACTGGAAAAAATACAACAGTATGTTTGTTAATGAGCGTGTATCACGACCAACTAAAGGAACAGTTAACTTCAGAAATAAAAATTTATCACTGTTAAAAGAAAAATGGTTCACATTAGAAGCTAATCTAGCATGTAATAAACTCAAGTAGTTCCAGTTCTTTCCCTCTACCAATAATAAACCCTTAGGTCTAGCCCAGGCCTAACACAGCTTATTCAGAAGCCAATGGTCCAGCTGAAGATGGCACATCTTTCAGAGAGATGTTAAATAAGATACTGAACTCCTTTCCAGGCATGTTCAGCCAGAGGCTGGCTTGCCCTTAAGTTGTGCAAGGCACAGTACCTGGGGTAGAGGTTAGCTCAGAGGCCCACTCAAGAGTTGAGATTTTATAACCGGGAAGCCACACCACTTTCATAGTGGTATTTCTTCATCACAAATCTTTAAATTACAAACTTCTAGTGAAGAATAATGACAAGATTCTCACACAGCAAGATTCAAACTCTGCTCCTTTGTAACTATTTAAAATAAGTACATTTTATGAAAAAAAACTAAAAATTCTTATAACATATATTAAAATAATGTTACAACAGGCTCAAACATTCAGTTCCACTCTTTCCCACTGATAAGACATCTGTGTAAGTTATATAAAAAATGATGTTTGGAACTATATCAAGAACTCAAATCCTAACGGTGAAACACAAGTACATCAGTAATACTAATTCAGTAATTAAAACTTAAAACTTTGGCTGGGCAAAGTGGCATAATCCCAGCACTCTGGGAGGCCACGGTGGAAGGATTGCTTGAGCCTAGAAGTTCCAGACCAGCCTGGGAAACACAGTGAAACCCTGTCTCATAAACAAACAAAAACAACTACGTAAGGAACAGAGGATACGACCATACATATAATATATACAATTACTCTGGCCAGGCACGGTGGCTCACGCCTGTAATCCCAGCACTTTGGGAGACCGAGTCTGGCGGATTACTTGAGCCCAGGAGCTTGAGACCACTGGTCAACATGGTGACATCCTGTCTCCACAAAAAAAATACAAAAATTAGCCTGACGGGGTGGCACACGCCTGTGGTTCCAGCCTACTTGAGGGGCTGAGGTAGAAGGATCACTTAAGCCCAGGAGGTCAAAGTTGCAGTGAGCTGTAATCATGCCACTCCATCCCAGCTTGGGGAACAGAGTGAGACCCCATCTCAAAAAAATAAAAAGAAAAAGAAAGAAAGAAAGAAAGAAAAATACAATTACTCTTTAATTCACTAGCTCTTTTTATAAAATGGGTGCAACACTTATAAACCTCCCTGAAAATTAAATGTATAACCTGTATGTAAATTCTCTACATTACAAAACTGAAAAGATCTTAAAATCATGGTTAGAAAAGTAGCAAACCTACGCCTGCGTGCACATCTGTATTTAAATTATTGTATGTGTGTGTATGTATGGATGTATATTTGCATATATGTAACTGTACACAAAGGATACAAGCACATATTTTCTAGCTCTGTCCACTGAAAAGACAAGAGGCAATTTGTAACAATGAGCTCAGTAACCTTGCACCGAGATCTTGGGTTCTAATAACATTCTCCCCTAAAAAGCTCCTCAAAGCTCCTCTGAGAAATGGCCAGTTCCAGGACCAGGCAGAGCAGGAGCATGATGAACCTGTAATATCTTGTTTTACTAGAAAGTGAAGAGCAAAAACAAACGGAAGCATGCCACAAAGACAAAGGACACAGTTTGGAAAGGCTCCCACTGGACTAACCTGGGATAATTTAATCAGCAAAATAGTTAAATAATTAATTATAAGCCACTGAAAAAAGGAATCCATGAATTTGTACTAATAGTAAAAAGACAAATAAATGGGAAAGGAAGGAGAGCTCTCGCTGGCAGTAGAATGTCAAGGCTCACTGGTGAATATGCAAGTACTAGAATTAAAAGTCGTCATTTTGCAAACATCAAGGAAAGATTTAATTATGCAAGAATCATCAATTGATGCAAAATCTTTGGAGAAATTTTGATGAGGAAGAGGGTGTTTGTACTGTCTTTAAGTATATCCCTACAGATTAGATATTAGTTACAAGGGAAGACAAAGACAACACAGAAAAGAAATCCTGACTGGGTCACCAAAATTAATGTCACCGATGAGGGATAAACGGACACCATGTGCTTCCAGATGAGACATTCTTGGAGAGACAAAGTATCACCTATGCAGTTTTCTAGTCAGGAATGCCTACCTCAATCTAACCATGAAGAAACTTCAGACAAACAAGAAATGGGGAACAGTCCATTCCTGGGGCAGGGGAGGGGGGATACACTGTATTCTCCCAAAAAAGCTGATGTCAGAAAACATTTTTAAAAAGGCGATGGACATATTTCAGATTAAAAGACTAAAAAAAATAAATAACTAAATGCAATACCTGACCTAGAACGAAGGGAAAAACACTGATATAAAGGACATTATCGAGGTGTTGGGGGCAAGGGGAGGGAGAGCATTAGGACCACTACCTAATGCATGCGGGGCTTAAAACCTAGACGACAGGTTGATGAGTGCAACAAATCACCATGGCACATGTATACCCAATGTAACAAACCTGCACGTTCTGCGCATGTATCCCAGAACTTAAAGTATTAAAAAAAAAAAAAAAGTGGTTAAATCTATAAAACTAAAGCTGTGAAAGAGAAGGAAGATGTAGAAATAAAGACATATGACTTAACAGTTGAGACAAAATAATAATAAAAAGACTGTTACATCCACTTAAATTACATAAAACTGTTGTCACAAGTGAAATATTTAATAAATTTTACGTCCTTTTTCTTTTTTTTTTTTTTGAGACGGAGTCTCACTCTGTCGCCCAGGCTGGAGTGCAGTGGCGCGATCTCGGCTCACTGCAAGCTCCGCCTCCCAGGTTCACGCCATTCTCCTGCCTCACCCTCCCGAATAGCAGGAACTACAGGTGCCCGCCACCAAGCCCGGCTATTTTTTTGTACTTTTTTAGTAGAGATGGGTGTTAGCCAGGATGGTCTCAATCTCCTGACCTCGTGATCCGCCCACCTCGGCCTCCCAAAGTGCTGGGATTACAGGCGTGAGCCACCGTGCCCGGCCTATGTCCTTTCAAAAAACAAAAAAAGAAAGGACATTGGGTCATCCAAAATTAAAATACGGATAACAGATTCAAGTACTGTATCAATACATAAAATATATTAAATGTGTGTATATGTGTGCATTACATAGCTCATAAATAATGTATGTATATGTACACACTACAGACAGGTATTTAAACCATGAGTATATATACACATTTATAATTTTATTTAGATAGAGTACAAATGCTAAAACAAATGGGATAAAATGTTAACAGGTGAATCTAGGCAAAAGATATATGTGTTCTTTGTACTATTTTATTTTGCTGCTTTGTAAACTTAAAATTATTTACATAAAATGTTTAAAAATTGTAAAATGATGGGCCAGGGGCCAGGCACAGTAGCTCATGCCTATAATGTCAGCACTTTGGGAGGCCAAGGCGGGCGATCACTTGAGGTCAGGACTTTGAGACCAGCCTGGCCAATATGAGTAACTCCATCTCTACCAAAACATACAGCAAGTAGCTAGGCGTGATGGCACGTGCCTGCAGTCTCAGCTACTTGGGAGGCTGAGGTAGGAAAACTGCCTGAGCCCGGGAGGCGGAGGCTGCAGTGAGCCGGGATCATGCTACTGCACTCCAGCCTGGGTGATACAGTGAGAATCTGTCTCAAAATAAATAAAAAGATAAATAAATAAAAATTTAAAAAATAAATACAAGGTAAAAGGATGGGCCAGGCACACATACCTATAATATCAGTACATTGGGAGGCTGAGGTGGAAGGACAGCTTGAGCCCACGAGTTCAAGATCAGCCTGGGCAACACAGCCAGACCCTGTCTCTACAAAAAAACAAAAAATTTAGCTGGGCATAGTGACATGGTCCCAGCTACTCAGGAAGCTGACGTGGAAGGATCACTTGAGCCCAGGAGTTCCAGGTTTCAGTGAGCTATGATCATGCCACTGCACTCCAGCCCTCTGATAGAGCAAGACCCTGTCTCTAAAAGAAAAAAATACATAAATTAATAAAAAATAGCTCTATCATCTCATTAAGAGATGTATTTCCACTTTTTAAAAATGATTATTTAAATCTGTAATATATTTTGAGTACTAATAACTATAACAACTCAATTCATAGAGTTAACACTTAGATTTACTAGGAGAAATTTACAATATCTTTGAAAATTCAATGATATTAAATGCATATTTTTATTGCAGGTAGATATGACGGGGTGATCCATACATATATTTCTTTAGGTTCATGAAGTGAAGCAGTGAGAGTGGACAAGGAAGAAAGAAATCTGTAACTGGTTTGTCATCAATTAGTTGTAAACACCACTGCACTTGGATCAGCTCTGTAATACATTTTGAAGCAAAAACTGATAATCATTAGGGTAAAATTAAGGAAAGTTAATGAAAATATAAATTATAGGAAGAAAAAAATGTAAATTTCCAACTGTTAAAAAAGTATATTCACATTTGTTTTAAAGGAATGATGGTGATAGTGGGTAGCAAATTGCTAATGGTATTTAGAGTCACTGGGTATATTTTTAAAACATCCTAGCAGTCTCTTTTTTTTTTTTGAGACAGGAGTCTCACTCTGTTTCCCAGGCTGGAGTGCAGTGGCGCAATCTTGGCTCACTGCAACTTCTGCCTCCTGGGTTCAAGCGATTCTCCTGCCTCAGCCTCCTGAGTAGCTGGGATTACAGGCGCCTGCCATCATACCCAGCTAATTTTTGTATTTTCAGTAGAGATGGGGTTTCACCACGTTGGTCAGGCTGGTCTCAAACTCCTGACCTCGTGATCCGCCCGCCTTGGCCTCCCAAAGCGCTGGGATTACAGGCGTGAGCGACTGTGCACAGCCCCAACAGTCTTACTTTACACAATATAACAGAAATTAGATCTTTGCAATTCCTTAAATTTAAGATGAAAAATTATAGACATCTATGCGAGAGAGGGTACAAAATTATTTTAGAGGATACACAAGGAAAGAATACACAAATAAAAGGTTGGAAGACCACAAATATGGTGTAAGCCAAATTCCCATAGTACTAGGTCAATGACTCAACGACTTCATGTCACACAACATGCTTTCCCTTTAATTCAGCGAACTCATGGGGGAAAAAGTACACTCACCTGACAAGCACGTCATTAGTCCCAAGGCAAGCATTGCACCAGCCAGCACGGTCAGGCGGTTATAGCGCATTGCCATGATGGCCGCTATAAAAAATGTCTTATCACCCAATTCAGATACAATAATAACTGATATGGCAGCAACAAATGCATGGATAAATCCCAAATTAGTTTGGGTAGCAGGATCTTCTTTATTGGTATGAACTGGAGCTGCTGGTGTAAATATTTTCTGCAAAACAAAAGATCATTTACTTCTTAAAATCATTATTTGAAATTATTTTATTTTACATGTAAATAAGATTTAGTTTTTTTTGAAAACTTTCTTGTCATGGTCATTACACTTATTTACTGTCTAATCACTCTGAAAGCCATCAGTAATGACAGTAACCTCTGATGGTGGTTGCTACAATTTGAGTATCTCTTACCTGAAATGCCTGGGACCAGAAGTATTTGGAATTTTGGATTTTTTTAGATTTTGGAATATTTGTATCATAGTTGAGTATCCCTAATCCAGAAATCCAAAATGTTCCATTGAGCGTTTCATGCGAGCACGTCAGTGCTCAAAAAGTTTCAGATTCTGGAGCACTGTGATTTTAGATTGAGGATACTAAACATGTATGATGCAGATACATATATATATATGTATATATATGTATATACATGTATATACCTGCTATATCCACACATTTTTTTCTTCTTTTTTTGAGACAAAATCTCACTCTGTCACGCAGGCTGGAGCGCGGAGTGCAGTGGTGCCATCTTGGCTCACTGCAACCTCCACCTCCCGGGTTCAAGCAATTCTCCTGCCTCAGCCTCAGAAGTAACTGGGATTATAGGCATGCAGCACCACGCCCAGCTAATTTTTGTATTTTTGGTCAAGAGGGGGTTTCTCATCATGTTGGCCAGGCTGGTCTTGAACTCCTGACCTCAAGTGATCCGCCCACCTCAGCCTCCCGAAGTGCTGAGATTACAGGCGTGAGCCACCACGCCTGGCCAAAATTACCTTATTTGTTAGGCATTTGTGATTTGAAATTTACTTATTAGCTATGTCTCATTCAAATTTGTATTAGTAACTTATGTGAAAGACCCAGGTATGTTTATTAAACATTTGAATGACATGAAGCTAAGAAAAATTTCATTAACACTCTAAAGGACAAATTAAGACCCACAAACCTCAGCAGGGTATAGAGAGCTGGTTCCAGCTAAGACAAGTTTAATACAGCTGTTTACACGGATGGTCCTATGCTGAAGTCTAAAAATATCTTAGAAGGTAAAGTGGCCTAGCCAGGCACCGTACATCACGCCTGTAATCTCAGCACTTTGGGAGGCTGAGGTGGGTGGATCACCTGAGGTCAGGAGTTCAGATCAGCCTGGTCAACATGATGAAACCCCATCTCTACTAAAAGTACAAAAATTAGCCGGGCATGGTGGCAGAAGCCTGTAATCCCAGCTACTTGGGAGGCTGAGACAGGAGAATTGCTTCAACCTGGGAGGCGGAGGTTGCAGTGAGCTGAGATTGCGCCATTGCGCAAAGGGCAATGAGTGAAACTCAAGTCTCAAAAAAAAGTGGGGGGGAGGTAAAGTGGCTAATGAAAACGACAAACCAGTGTCTTGGCTGTCATTATGCTGAAAACGTGACAAAGCTCCAAAAAAGCAGTAAGCTTTTCGCTTGAAGGAGTTAGTGACAAGTCCAACGTTATTCTATGCTGCTCAGACCTTCCTCAAAGTTCTATATACAGTTCTAAAGCACTGTACTGCCCTCTGAAGATTAGCAGAGATGTCAAAGACTCTAAAATCAGGGATGGCAAGTTACTGAAGCCAAAACCCAGCCTGCAAGAACAAAAAAATGTTTTTTTACATTTTTAGGAGGTTACAAGAAATAAGAAGAAAGAGAAAGGGAGGGAAGGTTGCTGGAAGGCAAGGAGGGAGGGAAGGAAAGGAAGATTATGCATCAGAGATTGGTAGCCTGTAAATACATGGCCTAAAATATTTACTATCTGGTAACTACAAAGTGTGCTGACTTGGCTCTAAAACAACCCCATGAGGGACCAGGAAGGACAGGGTATCATGTTCCAATAATCAGGAAAGTGTATATGTGAATCTATCCAATGTATATGGTCCTAAGAGGCAGAAACAAAAAGTTACAGATGGCAGGTTTTAACTTAACAGAGAGGAGAGATTTCTATTTCCAAAGAGGCACCTGAAGTTGGAATGGACTGCTAGAGGAGGTGGTAAATACCCTTCTCTTCTCAATGTCTGAGTTCCAGAGAAGGGAACCACCACTCCCGGGAAATGGGCTAGACAAACGGTTCTCAACCAGGGTGACTGTGTCTCCCAGGGGACATTTGACAATGTTTGGAGACATTTTTAGTTGTCACAATCAAAGGAGAACCACTGGCATCTAGTGGGTAGAGGCCAGATACGCTGCTAAACATCCTACAACGCACAGGACAGTCAGTCCTTCCACAACCAAGCATGATGTATCCCAAATGTCAACAGTTCCCAGACTGAGACGCCCTGAGCTAGATAAACCACTTCCAAAGGTCTCTTCCAATCCTAATAGCTTATTTTTAATTTTTAAAGCTTATGAATCTCTAGAAACCCAAGAGATAAAGAAAAAGAAACCCAAGAACACAGTCATTTTGGACAGGGTAAAAACAGATTTATTACAAAGCCCTAGTCAGAGATAAGAATACAATCGTAAATTCTTAGTGTGCATGTCATTCCTTAACACATAACATAAACCTGATTCCAAAATTCCACAGTAAAGATCAGAAAAATTTAAGCATTACCATTAAGACTAGACCTCTGAGCTAAATACTGGAGAAATTTAACAAATTTAACAAAATGGTTAATTTTAATTTTAATTAAGCTGCCTTGACAGCTACCTCTTAATGAATTAAGTTTAATTAATTAAGCAAGTATCATTTTAAGGGCTTCTCCACTACTATTTTGGTTCCATCTACATGGATGGTCCTTTAAAAATGAGCTTCCTGCAGTGAGCTATGATGGCACCACTGCACTCCAGCCTGCGTGATGGAGCAAACTCCCTTCTCAAAACAACTTCCTTTCTCTTCCAATATTAAGAATTCATATAAATATATATATTTATGTAAAGAGGCATTTCAAATTTCAACGTGGCTCTCTCTGACAGTTTCCTCCTGAATATGCTTTTTAAAGGTTAGTGTAAAATTTCAGGATCTGAAATCCCAGAAAAATTTTAGGAATAAATATACACCATTTATGATCACTTAGCTCTAAGCTCAAACACAAAATGTTTACTTTCTAAATCAAACACAACAGTGATCAAAGCTACACAGTCTCATGGTTTTATAATCCCCAGCCATGAAACCTCAGCCACATTATTTTATCTCTGTTCCTTTGTGAAATGTAGCGATAAAATAAAATTTGCTTTAAGAGTACCGACATGCACCACATAACGACATTCTGATCAATGATGGGCCGAATATACAGCAGTAGTCCCATAAGATTACAGTACCAAGTTTTTTACTGTACCTTTTCTATGTTTTTTTATATATATAATGTTACAACTGCCTACAGTATTTAATACAGTAACACCCTGTACAGATTTGTAGCCCAGGAGCCATACGCTATACTGTTTAGCCTACGTGTATAGCAGGTTATACATCTAGGTTTGTGTTGAGTACACTCTAGGACGTTTGCACAACAATGAAATTGCCTGATAATGCATTTCTCAGAACACATCCCCATCATTAAGTAATGCATGACTGTAAAACAAAACAAAATTTTAAAAAACTACATATTCTTAAAACCTTCCTATACACGAAACACAAGCAAAATAAACTTCAAGCTTGTTACATACTATGCTGGTCCTGGGTGGCCAAAATCATACAACCAACCATGGTGACAAGAACTTAAAACGAAAAGTTATCAGGGTACTGTGAGGACACAAGATTTTTTAAAAATAAAATATTAACAGGATTAGAAAGTGATCCATTACCATTCCTTCACTGCTATGTGCAAGGATCATCTTCTTTGTCTAATTCACCTTCACAGGGACACAGTGTAGTGGTTAAGTGTATCGGCTTTGGAATCAGACTGCCTGGGTTCATAGCCAAGGCATTATCAGTTACGGCATGACCTTGGGCCAGTAGGTAAACCTCCCTACGACTCAAGTTCATCTATAACATAAGGGCTACCTATGTCTCAAAGGGCTGCTGTGAGGATTAAATGAATAAAGCCCTTTAGGACGGTGCTCAGTACACAGTAAGTACTCAATTAGTTTTTGTAGTGCTACAAAATATGAACAGCTGAATCTTCCTGAAACTAATTTCACGTTACTTTACTGTTTTAAGAGACATAATGGTTTTTTCATGCCAAATACTTGATTCTGGTAACTATCCAACAGTTCTCACTGAAGCACATACCAGGTTCCCCAAATGAACCTGCTTCTCCATCCTGAAGGATGAGCCAGAGCAGAGTCTAACAAAAAACCACGCAGCCACAAAGGTGGGCCACATAATGCATTTTTACATTTTCTGGTAGCCACGTATTTAAAAGTAAAACTAGGTAAAAATTTTAACAACATTTTACTTCACCCAATATATTCAAAATGCTACTATTTAAATTATAAACAGTATTTTTAAAACTACTGAGCTATTTTAACATTCTTTTTTTCATACTAAGTCTTCAGACCCTGGTGGGTACTCACTCACTGCACACCTCAACTCTGGACTTGCCACACAGCAAGTGCTCACAGCCACACATACTCATGGCTCATAGTTACAGTGCTGGGCAGTGCAGCTCAAAAGTATGCCAGCCTTTTGCTAACCACAAGACTTTGGCCACACAGTCCTTTTTCCCTTCCCACCTCCTTTTCATTATCCCCCTCTTCATCTAGATTCCTCAAGGTCCAACTCAAGTAGAACTTCTTGAGAAAGGCCTATCCCAGCAACTCCAGCTCTTAATGATCCTGACCCACTACAATAAAACTGAATCCAAACTTGTGGGCAATGAGTATGGGAGGCCTATTACAGAAAAAAGTTCAAGATAGGAACACTCAAGAAATTGACCTTTTTGGATTACAAACATGTATAAATGTAATGCTATCATTTGTAATAAAGAGACAAAATAACTATATGTCAGCTCGGTGGTTCATGCCTGTAATCCCAGCACTTTGGAAGATGGGTGGAGCCCTTGAGCCCAGCCAGGAGGTCAAGACCAGCCTGGGCAACAAAGTGAGACCCTGTCTCTACAAAAAATACAAAATTAGTTGGGTGTGGTGACACACACCTGTAGTTTCCAGCTATTTGGGAGGCTGTGAGTTGAGAGGATCGCTTGAGCCCAGGAGGTGGAAGTTGCAGTGAGCAGAGATCACATCACTGCACTCCAGCCTGGGCAACAGAGTGAGAGCCTGTCTCAAAACAAAGAGAAAGAAAAAAAGAAAGAAAGAAAACAAACAACAAAAAGAAAGAAAAAAACAACTGAATGTCTACTGATAGAAAACTAGTTAAATAAATGGTAGATCCACATAACAGAATATTATAGAGCTAAAAGAATAATAAGAATATTCTATATACTAATATAGAAAATCATTAAGATATTTTGAAGTTGAGAAAAAGTATATACTAAGTATGTGTGTATGTGGACGGTGTAAGTATCGTAAATACACACCAAGTCTCAAGAAACAAGTTAATGATGAATGTTTCCAGGAAAGGAACCAGAATGACTAGAACAGGGGTTGGCAAACTTTTTCTAGAATACAAAAAAGGAAAAGAGACATAACTTCTCACTTTACATTCTTCTGTATCTTCTGGAATTTTTAACTTTCACACCATTATAGACACATGCTATGCACCATTTCAAAAACCTCTTGACCCAACATCTTATGCCAGCTATGAAGGATCAATTTCGTGTAAGCTGTGACTGGCTTCAAGCAGGTCCAACCAAAAAGCACTGCTCTGTACTTACTCATTCACTACCTGGAAGTGTGGGGAGTTAATAGCTGTGGGGCAACCAATATGGAAGCTGGTTCTAAGATTCATTTCATAAGCCTCCTTGGAAGTTTCAGTGGGATTCAGTACTAGTCACTCATGGAGTAGCTAACTTGAAAATACATCGGCCGGGCGCGGTGGCTCAAGCCTGTAATCCCAGCACTTTGGGAGGCCAAGATGGGCGGATCACGAGGTCAGGATATCGAGACCATCCTGGCTAACACGGTGAAACCCCGTCTCTACTAAAAAATACAAAAAACTAGCCAGGCAAGGTGGCGGGCGCCTGTGTTCCCAGCTACTCGGGAGGCTGAGGTAGGAGAATGGTGTAAACCCGGGAAGCGGAGCTTGCAGTGAGCTGAGATCCAGCCACTGCACTTCAGCCTGGGCGACAGAGCAAGACTCCGTCTCAAAAAAAAAAAAGAAAAGAAAGAAAATACATCACACCTTTTCTGCATATACCTCTTTTCTGCACTGACAATGTGAAAGAATACAGGCATGTTTTGAGAACAGGAAGTAAACCATCAGAAGAATGGTTGGGGCAAGATTAGAAAGATAAACCGGGCCTGAAATCCTTTATGTTTGCAGACAAGCTGTTTGCGGATAAGCTCAGAGGCAAGAGGAAAGTCCTTACATATTTTGTGTAATACATAAACACGATCAAGGCACTGTGACCAATTATCAGGGCAGACTGGAGAGTACCAGCCACTGGATCAATCAGGTGGTCAGCTGCACGAAACCTGTGTTAAGGACAAATAAGAGAAGGAAAAAATTCTGCACATGATGGAAAGAAAAACCACTAGACTTTTAAAAAAGGTAGGCGGGCTGGGGGAATTAAGGATGGTGGTGAGGTTTTCTGACTGGTTGGCAGAAATATTAGTACCCTTAAAATGCTAGTATATATTTAGTACTCTTAAAAGGTATGTGTGAAAGGGGAATAAAAACAATGGGTTTAGTTTCATAAACATTCCACTTGGGGTGATAAAAAGCATTTCAAATGAAGGCTTGGAAGAGGTTATTGAAAATGGATCACCAGAGTTTAGCCTAAGACAGCTTCAAGATATGTAGGCTCAAGGTTGACAGCCTCCGTGTCCTCAATAGGCTCTTGGAAACTGCAACTTTAAGTGAAATGATGTAAAAGAAAACCAACTTTCTTTTCTAATCCATGTTATAATGAAACAACACTGAATTAAAATGACATGATTTGATGTCATTTCACTTAAAGCCACAATGTCCAAGAATCTATTAATGACATTAAGTGAGGACGTACTGTATCTGGTTGCTGGCAGCCCAAAATTATCAGCTAGAGATCTGCAAGTAGATGAGATTTCCAACAGATAAGGCAAAGAGATAAAGTTGAAAATATGTGCCTTAGAGAATGTCTTTATTTAAAGAAGATGCAGGGAGGAAAAAAACAGGAAAAAAAAACTATTTCAGATATTTCGAGAGCCAGGTAGCAACTAAAGCATCACAGACTGTCAGGTTAGTTTTGAGCTACTAACTAGATGCCAGATATTTTCAGACATACTGTTGCATTTGATACTCAAAAAAATTTAAGAGCTGTTTTAAGTTTTAACACAAGAAAACTGAGGTCAAACAGGCTTCATTATTCTTCCAAGTTCATACACCTGAGATGGATTCTTAAAAGGTAGAGAATTAACAGTGTCAAATGAGAACTGAAAAAGATCCCTGGATTTATCAATTTGCTAACTTACAAGTTTCCTTCAAAAAATGGAATTTGTGGTGGCTCATGCCTATAATCCCAGCACTTTGGGAGGCCGAGGCAGGAGGATTGCTTGAGGCCAAGAATTTGAGGCCGGCCTGGGCAACATAGTGAGACCTCACCTACAGAAAAAAATAAAATAAAATAAATAAAATTAGCCAGGTGTGGTGGCATGCACCTGTAGTCCCAGCTACTTGGGAGGCTAAGGTGGGAGGATCACTTGAGTCCATGAATTCCAGGCTGCAGTAAGCTATGACTGTGCCACTGAACTCCAGCCTGGGCAACAGAGCAAGACCCTGTCTTTAAATTAAAATAAATAAATAAAATAAAAAAATTTAAAAAGAATTTCAAGAAAAAGTCAAGGACTGAAGCCAGATAACAACAGACTAAAGTAAAGTGAAAATGCAGCAAATCCCCTAGTTAGAAGTTTGGTTTATAAAACTGAAGAAACTAATATAGCTGGGTATGGTGGCTCATGTCTGCACTCCCAACACTCTGGGAGGCTGAGGTGGACAGATCTGAGGTCAGGAATTCGAGAGTTGCCTGGCAAACATGATGAAGCCCCGTCTCTACTAAAAGCACAAAAAAAAAAAAAAAAAAATAAGCCAGGTGTGGTGGCACATACCTGTAGTCCTAGCTACTCGGGAGGCTGAGGTTGCAGTGAGCCAAGAGTGTGCCACTACACTCCAGGCTGGGCAACAGAGTGAGACACCGTTTCAAAAAATAAAAAGAAAAAGAAAGAAAAGAAACTAATAGTCAAGTAAGATTACACGAGTGATGTTTTTCTTTTCCAAAATAGGAGGAACATACGAACATGTGTCAGCAGATATAAAGGAAGCAATGGGAAGGGAGAGAATAAAGGCACTGAGGGAGCAGAATAGGAACGTGGACACAGAGAGGAGGTACACAAAGGATGACAGTTTCGTCCAAAACATTAAAAAGGCAGAAAGTACGGGCACAGAAGAATATACTTCGATGCATACAGGGTTAGATGCAGTGTGCAATTCCAATTTTGGTATTCCACTACTCAGTTATACAGTGTTATACAATGGTAAGTAATGAGATACTAGGGTTTTGGTACAAATACCACTATTTCTGTATTTTAATAATGTCTGAAACACACCTTATTTACATCTTGAGAGCAGGATTAACAACTTAGATTTTTTTAAAAAAAACTTGCTTAATAAAAACTCTGTTCTAGTTAAAATTTTAATTCCAAATTTAAAAATTGTAAAAAAAAAAAATAAGGAAAAAAGCACCCTCATTTAGAAAGTATTCTTTTATACTTTCATGATCCTCAAGAGAAGAAAAAGAAAATCAAAGAAAAAAGTAATTGCTATTCTAGTTCTAGAGTTCAAATGAACACAAATGTGACTGTATTGAAATTGATACAGATACCTGCATCGGAATCTTCATCTATACATGATGAAACTAGAGAAGATGAAGATGCTTTCTTTGAAACAAAATTTACAGCTTGCTACCAAGAAAAAGACTGATGTCCCTGCAAAAAAAAAACAAAAACAAAGTTGCTCAATAAGTTATCAAACAAGAGGTAAGATTATCTGAAGATAAAGGAGTCAGAAGAAAATGCTTACAATTTGCTTAGAACTGTCTCCTGGGCACTACTAATATTAAGTCAAAAGAAGCTTTTTTTTAGGGGTTAGGTGCAGTGGCTCACACTTGTAATCCCAGCACTTTAGGAGGCCAAGGCGGGCGGATCATGAGGTCAGGAGATGGAGACCATCCTGGCTAATACAGTGAAACACTGTCTCTACTAAAAATACAAAAAATTAGCTGGGCATGGTGGTAGGCGCCTGTAGTCCCAGCTACTTGGGAGGCTGAGGCAGGAGAATGGCGTGAACTCGGCAGGCGGAGCTTGCAGTGAGCCAGGATCGCACAACTGCACTCCAGATGGACAGAGCAAGACTCTGTCTCCAAAACAAAAAAAAAAGCTTTTTTTAAAAGTTGTAAAAATGCGCACAAAAAAATATATGCACTTAGGCTGGGCACGGTGGCTCATGCCTTTAATCCCAGCAATTTGGGAGGTACAGTGGGTGGATCACTTGAGGTCGGGAGCTTGAGACCAACCTGGCCAACATGGCAAAATCCCATCTCTACCATAAAAACAAAAAACAGCTGGGCCTGGTGGCATGCACCTGTAGTCCCAGCTACTCTGGAGGCTGAGGCATGAGAACTGCAAGAATCCAGGAGACAGACGTTGAAGTGAGCCAAGATCTCGCCACTGCACTCCAGCCTGGGTGACAATGAGGCTCTGTCTCAAAATATATATATATATATATATATATAATATCATATATTACATATATTATATATATTTTATATATTTATATATAATATATATACACGCACTTAAACAATGACACCACAGATAAACCTGATTTCGAAAGATGTCATTAAAGATAAAATATTTTAATTTTCATTATTGTGTATTTTTGTGAATGGTTTCACTATTTTTAAATACTAATGTTACTTGTTAATTTATATTAGAATTTATATTTAATAATTATTTTGTTATAAAATTATCTTTTCTGTTTTAATGTTTATTTTTATGAATGTTATTGTTTTGTAATGTATTTATGCACTTGAAATTTATTAAATGTGTTTAGTTTCATTGATTTTTTTTTTTTTTTTTTTTTAAGACAGAGTTTTCCTCTTGTTGCCCAGGCTGGAGTGCAGTAAGCAGCACAATCTCGGCTCACTGCAACCTCCACCTTCTGGGTTCCAGCGATTCTCCTCGGATTCTCAAGCAGGGATTATAGGCATGCGCCACCATGCCCAGCTAATTTTTTGTATTTTTAGTAGAGATGGGGTTTCATCATGTTGGCCAGGCTGGTCTAGAACTCCTGACCTCAGGTGATCCACCCACCTCGGCCTCCCAAAGTGCAGGGATGACAAGTGTGAGCCACTGTGCCCAGCCTTCGTTGATTTTTTTTTAATTAGTTTTTTTGATGACAGAACACCACTAAATAAATTCAGTATTAATGTAATTACCTTCTGAGAAGGTAACTATGAGCAGGTATCCTGGTAACTGACGGCCTCAATCTTAGTTGTACAGAGGCTAGAGTTAGGAGGCTAGACTGGGTGGAGTGGGACTACAACTTAATGAAAATAGAAAAAAGTTTAAAATGTTTTGTAGAAGGTACTCTCACAGCTGAAACATAATAAATAAATGAAATACCAAAAACAGTAAAGTAAAAATATGGTAACAAGAACTGGCACTTGGGTCAGGTAATGATTCTGTGGCTTTATTAAAAGTGCTATGCAACCAGAGTCATTCTTCTTTGGACTTCCAGAATATGCAATAAGGTATAAATGACTTTTATTACATCTCTGATCTCCCTCAACTAAAAGGACTTATGTTTCTTATATTACATATTCTGCCCAGGGAAGGAATAAGAAAAAAAAACATATTCAGTAAGTCACTAGAAACATAAACTGCAGAAAACATAGGATCCAAGTAATCAACACTTTTTATCATGGGTTTGTAAATTGGAGGTTAATCTTGACTGTAAGTTCATATTACCCACCAACTTTTTTTTAACCTAATTATAGAGAAAAGTACATACTCAATGTAGCATGCCCTGTTAGAAGTTCAGTCACCTTGCTTTTAGCACCCTATAAGACACAACTAGGTTTTTATAACATTATCTTCCACTTGAATGCCTGCTAACCAAGGAGAGACGCTTCCCCGCTCCATTGTCAGAAGCCCACTCTCACACAGTGGCACAAAAAAGGTTATAGTTAAATATCCTACCCTCTTAAAAGATCTACTGCATGTAGTTGCAAAGCAAATCCGTTGAAACTTACATATTCAGCAATGCTCAACTCTTGCTTATATGGCTGTTAAACTACTTGGATCATTTTTTACCTCCATCAGGTGGGGAAAAAAAGCAAATGACACTTATATTACATAGTTTAGAAAACATGTGAAAGAAAAATCTTTCAGCATAGTGAGTACTGTAGATACAGGAAAACATACTTGAGCAGTATCAAAAAGTTACATAAAAATATAATTAAAACAAGACAAGGCCAGGCATGATGGCTCATACCTGTAATTCTACCACTTTGGCAGGCCAAGAGAGGAAGATCCCTTGAGCCCAGGAGTTTGAGAGCAGGCTGGGCAACATAGTGAGACCCAGTCTCTTAAAAAAAAAAAAAAAAAAAGGAAGACAACAAGACAATTATATTCTACTATAATACAAAATTAGAATAAACAATAATAAATATGTGTATAACTAAAATGAATCATCAATATATGAAAATATTAAAGGGAAAAATCATATTACATTACACCCACCCTTCCCTCCACACCCCTAGTTTTAAAGACAAGGATCCCTTCCCAGCTACTCAGAAGGCTGAGGCAGGAGGATGGCCTGAGTCCAGGAGCTGGAGGCCTGCAAGAGGCAGGAGCTGTAAGAAGACTTTGTCTCTATAAAAAAAATTAAATAAAACTTTAAAAGACAAGAATCCTTAAGACCATTTAACATGTTTACTGGACACTGTTTCTACCACTGCGGCATTTTTCATGGCTAGATTTTTCCTAGCTTCTTAAAAAGGATGTTAGTAGCTCTACACTTACCATTATTTCTATCTTAAAAATCCCGATATGACTAAAACTTCAACAAAATACCTGCAAAGTTACATATTCATAATCTCTCTCTCACTCACACAATTAACTTAATCCAAAATACTGATTGTTTTAAAATAACGTGATACTGGGGTAAATGACAGGGCTAAAAGATGAACACTAAGAATTAAGTTCATGTATCAGCATTTCAGTTCAATTCCTGGAGTGGACATGTCAAGCAGGGTCAGCGGAGCACAGGAGAGACAAGCAGGGCAGTGTAAATGGGAGCCCCATTTCTAAGCATATGCCTGGGGGCAGCAGGGCAGGTAGAGGGAAAAAGATGGAGAAGCCCACTCACCTCTTTGCCCTCCACAAGTGGACTAAAGACCCTGGCTTCACATGTTAAATGATTCACACTTCTTGTACACCTCTGACATCACTCCATTATACCTCTCTGTTATCATGGGTTATTTATTACTCATAAGTTCAGTGCTTTTGATCTTCTCTCTTTTTAAAAAAAAAATCTTTTAAGAGTCCGAGAATTAACCATATAGTCAGCTAAAACTAAATTGTCTAAACCAACACCAATCCAATAATGGTTACAAAATCACGTTATATCCAGCAGATAATAAAAGCTGAATTTTCGTAATTCCAACTGGTGGATCCCTTTGCAACTTAAAGAAAAAAAAATGTTGGATAGACACTTAAAAATAGGGTTGCTGTTTTTTTTTTTCCTGGTTGAGTTTATTTTACAGCCAGTTTTTCCATAAAGGTATTTAAAAGCTGACATAAACTTGACATGCAAATACTTCTACCCAGCCTTTGAAAATTACTTAACAAATGCCGAAGAGACAAGGTCCTCTGGAATAGACAAAAGATGAGTAAGCCAGAGTCGTGCTCTCGACACCCAAAAGCTAGTAGGGGCAGATAAAAACATGTACACAACTTGCAAGAACCCAAGGCAGCAGGATGTGTGTGTAAACATGCCACAATATACACAATAAAGCTCCCCAAAAAAGGAGAAAGAGAAAGCTAAGCTCAAGCTCAAAGAACTACACCAGCATACAATCCAATAAACCATTAAAATCCATTAATGAATTAAATAAGTCAAAAGAGTAAGTTAAGACACAATGAATGCTAATAAAACTTAGTAAGGCACAGAAGTCCAGATTCTAACTCTGGTTCTGCTGAAAACTAGCTGTGATATTAAACCATTACTCCTTCCAAACCCAGGTTTCTCCATCCACAAACGGGAAAACGGCACCTCCTCTGCCTGTTTAACGGGCTGTTGTGAGGATGAAATCGGCTCACAAAATCTTCACTTTCCAGTAACTTGAGCTCCCAGCTTCCCTCCCACACCAGAGTCTCCTCATAAGCAGTTAGTTATTCAACTTCTTCCTGAGTACTTCCAGTAAGGGGAACTTCATTATTTCTCAATATCGATTACTACATCTGGGACAGCACTGATTCTTACAAATGTTCTTGCTTAGTGAAACTAAGATCAGTCTCTCAGAAATTTCTATCCTATGGTCTTACACAGAAAAACAACAGAAAACTGGAAAAGCCTAAGAAAGTAACATGTAACGAAAACATGAAACACAAAAACAATGCACCGGTGTGAGAGCTCACCAGCACTTGGGAGGCCAAGGCCGGAGAAGCGCTTGAGCCCAGGAGTTTGACACCAGACTCGGCAACAGAGTGAGACTCCCTCTCTTAAAAAAAAAATAAACAAAAATTAGCCGGGCGTGTTAGCACACGCCTGCAGTCCCAGCCACTCAGGAGGCTGAGATGGGAGGATCAATTAGAGTTTGCAGTGAGCCAAGATCGCGCCACTGCACTCCAGCCTCCGCGACAGAGCAAGACCCTGTCTCAACAAAGAAAAAGAAAAAGGAAAAGGAAAAGGAAAGGAACAGAACGGTAAGGAAAAAGGAACAGAAAGGAGAAAGTAACGGAAAGGAGAAAAGAATGGAAAGGAGAAATGAAAGGAACAGAAAGGAAAAAGGAACGGAAAGGAGAAAAGGAGAGAGGAGAGAGGAGGGAGGAAAGGAAAGGAAAGGAAAGGTCAGAGATAAATCACTCTTAACCAAGAAATTTTAGGGAAGGCTTCACAGAGAGTAGGTATCTGCTGGTTCTCCAAGGCGGGAAGAGTTGATCCGTGGCTTCAAACTCGAAGGTCTTTTTTTTCCTTTGAAAAGGTCTTGTGTTAGGGAGAAACTGGCAAGAGAGCACAAGGCCTGTCCCAAAGCGTTCTTGAAGCACATTCTTTTTTGCAGATGAGCACATCCCTTTAGCATATGAGCCAAGAAAGCGGTGGCCAAAAAGCCTGGAGATGAGCTGGAGCCAGATCAGGAGAAACCTGAACATCACTCTCCTATAAAGGCTGGACTGAAATTAGTGGAGGCAACTCACCGAAGACTTCTGACAAGATGGCAGAATTCATTGTTTGGGAAGATTAGTTACGTGGAGATGGCCTGGGTGGGAGTGGGGGTTTGAGTGCCACACTGGCCAGGATTCAGGGAGCAGATACTGGAAATAACGCGAAAGCCCACGATTGGGAGAGAGAAGAAATGTTAAAACGCCGCCAAGTGACTAAGGACTGATTCTATTGATTCTATTAACAGATTAAAAAGTTAACTTACAGTATCTATTCAGTGAAGGACAAAATACAGGATTCTGTTTTACTTATAAATGTAGTTTTGACATCCCACACCGCTGCAGCACGCTGTACTGCCGGAGACTAATTCCTCTGCGTTCCTAACGGGTACTTCCTGTTAGCCAAAGCACGTTTTAAAAAAGTGAGAGTCATGGTTCATAATCCATATTTATTTGGCAAAAAGCACAGGCAGTGCCAAGTCGAATTTGGGTAAGCAGTTTGGGATAAGCTATTTCAACAATGAAATGGCCGATGTGATGATCCTCAGGGAATACAAAAAGCCTCCTAGCAGCCATCTGTTAAAAACTTTTTGGTAGGGATGAGTCTTTCCAGCTACTCTAAGACACATCTGATCAATAAAACGCCCATCCCTGGGCAGCACCTTGGTCCTCCGGAGATCAACGTTTACAGCGGGCTCCTCTTAGATTCTCCTTCTCCCTTTCCCTAAAGGAGCGGGCAGGACCAGGCCTCACCGGAAAACAGCGCAGCCGACCGCCCTCCACCCCGGGAGCAGGGGCCGGGCTCCCCTCCCCCAGCAGAGGCCGGTGGAGGACGGCGCTCTCAGAGGCCTGGAGCCTGGTACCCGGTGCAGCCCGCCCCATCCCCCGCCGCCCCGGCCCGGCCCGCTCACCTCGACCCGGGCCGGCTCGGGGCCCTGCACGGCCACCGGCTGTTGCTGCAGCTGCTGGGCAGGCGCCGGCGGTTCTTTGTTCCGGTGGCTAAGGTCTTCATCGGGGCCGGCCCGGACCGCAGCCGGGGCCCACAGCAGTGGAAGCAGAAAGAGCAGAAGCAGCCGGGACGCCGATGCGTGGCCGTTCCCTGGGGCCGCTGCCGCCATCCCGCCCGCCGGGCCGGCAGCGCACGGGCGCCGCAAGAGGAAGTGCGGCGACGGGAAGCCTCGACCCCGAACAGCCTCCGCGGCGCGTCCTTACGACTCGCCGCCGCCTCTGCTTAGAGAACAGTCAGCACCATCCGGGAAGCGCAAGCGGCGGGAGTAAGGTGAGGTGCAAGCCCCAGTCCTCTAGGCGGCGGCTACACTGGAGTCAACCAACCGACTCCGCGCGACCCAGCCCTGACTCCTCTCGGCCCCGTCCCTGCCCGCGACGGCCTCCCATTGGCCCGGCGTTCGCCTCGGCGTCGTGACGTCCTCGGCCAGGTTGAGGTGCGGCGCGCGCCCTCCTCCCATTGGACCCGGCGCTCCCGGCAGGTACCCGGCGCCGCGTGTCCTTCCTCTGCTCGCATCCTACCAGCGCCGCGTCCGGGGCCTCCTTTCTCTCTCTCTGCCGCATCGTCCCAGGTCTGTGGAGCTCTTCACGTCTGCTTCCTCCTGAGCCTTCCGCCGTCATGTCCGCACCCGCTGTTCCCTGCGTTTAGTCTCTCTTAGAGGTCAAATTAGTGCGAGCGCCTGTGGTTACGTGGCGCTGGCTCGCAGGCACCGCCACGCCCAGCTCTGTTCCGCTCTCCCCTGCCGACCCTCGGTGCCACCCTCCATGGGCCCACCTACCGCCAGAAACGTTCTTCGGGGCTCAAAACGCTATTTTTTTTTTTAAGTTCTGAAATGGGATTTGGAAATAACATGACATTTTTCAAGCCTTGTTTTAAGATACTGCCTATAATTACCCCAGACCAAAAATGGCTAACGTTGCCCTCGTCCAGTATGGCCTTGACGTTTTGGGTGCATCTTGTTTTGTGTTACTCCTTAGACCGTTTAAAAATGCTGGGCTTTTGAAATGGACTGTTTAAGACTTTTGCAGGATGGAGCTTTGGGTGAACAAGACTAGAAGACAGGAAAGGATGGTTAGTTAAAGGCTTGAGAATATTTTTATGTCTTCCCAAAAGAAAAGTGAGCTACCATAAGTTTGACTGAGACCGAGTCCCTAATAAAAATCGATAGTGCTAACCATGTGCCAGGCACTAATCTAATATTACACATATTTACATACAGTAAACCTGTACTCAGTAAAGAGCTAAGGAAGTTTATCACTAACTGAAACAAAAAATTAATTTACCAAAACAATCTGTGGGAAAGTGGGCGAACCTATATCGTGTTTGTCATAGGATAGTAAAATTTCCGTCTATGTTTTTTTGTTTTGTTTTTTGGGTTTTTTGTTTTTGTTTTTGAGATGGAGTTTCGCTCTTGTTGCCCAGGATGGAGTACAATGGCGCGATCTCGGCTCACTGCAACCTCTGCCTCCCTGCAACCTCCGCCTCCCGGGTACAAGCGATTCTCCTGCCTCAGCTTCCGGAGTAGCTGGGATTACAGGCGTAGTCCACCATGCCCGGCTAATTTTGTATTTTTAGTAGAGATGGGGTTTCTCCATGTTGGTCAGGCTGGTCTCGAACTCCCGACCTCAAGTGATCCGCCCACCTCCTCCTCTCAAAGTGTTGGGATTACAGGTGTGCGCTCCCGGCCTCCCTCCATGTTGCTCTGTCCGCAATTCCCCGTCTTCCATTCTCTCCTTGTAAACTCCTACTCATACTTCCAAAACCTATTCAGGCCTCCACTCTCAGAAGTTTTCCCTAACACCTGCCATTACAGAATTTGTCACTTGTTCCTTCATGTTATAGCTTTATGCATGCTTCTATTATTGTGTAAGTAGGATGCCGCCACACAATTTGGGGTGTGTTAAAAGAAAAACCTTAGGCAAATTAACAGCGTTTAATCAAGCAAAGAACCCAAAGAATGATTTGCAAATCAAAAAGACCCCAAACCAAAGTAAGTTCAGAGAGGCTCCAGTCTTGCCGAGTGGTCGGAAAAAATAAAGTGACTTACAGAAAACATAATTGAGGGACAAAAACAGTTGGATTGGTTATAGCTGGGGTTTGCCTTATTTGAACACGGTTTGAACAGTTGGACACTTGTGATCGGCCAAAACTCTGTGATTCGTACAAGAATGGGTTACAGTCTGTTTACACACCCAGTTAGGCTACAGTTCACTAAGTATGGGGAAACCTTTAGGCTGAACTTAAAATACGTAAGGAGGCAGCTTTACACTAAATTTAACAGATGCAACTATCATCCCTGGAGTGCAAATGTTTGAGCTTTCATAAGCCAGTAATAACATAAAACCCAGAAGCCCAAACTTCTTCAACGACCTCCCCTTAATGCATACAGGAATTGCTGTGCTTAAAAGGGGCCTGAAAGGGAGGCTTGAGGTCCCAAGGGAGGGACCTGAAAGGAGCAGCTTAGACTAAAGACAGAGCCAGAAGGGTGAATGTAGCAAAACTGGCTGTGTGTCCCTCATTGCTGAAGGCTGCTTTGTTTATTTTGTAGGGCGGGCTGCCCACACTCCAGGGCTGTCTCAGGAAGGACTCCTGGCCAAATTCAGTCATCTCAACATATGAGGCAGTGAGGACTTCCGGGCTACAGCTGCAGGATGCTGAAGCACTAGCTCCTGAGTGTGCAGTGGCTCAGGGGCAAGGCAGCAAAGCTATTTGGCAGAAGATGTAACGTAAATGGAGATAAAGCATTGGCAAACTGGCACAGTGGTGTCAGCAAAGCATCAGAATCTGGGCCAGAGTAAGACCTTTCTAGCCTGCCACAGTGTCACCCTGATCCAAGGGCCCTCAAGTGCTGCTAGGCTAGGCTCTAGGTGTCTGATTCTCATGGGATTTATTTCTGTTTCCACACACATCTACCTCCTGGGGTCTGTGCTCAGGCATGCTAAATCAAGGCTGATTCTAGTTTTCACCACCTTGAGGGTTTAGAGCCATCATCCTTCTAGTCCTCATTGGTGACTAACTCCCTTAAAAAAAAAATTTAAAAACCGTAGGAGCTTTCCTGATACCTTTCTTGAAGAACAACTGAAGCTACTTATTTGACCCCCTACCCAATAAGGATGTAGGTAGCTCAACAATTCCACGATGATTTTTTTTTATTATAGCCTACACTGATATAGTCTTACTAAAATGTAACCACTGTCAGGCATCCTATGGAACGAAACACTACTACATGTGCATTACATTGTATTTTATTTTATTTATGTATTTATTTTTGAGGTAGAGTCTCGCTCTGTTGCCCAGGCTGGAGTGCAGTGCCGTGATCTCAGCTCACTGCAACCTCTGCCTCCCAGATCCAAGCAATTCTCCTGCCTCAGCCTCCTGAGTAGCTAGGATTACAGGCATGTGCTACCATGCCTGGCTAATTTTTTGTATTTTTAGTGGAGATGGGTTCACTGTGTTAGCCAGGATGGTCTTGATCTCCTGACTTCATGATCTGCCCGCCTTGGCCTCCCAAAAGTGCTGGGATTATAGGTGTGAGCCACTGCGCCTGTCCTATATTTTATTTTTTATTTATTTATGTAGAGATGGAGTCTTGCTCTGTAGTCCAGGCTGGAGTGCAGTGGTGTGATCTCAGCTCACTGCAACCTCCACCTCCCAGGTTCAAGTGATTCTCCTGCCCCAGCCTCCAAAGTAGCTGAGACTATAGGCGCCCACAACCATGCCTGGCTAATTTTTATATTTTTAGTAGAGACGGGGTTTCACCATGTTGGCAAGGCAGGTCTCAAACTCCTGACCTCAAGTGATCCACCCACCTCGGCCTCCCAAAGTACTGGGATTGCAGGTGTGAGCCACTGCGCCGGGTCTACACTGTATTTTAATGTCTTTTGTTCCAACATCCTTACTAGGCCTTAAGCTTCTAGATGGTAAGGTTATGCCTTTTATCTTTATATTCCTAGCACCCAGTAGATTATATAAAAAGGTAATAGGAATAGTTATTAAAGTAGTAGTAAAACTTTATTGAATGCTATTCTGATCCAGTCAGAGCACTAAGTGTGTTATATAAATTATTTCTGTCATCCTTTTTGCAAATGAGAAATTTGAGACTTAGGTCAAGGAACTTTCCCCAAATTACACAGCTAGTAGTAAGTAGCAGAATTATGCCTTATATCTGTTTGTTGAATTCACCTATGCTCCACTTACTGAAAATTTACTTTATGAAAATTTAAACATATAAGACCAGCCAATTAATTAATGGTGAACATTTTCATTAACTGTTAGGGAATGCTGTTTCTCCACTCTAGGGTTCTGTGAAAAGGACTATTTCCTGCCGGGTGCGGTGGCTCATGCTTGTAATCCCAGCACTTTGGGAGGCCGAGGTGGGCAGATCACGAGGTCAGGAGTTTGAGACCGGCCTAGCCAATATGGTGAAACCTCGTGTCTACTAAAAATACAAAAGTTAGCCGGGCATAGTGGTGTGTGCCTATAGTCCCAGCTACTTGGGAGGCGGAGGCAGAAGAATCACTTGAACCCTGGAGGTGGAAGTTGCAGTGAGCTAAGACCACGCCACTGCACTCCTGCCTGGGCGACAGAGAGAGGCTCTGTCTCAGAAAAAAAAAAAAAAAAAGAAAGAAAAGGACTATTTCCTGGCCTCTCTCAGTGCCTTCGTCGTTCCCCTCTGATGATGTAGAGTCCATCTGAGCTGTGTAACTGAGCATATTGGGCTCAGCTCCATTGCCTTCTTCCTCTGGGGAGACAGACCCCTAAAGGAAAAACATTATCTGCTGTTCTCTGTGGGGCTTGCCCCCAGCCCAGTGCTGCCTGTAACTGGGTGGGAACAGCTCTTGATTCTGGACTTCAGTATTAGCCCAGCCCACCTGGCCACCAGACCTAAAATTATTCCTTCCAACCCGGCCTCCTGTCTGTGTCACTCTCTGTTTTCATCCTCAATGTTTCAGAAATAGGGAGAAGTGAGCTATTTCCTGAACTCTTTTGGAGAACCCTCCTTCCCCATAATCAGCAAAGGGCAGATTAAAGATTTTTGCCTTAAATAGTCCACAGAGCAAAGGTTGGTTAGAGAAGCCAGGGCAGGGAGACAGAGGAAAGAGGAAAAGCAGAAACCAGAAACTTCACGCTAAGAGTCAACTGAAGATCATTCAAATTTAAAGCACTCAGCCTGGGCACGGTGGCTCACACCTATGATCCCAGCACTTTGGGAGGCTGAGGCAGGTGTATCACCTGAGGTCAGGAGTTCGAGACCAGCCTGACCAATATGGTGAAACCCTATCTCTACTAAACATACAAAAATTAGCAGGGTGTGGTGGCATGCGCCTGTGGTCCCCACTACTTGGGAGGCTGAGGCAAGAGATGGCTTGAACCCGGGAGGTGGAGGTTGCAGTGAGTTGAGATCATACCACTGCATTCCAGCCTGGGCAATAGTGTAAGACTCTGTCTCAAAAAAAAAAAAAAAAATTAAATCACTCAGCAAATGTAAGTGAATGACGAATAGCAATTTGCAACTTGCTTGACCTTCTCAACTCTTTAAAGCACATGAAACAAAGCACACTGCTACCCATCAGCTTGCTAAACCCCTTTAAATGATGGAGACCATTGTGTGGGAACTCTGCTGGTTCAGGGGAAAGGGAGGGCAACCCTTTCCCTACATTCTTGGGTTTTCCTAGGTTTCCACAAGCAGGCTGAAAATTCCAAAAAGAATGCTAAATACATGCTCCAGGTTCATTTATCCAACTGTTTACTTGCATCTCCTTCTGGATGTTTCACCGGCATTTCCAACAGAGCAAGGGCAAAACAGGTCTTTTGATCTCCCTCCAAACACCTGTTCCTCCTTCAGGCTTTCCATCTCAGTAAATGGAACCAGCATCCACCATGTTAGATTACTTTCATTCCCCCATACCCCACATCCAATCCACCAGCAAATTTTGTCTCTAATTCTAAAATCTATCTGAATCTGTTCACCTCTGTCTCCACTGTTACCACCTTGTACAAACCAGGTGTCATTTCTCACCCAGGCCATTAAATGGCCTCCTAATTGGTCTTCCTGCCTCTGCCAATCTAGAATCTAACCAGCAGCCAGAATGAGCTTTCAAAATTAAAATAATTTCATTCCACTGCTTAAAAGTAATGACTTCTAAATGGACAGAGAATAAAGTCCAAAGCCCCTATTTCTGAATGAAAGTTTAATGTGAGCTAAGCCAGGTGCGTTGGCTCACACCTGTAATCCCAGCACTTTGGGAGGCTGAGGCAGGTGGATCACCTGAGGTCAGCAGTTCGAAACCAGCTTGGCCAACATGGCAAAACCCCATCTCTACTAAAAATAAAAAAATCAGCTGGGCATGGTGGCAGGCACCTGTAATCCCAGCTACTCAGGAGGCTGATGCAGGAGAATCGCTTGAACCCGGGAGGCAAAGGTTTCAGTGAGCCAAGATTGCACCATTGCACTCCAGCCTGGGTGACAAGGGCAAAACTCTGTCTCAAAACAAAAAAGAAAAGAAAAGAAAGTTTAATGTGAGCTACCCCTGCCTCCCTGTGTGACCTCCTCTCTTGGTTTTCTCCACCTCATGTGCCATGCCCAACCAAGAGCTTGTTTCCACCTCAGACTCTTTATACTACTTCTGCTTTTCTCTTCTGAGAACACTCTTTTTTTTTTTTTTAGATCTTCTGGTCATTTAGGTTAAAGTTCACTTCCTCAAGAGCAGCCTTCCCAGACCACCCATCTAAAATAGACTCTTCCATTCACCCTTGTCACTTTGTCTCATTGTTGGTTCTTTTTAAGTGTGAGAATTTTTGAAAGTTTTTTCGTAGCACTTATCACTGCCTGAAATTATCTTTTTGATTTTTGAGACAGAGTCTTGCTCTGTTGCCCAGGCTGGAGTGCAGTGGTACGATCTTGGCTCAATGCAACCTCTTCCTCCTGGGTTCAAGTGACTCTTCTGCCTCAGCCTCCTGAGTAGCTGGGACTACAGGCACATGCCACCACTCCCGGCTAATTTTTGTATTTCTAATAGAGACAGGGTTTTGCTGTGTTGGCCAGGCTGGTCTCAAACTCTTGACCTCGAGTGATCCACCCATCTTGGCCTCCCAAAGTGCTGGGATTAAAGGTGTGAGCCACCACGCCTGGCCATCCTGATTATCTAATTGTTTACTTCTTTTTTTGTTTTGTTTTGTTTTTTCAAGACGGAGTCTCACTCTGTAACTCAGGCTGGAGTGCAGGGCTGTGATCTCCACTCACTGCAACCTCCGCCTCCCAAGTCCTGGTTCAAGCAGTTCTCCTCCCTCAGCCTCCTCGAATAGCTGGGATTACAGGCACGCACCACCATGCCCAGCTAACTTTTATATTTTTAGTAGAGATGGGTTTCACAGTGTTGGCCAGGATGGTCTTGAACTTCTGGCCTCAAGTGACCCGCTGGCCTCGGCCTCCCAAAGTACTGGCATTACAGGTGTGAGCCACCATGCCCAGCCTGCTTTTTGTTTTTTGAGACAGGGTCACATTCTGTCACCCAGGCTGGAGTGCAATGGTGTGATCTCGGCTTACCGCAACCTCCGCCTGCTGGGTTCAAGCAATTCTCATGCCTCAGCTTCCCGAGTAGCTGGAATTACAGGCATGTGCCACCATGCCCAGTGTTTTTTTTTTTGTTTTTTGTTTTTTAGTATTTTTAGTGAAGACAGGATTTCACCATACTGGCCAGGCTGGTTTTGAACTCTTGACCTCGAATGATCCACCCTCCTCGGCCTCCTAAAGTGCTGGGATTACAGGTGTGAGCCAGCATGCCCGGCCTTTGTTTACTTCTTATATTTATTATCTGTATTGGCAACTAAAACGTAAGTGTCATTGGGGTTGGAATCTTGTCTAAAGAGTGCCTGGCAGTAGAAAACACTCATACATGACTGAATAATTAGTTTAATGAAATTTTGACAACAAAAAGACAAAGGCAAATCTAGACACAGACATAGTCTGGCTCAAAAATACAGATTTCTGATCTGTCACAGCTTCATCTTTGAAAGTCGGCCTCATTCCATACCATTCCATACCCACTCCTTCCTCCCAAAGGCCTGAGCAGTTTTGAAGTGGCTTCTGTGCCTTTTTTGCCCTTGGCCTGCCTCTGAGAGACAGAGTTCATCTGACTTTCTGCTCACTTCCTAGCAACCTTGAGTTCATTTACAGCCAAAGACAATAATGGGTCTGTAACTCACCAAGAATCCTTCAACCCAGGACACTCCACCTCCCCCAATTATTGCCAAATCTGGTTTAGGTCTGACAGCAACTGAGGCTCCACCCTCCATCCCCTCCATCTTCTGCATCCTCCCCCAGGTTAGGGGAAATCCTCTCTCCATTGTCAAGTCAAGGTGTGAAGTTTGATGAAGCTACTCAGGGCAGAGAGGTGATCGGAAATTAGGTGGGGGTGATACTCTTTCGTCAAATTAAGGCTTGGATATTACCAAGAAGTAGGGTCAAAATTACATCAGCCAGAGAAATATAAATCCATTAGACTAGATGAGGATCTTTAAAATGAGAAGAAGTTGCAGCCATGGAGTAGAAGACCCTCTCATTCCCTCTTCCCAAACCTTGAGAGTAGAACTTCACTGCCATGAAAAGTCTATGGATGCTGAGACCTGTGCACCCCTTCTCCCTGAGGCAGGCCTACAGAATTGGGCATGAAACGGCAAAGGATGGCCTCTGCTTCCACCACCATCAGAAATGTTACATTTTCACCAGTGCACCATAATGTAGCAGTCTCTCATTTTGAGGTATCACCTGGAGTTCTTCATCTCATGACCAAGAAAATTAAGGAGCGTGGATGCAAAGGGTGAAGTTGCAGCGAAAGTTTAATAAGCAAAGGAAGAAAGCTCTCCACAGTGGAGAGTGGACCCGGAAGAGGGTTGCTGTTTTTACAAAGGCTTTGCTGTTTAAGCAAAGGCTTTTATAAGAAACTAGTGAGGACTGGGCATCTCATTTGCATAAGATATGAATTTCTGGTAGCTCCACCTCATCCTTCTAGTGTGAATGTGGGTCCTTAGCTAAAGTTTTACTCTGTATTGCTTTGTTCCCCTTACTGCGCATGTGTTAGGGGATGGAATTTTCCACTGCATGCATATCTGGGCAAGACATTTCTGTAGGCTTTTGTATCTGTGTGGCTGTTGGAATGTCTTAGGCAAGGCCCCCTGTGCAGATCTCCTTATTTGTGCCTGCAGCTTGATTTTTTCAGGCCGTTCTTTTGTTTGAAAGAATTTAACCAAAGACCCACCCTAACTGATGCCTGAAAGGTTTCTTCCTTTCTCCTCTCGCAGTATCTTCCCTTGTAGACTACATCAATGTTGAAATGTTCTTGCTAAAAATGATGCAGGGAGAAAGACAAAGTTATAAAGTAGGCATCCACAATTTTTCCATCTTGCCCCACTCCCCAGTCTAAATGAGGGGGGAAAAAAATTAGTGGGGTCTCCAGCCCTGTCTGAAGCAGGCATCTATTATTCTGCCAGGTCAATTGCTGCAATGGAAAGCATGACCTCAAGTTTTGTCAGATGCACCAAATTTTCAAGAGAAAAGCCAGAGAGCTGAATATTTGTGTGAAATTTCCTAATTTTGAAAAGTTTGCAATTGTATCAAATTAGGATTATACTTCACTAAACATAACATAAAATCGAAAAGAACATGCAGCATAAATGAGAGAGAAATGTTTTCCTTCATTAGAGGCAGTTCAGTGGCTCCACAGAGATCAGGAATCCAGGTTCCTTCCAGCCTTCTGCTCTATCATTCCTAGGGGGTGACCTTTATCTTCATGGCCCAGTGTGACTGCAAGAGCTCTAGTGTCCAACTTCCCAGCAGAAGGATGGAGGACTGGCTGGAAAAACAAGGAGACACAGGGTATGCTTCAGGTATGTTTTAAGGGAACTGCCGCAAAACACATCTGCTTCCATCTTATTGGCTAGAACTTAGCTGCATGGTGACAGCTAATTGCAAAGGAAGCTGGGAAATGTAGTCTCTATTTCAGAGGCACTTTCTACAGGGAATAAAGGGAGAAAGACTCTTGGGGTTAGCAATTAATAGTCTGTGTCATAGTAACTATATCAGTCAGGGTTCTCCAGAGAAACAGAACCAGTAGGAGGCACACGGCAAATCTGAAATCTTAGAAAAGACCAGCAGGCTGGAAACTCAAGCCAGATTTTTATATTACAGTCCTTCTCCAGGAAATATCGGATTTTGCTCTTAAGGCTGTTAACTAATTAGATGAGGCCTACCCACATTATTGACAGTAGACTCCTTAAAGTCGACTGGTTGTAGATATTAATTATATCTGCAAAATATCTTCACAGCCACATCGTTATTAGTGTTGGAACAAACAACTGAGCCCCATAGCCTAACCAAGTTGACACATATAATTAACTATTACACTAATTCACAATTTTACGAAACTATGCATACAAAACAGTAGCTGTCTATGAGCAGGGTATGACCTGCAGCCTGCCAGTTTGCAGTCCTTTCTTTGCATGTCGGAGCAAGGGACTTGGCCCTTTATGTAGACCTACGATGTAATAATACCCTAACCACATACCCACCATACGACTGGAATCACACATACACTGCCACAAGAGGTCTGCAGTGAAGGTCCCAAAGTCCCAGACAGTATGTAGAGAAAAAGTCCTGCTTTTTGGAAAAAGTCCTGTTTTTTGTTTGTGTTGCTTTTACCACTGTGCTGATGGAATGCTATCTGATAACACACTTTTCTGACTCCTTTCTGACTCATAAAATTATTTTCACTGTAAAACCCAAACCTCAGTTGCTAGGTAGTGATTTAGAGTCACAGGAGGGGGCAGTGAGGGGAGAAGGCAGGGAGCTGGGGCTAAGAAAAAGCCCAGGGCTTTGTCAGCCTATAATCACCAACCATTCCACTCACCCTACTGGGTGAGACTCTTCTATACTCGCCCCAGACAGTTCTTATCTGGTGCTCCTCTTTCAAAGCTGTCATGCTGTAAAGTTGTGTTGTCACTGATTTGTAAGAGCGGTTTATATATTGTGAATATTTATTTTTTCTTTCTTATATGTATTGTAATTGGTTTTTCTAATATTTAAAACATTGTGATGTCTTACACTGTAATTCTGTACAGGCTTACAGCTTTTCTGAGTCTATTTGAATAATATAAGTACTAGAAATGTGGCTAAAATGGGCCCATTAAAAGCAGTGGGCCAGGCACAGTGGCTCATGTCTGCAATCCCGGCACTTTGTAGACTGAGGTGGGCAGATTGCTTGAGCTCAGGAATTTGAGACCAGCCTGGGCAACATGGTGAAATTCCATCTCTACAAAAAATTTAAAAACAAAAAATAGCTGAGTATAGTGGCATGTGCCTGTAGTCTCTGCTACTTGGGAGGCTGAGGCAGGAAGGTCACCTAAGCCCAGGAGATAGAGGCTGCGGTGAGATATAATTGCACCACTGTCCTCCAGCCTAGGTGACAGAGTGAGGAAAAAATAAAAATGAAAAGAAGGAAGAAAAAAAAGCATTGACACACTTCTTCTTTTTTTTTTTTTTTTGAGACAGGGTCTCATTCTGTTACACAGGCTGGAGGGCAGTGGCGTGATCACAGCTCACTCCCACGGTCAAGCGATCCTCCTGCCTCAGCCTCCTGCATAGCTGGGACTACACACATGCACCACCATGCCCAGCTAATTTTTAAATTCCTTTTAGAGACACAGTCTCACTGTATTGCCCAGGCTGGTATTGAACTCCTGGGCTCAAGTGATCTTCCTGCCTTCACCTCCCAAAGTGTTAGGATTACAGGTGTGAGCCACTGTGCCCAGCTAGCACACAAATTATATCGCCTAGAAATCGATCATTTCACTAAAAGCCAGAAGATAGAACTAAAATTATTTAGGGTAAATATGTGTCTTATGTTTCTTAATTCAGCAACAAATTAGTTATGTTTATGCAACCATCATCATATAAAAATAAAAACAATTATAATTCAGTGGATCTTTTTTCACTTTATGGGAAGCAGGTTTGGTTTACCTGGCTTCAGTGCTTTTCCCTGCTGTTTACTTTTCACAAGTAAGTCATCTTTATTGTCATTTTGTTTTTACTGCAAAGTTCATTGGAGTCATCATTTTTGAAGAAACCAAAAATAGATGAGGTGGGCCCATATTGTGGTGGCCATTTCTCTGATCTTTAGAAAAATAGTTCTCCATATTTGAAAACTAAGAATGCTCATAGAAGGACAATCTAACAGGCTTGCTATTTATAAGACACCTGAATTTGACTCCCATTTGAATGGATGTTTATCCCTGTCAAACTTATGCTTTGGACAGCAAAACACGTAATTTTTAAATTTTTGTTATTATTTTGGAGACAGAGTCCCCTCTTGTTGCCCAGGCTAGAGTGCAGCGGCATGATTACGGCTCACATCAGCCTCAACTTCCCAGGCTCAAGCTATCCTCCCACCTCAGCTTCCCAAGTAGCTGGGACTATAGACACATGGCACCATACCCAGCTATTTTTTTTTTTTCTATTTTTTGTAGAGATGAGGGTCTCACTACATTGCCGAGGCTGGTCTTGAACTCCTGGGCTCAAGCACTCCTCCTGCCTTGGCCTCCCAAAATGCTGGGATTACAGCCATGAGCCACTGTGTCCAGCTGAAACTCCTCATTTTAATGAGAATGGCATCCATTGAAGGCATTGTCCCCAATTGCTTTGTGACATCAGTCCTGGATCAAATGCAAACAGATTTTTCCTTATGACAAATTCTGCGCTATAGCCCACAGTATTATATTGCTTTACTCTGTTTTTTTTTGTTTTTTTGTTTTTTTCCCTGAGGTGGAGTATCTCTCTGTCACCCAGGGTAGAGTGCAGTGGTGCAATCTTGGCTCACTGCAACCTCTGCCTCCCGGGTTCAAGTAATTCTCCTGCCTCAGCTTCCCGAGTAGCTGGGACTGTAGGCGTGCGCCACCACGCCCAGCTAATTTCTGTATTTTTAGTAGAGACGAGGTTTCATCATATTGGTCAGGCTGGTCTTGAACTCCTGACCTCGTGATCCTCCTGCCTCGGCCTCCCAAAGTGCTGGGATTATAGGCATGAGCCACCGCACCCAGCTACATTGCTTTACTCTTTTTTTTTTTTTTTTTTGAGACGGAGTCTCGCTCTGCCGCCCAGGCTGGAGTGCAGTGGCCGGATCTCAGTTCATTGCAAGCTCCGCCGCCCGGGTTTACGCCATTCTCCTGCCTCAGCCTCCCGAGTAGCTGGGACTACAGGCGCCCCTCACCTCGCCCGGCTAGTTTTTTGTATTCTTTTAGTAGAGACGAGGTTTCACCGTGTTAGCCAGGATGGTCTCGATCTCCTGACCTCGTGATCCGCCCGTCTCGGCCTCCCAAAGTGCTGGGATTACAGGCTTGAGCCACCGCGCCCGGCCTGCTTTACTCTTAACATAGATTAAACGCCTATTACGTGATAGATTTTGTATGGCACACATTAAGAACATGCATTTTCTTGCATCTCTTGCTCTTTTTCTACTCTCCTAAAGCATTCATAGGCATGTATTTTCTACTATGATGGCTTATAACAAAAATCTGTAATACTCTTACTTGTGGTCATTGCTGGCTATGTAATTCGCTGAGACCAGTGTAAAATGAAAATATGGGACCTCCTCTGTAAAAAACAGGAAAAAATACAGTTAAAGATACTAATGTAATAGGGATAATAGTGATACTGGAGTAACTACATGAACTTAAACATTGCAAAACTAATAGTTGTGATGTCATAATTTTATATAATACAATAAACAATAATCATTCATTAATGTGATGTCCTGACTACTATATTTTTCTGGCTCATTTTTCTACAAATTCATCAAAATTTATTCTTTTCATTTCACTTTCATTTTCAATAGATATGAAATTTATGTCACACAATTTCTTTACCAATAGATAAGACTGAAAGCAACACCAGCCAGTCTTGGGAAATATAAAATCACAAATAAATTTTGATAATTTTTCATTTTGTAAAGGATCTTTCTACTGATGCAGCTGTTAAGAGTGTTTCATAAACTGTGACAGCACTGATATAAATTTCTGATAAATTATTTTGAAATATAAATTTTAGTACTTCTAGAGTTGTTGGTTCTTGTGGAATAATTTTTCTAAAGGGACTTAACTCCTTAGACAACTCAGTTTTAAGTAAAAATCTGAATTTAATTTTAAGTATAAATTTATACAATGATATTTTAATGTTTCTGCAGACATAAGGAAATATTTCCTGAAACTTGTGGAGGTCTTACAAGAAACTGAAAGTGGCTTCATAATTTGTATATAATTCATAAGGCCTGTTTATGTATTCTGTCACTGACTCTTCAATTACAAGAAAAAAAAATGTTTAATTATCTTTCTGCTAAACAAGCTAAACAATTGGTTTGTACTTCCTAGGAAAATAGCATTCTTTTCTGTAGAATGTGACAATCTTTAAACTTAATTTCTGTTTCTAAGCCTGAGGTTATTTGCTTTGCAGTGTTGAAGTAGTTTTCAAAACTAGACATTCTAAATGCTTTAAGAATTCTAATAACCCGCTGCTATGCTACAACTATGTTCATGTATACACTTTTATTGTATACATGTTGTACTGATTTACTGACAAGTTAGTGGAATGCGTTCCTGTCCCAGTACTCAGGGTGGAGAGTTACTATTTGTGCAGATGATGCAGGGCTAAGCTCTGGGAAGGGATAGGCGAGCTGGTCCCTTCCCAGGCGACCAGTGGGAGCACTGCTAGTTCTGGCAATGCCCATATGCAGAGCCCTTTCCTGTCTTTGGAGCCACAGCCACTACTCTCCTGACTGTTACTTCTGCTGCTGCCACCATTACCACTGCAACTGGGCCCAGGTACTGGCTCAGCTGCACTCTGGACTGCCCTAAATCATGCACACATGCATGCCTTCCCCGCTGGGGTGTTTCCACTGCTCATTTGCATGCTTCATTGTCGCACTGGCTTCACTTACCAAACACAAATTCAAAGATAAAATCACTAAGAATTCCAAGACAGCAACAGCAGAGGATTAAACCAAGCATGGGCCCCTTCTGAGAGTGCAACTGCACAGCATATGGTCCTATAGATAGTCTATTAGGCGTCAGGATTTGGACTTTGTGTAGAAGAGAGGATAAGGTGACAAGGAAATGATGGGCACTGGCAGATTTCCTCCATGATCTTAAAGCAATAGGTTGTTGATAAATCTACATCATCTTCATACTGAAATGTATGCTCTTTGAGAGCAAGAATCTTGTCTTATGCAGCCCTGTATTCCCCATGGGACCTACCTCTGTGCCTTCCATATAGCAGATGTTAAGTACATTAGTTTGAACACATAAATTGCTATTCTTCTGTTTCAGAAGGGTAATGTGTAAAGAGTTGGGAACAGGTGGTCCTTTTATATAAGGCATTAAACTGATCAAAACTGGTATAAAAAAATCTGATCTTGTCTGATCCAGGAGGAGAAATATCATTAGTAAGCATTGTGTTTTCTGTGTTCTTTCCACAAATGTGCCCTGTAAAAACTTCCTGAGTTTGGTAGAGGAGAATCCTGGTTTTGCTTGCACATACAGAGCATGATGGATTTCATTTTTTCCCCTTTGTTTCCATGTCTTAGAAGCAAAATCACAGAAGGAAACTCTATAGACAATTTCAGATGGAAGATAAAAAAGGATTGGAAGTACAATTTGGCCATGACAATTAGGTGGGAAAGGATGATGAAACTTATTAACCTAATAAGCTAAAGTACTTAAAGTAATAAGAAGTAACTTATTAACCTAATAAGCTAAAGTCCATCCTTTTCCATCTATTACTATGGGCTACATTTTGCACTGCATAAAGACAGAAAGGAGGGATAACATATAGAGGAATGAGTTATTTCCCATTTACTGGATTACATGGTTACTGTGGCATGAATTTTTTTTAACTTCAAAGATTTTACACAATCTACATGTCAAAAATTCCTGATTGGCTGGGCATGGTGGCTCACGCCTGTAATGCCAGCACTTTGGGAGGCCGAGGCTGGCGGATCACCTGAGGTCAGGAGTTCGAGGCCAGCCTGGCCAACATGGTGAAATCCTGTCTCTACTAATAAAAAAATTAGTGGGGCACGGTGGCAAGTGCCTGTAATCTCAGTTACTCAGGAGGCTGAGGCAGGAGAATCACTTGAACCCGGGAGACAGAGGTTGCACTGAGCCGAGATCCCACCACTGCTCTCCAGTCTGGGCGTCTTGGGAAAAAAAAATTCATGATCACTAGTCATGCTATTAGTTAACAGCAGATCACAGGATTATAGGTCTAGATGTGAGGAAGTAAGAAATCTCAAAGTGCTGATTTTTTTTTTTTTTAAGTTTATGGGAAGACAAATATTAAAGATCTAAGTCCCTAAGTTAAAGACTAATCACTGTCTTCTTCACCAACAGGTCTTAATCTTAATACTTTGAAGGGTAAATATATTTATTCCAATTCCCACAAATGCTGCATTTCTCTAATAAAACCTGATAAAGGCTGGATGTGGCGGCCCGTGCCTATAGTCCTAGCTACTCGGGAGACTGAAGTGGGAGGACAGCTTGAGCCCCAGGAGGTTGAGGCTGGTGTGAGCCGCAATTATGCCATTGCACTCCAGCCTAGGTGACAGAGTGAGACCCTGTCTCAAAGAAAAAAAAAAAAACAAAAATCGAAAAACCTGACAAAAAGATGTGGATAAGATTGTAACAGTTTATGGATTCCCAGACAAGTATTTTGCCTTTCATTTTACTTCCTCCTTATGAGAATTGTTACCAGATTCTTGGTAATATAAATGCACAATTGGATGCATTTCACACATGTCAATATAAACTGCATTCAATCTTTGAAAGAAAGATATTATTGCAATTCTGCAACAGAGTAAAGTAAGCCAGGGGACTAGTTACTTATGCAGATAACAGTAACAGAGTCATACATTTAATAAATGTTGAGTGTCTGCTATATATCAGGCACTTTAATAGTGCTGGGGATATATCTGTGAACAAAACAATAAAAACAAAAACAAAAATGTTTGCCCTCATGTAGCTCACATTACATTGAAGAAACACAAGCAAAAAATAATGTACCTAAGTGTGTTGGAGGCCAAAAGGTTGAGGGGTCATGATCAACTCAGTATACCACTGGAGGCCATATGAGTAAACAGCAAACTTTCTCATAAACGCAGAATGTTGGCAAACTGACAAACTGCGTCTGCCACTAGAAGGAATGCTGAGAGCAGTCATGCCCCAAGCACAGTGTTTCTGGTGATTAGGTATATCTGAAGCCTATTAGTAATAATATGAACCTGTGATCAATTAAGCAGCTGACCAATCGTTACCTCCTCCTCCCTGCTCTTTCTACCCAGTAAATAAGAAGGGCTGTGGAAACCTGGGGACTGCCTTTGCTCACTAGAAGCGGGGAGCTCTCTTCTTTCCTGGTTCCCCTTCCTTTAAAATAGTTTCTTTTGTCCTAAGTTTACATTGCTTTTTCTTTTTTTTTGAGACAGAGTCTTGCTCTGTCGCCCGGGCTGGAGTGCAGTGGCCGGATCTCAGCTCACTGCAAGCTCCGCCTCCCGGGTTTACGCCATTCTCCTGCCTCAGCCTCCCGAGTAGCTGGGACCACAGGCGCCCGCCACCTCGCCCGGCTAGCTTTTTGTATTTTCAGTAGAGACGGGGTTTCACTGTGTTAGCCAGGATGGTCTCAAACTCCTGACCTCGTGATCCGCCCGTCTCGGCCTCCCAAAGTGCTGGGATTACAGGCTTGAGCCACCGCACCCAGCCCTAAGTTTACATTTCTACGTCCATCCCTTCCTTCAGTCTTGTAATGACGGTCTCAAGCAGTATTAGTGGCAGTCAGTCACATAAGTGAAAAAGTACATTGTAGAGGTTTATTTCTACAGAACAAACCACCTTCAAAACCAGGTGACTCAAAACAGTAAGTATTTAATATTGCTTACTAGAGCAAACGGAAAGGAAAATGGAAATGTGTGTGTGATAGAGAGAGAGGAAGAGGAAGAGAGAGGGAGAGAGGTACAAGGGGGTTGGGTTGCAATTTTAAATAAGGGGATCACCTTATTGAGAAGGCAGCTGTGGTATGCAGCCTCTTTGATGGTCCCCAGTAGTCTGAATTTCCTGGGCTTCTTTGAGTATCCTCTTTCTTTGAGTATGGGCTGGACCTAGTAATTCCTTTCTAACAAAGAGAATATGGCAAAAGTGACAAGACTTTTCCAAGATTAAGTTATAATGAGTTTGTCTTCCTTTGTGGACGCTCTTGCTTGCTTTAATTTCCAAGATTAAGTTATAATGAGATTGTCTTCCTTTTGTGGGCGCCCTTGCTTGCTTGCTCTGATGGAAGCTGGGTACCATTTTGTGAGATGCTCTATGCAGAGGTCCCTCCATAGAGGCAAGGAACTGAAGGAGGCCCCAGCCAATGAGGGGCCCTTTTTTTTCTTTCTTTCTTTTTTTTTTTTTTTTTTGAGACAGGGTCTCCCTTTGTTATCCAGGCTGGAGTACAGTGGGGTTATCTTGACTCACTGCAACCTCTACCTCCTGGGCTCAAGAGATCCTCCTACCTCAGCCTCCCAAGTAGTTGGGACTACAGGTGCAAGCAACTACACCTGGCTAATTTTTGTATTTTTTGTAGAGGTGGGGTTTTGCCATGTTCCCCAGGCTGATCTTGAATTCCTGAGCTCAAACAGTCCACCTGCCTTGGCCTCCAAAAGTGCTGAAATTACAGGTGTGAGCCACTGTGTCTGGCCTGGAACTAGGGCCTTTAGTTCAAAAGCCCATGGGGAACTGAACCCCACTAACAACCATGTGAGTGGGCTTGAAGGTGGTCCTCCCTCAGTAGAGCTTACAGATGAGACAACAGCCCCGGGGACATCTTAACTGCAGAGAATCCTTGAGGCCGAGGCACCCAGCTAAGTTGTACCTGGAATCCTGACCCCAGAAACAATGAGATAATAGATGTTTGTTTTTAGATCCTAAGACTTGGAGTCTTAGGGGACTAAAGACTGTTACACAGCAGTAGATAACTAATACAGTGATGTTTGAACATAGACTTGAAGAAGCTGAGTGAGAAGGCCACGCGGCTGTCTTGGAGAAGTGCATTCCAGGCAGAGGAAAAGCCAGTGCACAGACACTGAAGCATGGCATGACTGATGTGTATAAGGAGTATCATATACATGATCATATACAGTCCACTGAGGAGAACAGCAGATGAGGTAACGTGTATGACTGGAGGCCACAGCATATTGGGCCTAGTGGGTTATTAGAACTCTAGCCTTACTCCGAGAGAAATTGGCAGCTGCGTTGCAGGGTTTGGAGACAGTAGTGGCATGATCTCATTTATGTTTGTGAAAGATCACTCTAGCTTGTGTTCAGAATTGTCTGTAAGGTATAAGGGGGAAAGCAGGGAGCTCACTTAGTCGGTTGCAATAATCTAGGCAAGAAATGAATGAAAATCACGATGGTAGTTCGTAGAAGGATGATAACAGAGGTAGATTCTGGACATGCTCTAAACGTAGACCCACTGATTTCTGGATTGTGAAAGAAAGAAGAGTCAAGGAAGACTCCATGGCTTTTGGTTCGAGTAAGTGAAAAAAACAGGAAGAATGTAGGTGGCTCAGGTGTGGGGAAGAGGAAAATCAGAAATTCACCTTTAATCATGTCGAACTTAAGAACAGCTAGTGCTGTTCAAGTCAAGTAGAGCTGTTAAGTAGACAACTGGATATATGAGTCTAGAGGTCAGGGTGATGTGTGGGCTGAATATATAAATTTTGGGGGTTGTCAGCATATAAATAGTATTTAAAATTATGAGACTGAATGAGTTCACCAAGTATTGATAAAAAAAGGGACCCAGGACTGAGAACTGGGGCAATTCAACATTCAGACATCAGGAAACAGAAGAGATGAGCAGAGGAACCTGGGAAGGAACAGCCAGGGAGGTAGGAGGAAAATCCAGTGTAATGTCTCAGAACCAATTAAAGAACGCATCTTAAATGAGGTAACCAACTGCTACTATGCTGGGATGAACACTGAGAAACAACTCTTGGGTTTAGCAGTGTGGTCATTGGAGACCTTTTCAAGAGCAGTTTAATAAAGTTCTGAGAGCTAAAAAAATAAAAATAAAAAAAGTGACTATGGCCGGGCGCGGTGGCTCAAGCCTGTAATCCCAGCACTTTGGGAGGCCGAGACGGGCGGATCACGAGGTCAGGAGATCAAGACCATCCTGGCTAACATGGTGAAACCCCGCCTCTACTAAAAATACAAAAACTAGCCGGGCGAGGTGGCGGGCGCCTGTAGTCCCAGCTACTCGGGAGGCTGAGGCAGGAGAATGGCATAAACCCGGGAGGCGGAGCTTGCAGTGAGCTGAGATCAGGCCACTGCACTCCAGTCCGGTCGACAGAGCGAGACTCCGCCTCAAAAAAAAAAAAAAAAAAAAAGTGACTATAGGGGGTTTAGCAGTGGGAGGGAAAGGACTGATGTTAGTAAGAATAGACTAATCTTTCCAGGAGCTTTGCTGCCAAGGAACTAGTGAGATCAGGTGGTATCTGTTGAGGGAAATGGAGTTAGGTTTTAAAAAGATATTTGGGGCTAGGCTTGGTGGCTCATGCCTGTAATCCCAGCAATTTGGGAGGCCAAGACAGGTGGATTACTTGAGGTCAGGAGTTTGAGACCAGCCTGCTCAACACGGTGAAACCCCGTCTCTACTGAAAATATGAAAATTAGCTGGGCGTGGTGGCACACTCCTATAATCTCAGTTAGTTGGGAGGCTGAGGCAGGAGAATCACTTGAACCTGGGAGTGGAGCTTGCAGTGAGCCGGGATCACACTACTGCACTCCAGCCTGGGCAACATAATAAGACTCTGTGTCAAAAAAATAAACAAGTAAAATAAATATCAAGATATTTGGGCCTGGCACAGTGGCTCACACCTGTAATCCCAGCACTTTGGGAGGCCGAGGTGGGTGGATCACCTGAGGTCGGGAGTTCGAGATCAGCCTAACATGGAGAAACCCTGTCTCTACTAAAAATACAAAATTAGCCGGGCATGATGGCGCATGCCTGCAATCCCAGCTACTCGGGAGGCTGAGGCAGGAGAATCACTTGAACCTGGGAGGGAGAGGTTGCAGTGAGTCAAGATCACACCATTGTGCTCCATCCTGGGCAACAAGAGCAAAACTGTCTCAAAAAAAAAAAAAAAAAAAAAAATTTGGGCCCAGCACAGTGGCTCATGACTGTAATCCCAGCACTTTGGGAGGCCAAGGCGGCCCAATTGCTTGAGCCCAGGAATTCAAGACCAGCCTGGGCAACACGGTGAAACCCCGTCTCTACAAAAAATACAAAAATTAGCCTGGTGTGATAGTGCGCACCTGTAATTCCAGCCACTCAGGAAGGTGAGGCAGGAGGATCACCCCAACCCAGAGAGGTCAAGTCTGCAGTGAGTTGTGATCATGCCACTGCACTCCAGCCTCGGTGACAGAAGGGGACCCTTCTCTCAAAAAGAGATTTATCTTCTGATGGGAAAGTGGGAATGTTGAGAGGAGGGCAAAAAATTGGCATAATAGAGGGAAGAATGGTCAATGTCCTTAGGTAGGTGAAAGAGAATCCAATCTAGCGCCCAAAAGGTCTGAGTTTTGGGTAGAAATTCAAAGTTTGTTTACAGTTTCAGGAAAAAAAATGTAAATGGATGAAATGAACAAGAAATATTACTGATGTCTTGTCTAGTAGTCTCTTCAAGTTATTATCTGTATCTTTCATTGTCTTTGAGGTATTTTACAACTCTGTAAGTGGCAGATAACTGATAGAAATGCAAATCATTCTTTTCCATAGACATATAGTGAATTTTGCCCAGTGGAGGCACAGTTGATTCCCCTCCCCCATTATAGAGGCCAGTTGTTTATCTGTTAAGCAAATTCATTTTGACATGGCTCGTATCTATATATGTATCTGTTTTTAGGATTATTTTTTAAACTAGTTCCAACATCTTAGTGGTTCCTTTATTAGTGAGTTAAGTAAAATCTTTGGCACATGTTCATTTTATATTTATATGAGAATTTATATGAGAAACTTTTTTTTTTCTTTTAAAGAGGCCAGGTGCAGTGCATGTAATCTCAGCACTTTGGGAGACTGAGATGGGGAGATCGCTTGAGGCCAGGAGTGCAAGACCGGCCTGGGCAACATAGCAAGACATTGACTCTACCAAAAAAAAAAAAGGATTCTTCAACTTCAACAATAATAACACGAGGAAAGGTAATGCACACAGACACAGATGCTTAGGTGGGTGGAAGTGGTGGTGCCAACCAGTGCAAGTTCTTTCCAATAGCTTCACTTTTCTGAGAAAAGATGTAAAATAGTTAGGAGAATGGCAAATGGACTAGAGAATTTTAATATGACTGCAGCATTAAAAGCCACTTGAGGCCAAGCAAAGTGGCTCATGCCTGTAATCCCAGCATTATGGGAGGCCAACGCGGGCGGATCACCTAAGGTCAGGAGTTTGAGACCAGCCTGGCCAACATGGTGAAACCCCGTCGCTACTAAAAATACAAAAATTAGCCAGGCATTGTGACGCTCGCCTGTAATCCCAGCTACTTGGGAGGCTGAGGTAGGAGAATTGCTTGAACCCGGGAGGCAGATGCTGCAGTGAGCGGAGATCATACCACTTCACTCCAGCCTGGATGACAGAGGGAGACTCTGTCGCAAAAAAAAAAAAAAAAAAAAAAAAGCCACTTGCGGTTAGTGGTCATGAATTTAAAGTGAGCTATTAATGTATTGAATTTCTCCAGGCACAGTTCAACTGCATGGGTGCACACACAAAGGAGGGAAGGTTGAATTAACCAGGATTTTGGCTTTGGTAAGTGGGTAGGCAAAAGCAATATAAGGAGGCAAGAGAGTTGGGGATATATATAAAGGACTGATTATAATGATTTACTAGGAATTTAATCCAGGTAAGGAGGTAAGAGAAGATTCATGAGAAATGAATGACAGTGAAAATGTGATGAGATCAAAAGACTGGAGATCCCAGTAGAGTTGACAGATTGTTGGAGTTGCAGTACTAAAACAATGAGCTGGAAAGGCAGGTGTTAATAGTCAGAAAGGAAGAAAACAACACTATTTCTGTTTGGGGTCGGCATTCTAGCATCTGAACAGACATTCTATTGTTGGAGGATCACTTACCTGCTAACCACCACACTCCCCTTTTTGTGTGTAGGAGGACAGATGTTTTGCATGGAGTGCTTACTTATTCCTTCTAGTCTCTCTCAATGTGATGATTCCATGCAATCAAGTTTTTTTGTTTTGTTTTGTTTTTTCAAGAGTGAACAAAATCTGCAGACAGGCAGGCAGCATGATGAGCAGGGTCTCTGTGGAAGGTTGTGCAGTTTGTACACTGCACAAGGGACACCGGGCTGAGATCCATCCCAAACTCTGCTCACTGACTGTGGCCCCATCACCAGTTGACATTTTTGGCCCACAAAGGCTCATGCCCTGCCACCATGGGGCTGTTCCTTGGGTCATGCCTTTTCTGCTTCCCAGAAAGGTGCTGTGTAGGCCAGCGAGCTCTGATAAAGACTGCATATGCACCATGAGGTTTAAGCCAGAGGGCTGGGCTTGAGGGAGATGTGCCCTTTTGTTGAAAAAATCCCTTGTGGACTTGTATCCTCAAATTGCTTCAAGCATTCAGTCTTTTTGAACGAAGAGACCGATATTATACTTTCTCAATTATATGTATAAAGTAGCTCTTGACATATAGCTTCATTTGGGTAATTAGGTTTTAATTCTCCCAAAACCAATACTTGGCTTTCTAGATCACTGCTATTTGAGAAAAACGATGAGGTATCATATGCATTATTTATGGATCACTGGTCTCTCCACTGTTTCTTGTCTATTTATCAGGAAAATCTTGGATAAGACTAATATATTTATGAAAAACCAGTTGAATGTTTTGTTTTGTTTTGTTTTTTTCTCCTGATAAGTAATGTGAAAGAGTGGGGAGAAGTTGCTTAAATAGTTTACAGGGGTAAAGAAATTCGACTTGCTCATTTACTGTTTTACGGTCTTCTTTAATATATCAGCTCATTTAGAGAGATCTCACTTATCAATGGTTCTTGAGTTTTCAGGCACCTTATGCAAATGTTGCAGTCTCCTTAAACCAGATATCTATTAAGCTACATACATAAATATCTGCAAAGGTTTTGTGTGTGTGTGTGTAGGAATTCTAGCAATAACCACTCATTGAAGTAAAAATCTAATACAGGGCACAGCTTTGTAGAGAGAAAATAATCCATGTTAGAGTAAGCAAATGTTAGTGTGTAGGATGAGCTTCACAAAAACAAAGGCCATTTTCAGCACACTTTTAGTCAGTAATCATGGGAAGGCTGCTAATGAGGTAGTTCAATGTCATTTCCCCTGACTTAATGGTAGTAGAAAATGAAAGATTAAGGCTATTTAAGCCAACAGGAAAATCATGAATCGCCACCTTTAAGCTACTTCTGGGTCCTTGTGAAGAATCTGCAAAATCCCTGATGCTCTCCCGCTAGGCACATGGAATATTTTCACCAACACAAAAAACAGTGCTGATTCTGACACCGCAAGCACTGCTCAATTCTCATTTATTTGCTACTGGTGACGCTTTCACCAAAGGCCATGCTACGTTGTTCTGAACCCCTTTCAGGCCATCACTATTTCCTCTTTTATCTTTACCTAGAAATGTGATGTTTGGGCAAAGAAGGAAAAGGGAAAGTACGAAACAGGGATGAGTCGGAGAGAGACAGCAGGAAACAGGGGTGGGAAACTCGACACTGCAGCTTTCTCACAACCCCTGACAGGGTGCGTCATCAGATGCTTATTATTTTACTTAAGAGTACAATGAGATTCCAGAACATCAGCCAAATCTCTAGTCTAACCTGGGCATAAAGTTGCATGCTGAAATAAAATACATTTTTCTCCAAATAATTTATTAAAAATTACACTTGATATTCATGTGGAAATTAAGACCAAATTGTAATATGCTTTCCATTTCCAATGTACAAAGAGTTTTGTTCCTGACAATGACAAATTCTAAATAATAAGTAAAATAAATATGGCATTTATTTAGGTAGTGTGAGCCACAGGTTAATCTTAAGTGGTGTTTGGTTGATGGGAGAGAAAATGCTCCATCAGAATTGTTGTAAGAACTTTCAAATGTGCTTGACATGCATTCAGGAGTGGTGACTTACGCCTGTAATCCCAGCACTTTGGGAGGCCGAGGCAAGTGGATCACCTGAGATCAGGATTTCGAGACCGGCCTGGCCAACATGGTGAAACCCCATCTCTACTGGAAATACAAAAATTAGCCAGGTGTGGTGGTGGGCGCCTGTAATCCCAGCTACTTGGGAGGCTGAAGCAGGAGAATCGCTGGAACCCAGAAGGCGGAGTTTGCAGTGAGCCAGGATCCCACCACTGCACTCCAGTCTGGGTGACAGAATGAGACTCTGTCTCCAAAAAAAAAAGGAATCTTAGTTTAACGGTTTCAGGTTATAGCTCCAGGGATGGGGGTGGGGATGATTGACTATGAATTTGATATGTATCTTATTAATCATAAGGTTCTTTCCCCCATAGCAAAGTACATATAAATGCAAAGCTTTTGTGCTTAGCTGACTGTAATAGGACATCTTCATAAAAGGAATACACTTAACACCTCAGCCAATAAGCCAGAGAATCTTATGCTGCACAAATGTGCAGTTTTAATGTGTTGCTCAGGCTATAATATTATTTTTTAAGTTTTTGGTTTTGTTTTATACCATGCATTTATTTCCCTCTGAATTAATCACAGGTACTTTCTTTAACATAAGCTATTTTAAGTATAAACTTTATTCCTGAATATTTTCAGATGCATTCTGCTAGTTCAAATAAACTCACACAGACATTAATCCAATTTGAATAACTACATATGAATGAGGCTACAGTATTATTCAATCCAGAGTGTGTCACTTCCGTTCATGAAGGCTTGCTATGCATAAATATAAAAATATTTTATCTTCTGATGCTTTCACTTTTGAAGTACTCCCTTCAAGGGACTTAAAAAAAATTAAAGAGCTTTCAAAGTGTTCTGTGAGGCTATGATTTGAGGGAGAGATGAATGGAAATGGCTAATGATAGTTATTTAACTGGAGATATTTGTGGTAACATGCGAAAGTATAAATGAACTCCAACAAACTCATTTTTCCCTGAAACTTTTGGTGGAAAATTGTATATTATTTTGAGACAGGGTCTTGCTCTGTTGCCCAGGCCAGGCTGGGGTGCAGTGGCGTGACCTCGGCTCACTGTACCCTTGACCTCCTGGGCTCAAGCGATTTTCCCACTTCAGCCCACTCCCAAGTATCTGGGACTACAGACATGTACCACCACTCTTGGCTAATTTTTGTATTTTTTTTTGTGGAGATAGGGTTTCACCATGTTGCCCAAGCTGGTCTTGAACTCTTGGACCCAAGCAATCTGCCCACCTTGACCTCCCAAAGTGCTGGGATTACAGATGTGAGCCATTGCACCCAGCCTATTATTTTGAAAGGTTATTCTGCCTTTACTGAAATGCAACAAACAGTTATTGAGCACCTACTATATTATTATATAGTCCATCCCTACTAGGCTACCACAGCCATTGATGATCTTATCTCATCCTTTGTGTGTGTGTGTGTCTGTAAAGCTGTTTGTATATTTTTGGTTAGTTTGCTTGCGAAGCAGCTTGGAGAAGTTTCATCTACTTTTTTTTTTTTTTGAGACAGAGTCTCGCTCTGTCGCCCAGGCTGCAGTGCAGTGGCACCATCTCGGCTCACTGCAAGCTCTGCCTCCCGGGTTCACGCAATTCTCCTGCCTCAGCCTCCCGAGTAATTGGGACTACAGGCACCCGCCACCGCGCCCGGCTAATTTTTTTTATTTTTAGTAGAGACGGGGTTTCACCATGGTCTTGATCTCTTGACCACGTGATCCGCCCACCTCGGCCTCCCAAAGTGCTGGGATTACAGGCGTTAGCCGCCGTGCCCGGCCTGTTTCATCTACTTTTTATCAGTTCGTTGGTTTTATAAAGCATCTCAGAAAGTGGACCCAGAAATCGCAGATCTGCCATTAGTATTTATTCTTTAAAGATACTTTGGAGATTCATTTTCTTGCGTGGCACTGCCATGCTCATTCAGTGAAAACCTGTGGGATATAGATATGGAATGGAGAGTTTTAAACAGCTCTGCCAAAACTGTACTTTGGGCTCCAGACTTCACTGTCCTTAGGCATTGAAACCATCACCTGGTTTGCATTCTTCATGACTGAGGTTAACTTAAAACAAAAATGGTAGGAAAGCTTTTCTATGCTTCGGGTAAGAGACAAATTTGCTTTTGTAGAATTGGTGGCTGAGAAAGGCAGACAAGGCCTGACTAAAGAAGACATTTGTCACCACTAGCCACCAGGTGAAGTTGTGGAACCCAAAGGTGACAGCCATGGAAACGTAGATCATCAGTTCTGCTAAGTAGTTAGGAGAAGAAACATATTCAAACCAGTCTCCAAATGGGATCCTGTGGTTACAGTGAATGACCACTCCTGAAAGGGTAAAAGAAGATCTCATAAGCATTTAAAGGTTTGAAAAGAAAGTTTCACCACTTCACTCCCAAATCATTTACAGAAACGTTTTTTATTTTTTTGAGACACAGTCTTGCTCTGTTGTCCAGGCTGGAGTGCAGTGGTGCAGGCATGGCTCACTGTAGCCTCATCCTTCCAGGCCCAGGCAATCCTCCCATCTCAAACTCCCCAGTGGCTAGAACCACAGGTACGCACCACCATGCCTGGCTCATTTTTTGAATTTTTTGTAAAGACAGGGTCTGCCTATGTTGCCCAGGTTGGTCTCAAACCGCTGGACTCAAGTGATCCTCCCATCTCAGCCTCCCAAAGTGCTGGGATTATCAGTGTGAGCCAACCTGCCCAGCCCAGAAACTCTTATTTAGAAGAGTATCATAGATGTGTGTAAACCACCATCCTGTCACACTTCTGTCAGTCTATTACATATTGAAAAGTCATATGCTTAGGTTAAATTGTCAACTGTCAATAAGCACAAGAGAAAAGCCAGTTACTCCAGCAATCCTCCAAGCTACTACTTAAGAGCTCAGACTACTCCAGAGTCAGACTGCACAAGTTTAAATCCTGGCTCTCCCACTTACTAGCTGTGTAACTTTAGATAAATTGCTTAACCTCTTTGTGCCTTAGTTTCCTCATCTGTAAAATGAAGACTAGTCTGTCATCTCATGTCGGCATTGTGAAGCTATATGTAAAGCACTCAGAACAGGGCCTGGGACAAAATAAGTACTTGATAAATATTAAAACTATTCAATTTTTTGGCCAGACGCGGTGGCTCATGCTTGTAATCCTAGCACTTTGGGAGACTGAGGTGGGCGGATCACCTGAGGTCAGGAGTTCGAAACCAGCCTGGCCAACATGATGAAACCCCGTCTCTACTAAAAATATAAAAATTAGCCAGGTGTGGTGGCACATGCCTATAATCCCAGTTACTTGGGAGGCTGAGGCATGAGAATCGCTTGAACCTAGGAGGCGGAGGTTGCAGTGAGCTGAGGTGGCGCCACTGCACTCCAGCCTGGGTGACAGAGTGAGAGTCTGTCTCAAAATAAATAAAATAAAATAAAATAAAATAAATAATAAGCCAGGCACAGTGGCTCACGCCTATAATTAGGGCACTTTGGGAGGCCGAGGTGGGTGGATCACCTGAGGTCAGGATTTCGAGACCACCCTGGCTAACGTGGTGAAACCTTGTCTCTACTAAAAAAATACAAAAATTAGCTGGGTGTGGTGGTGCACGCCTGTAGTTCCAGCTACTTGAGAGGCTGAGGCAGGAGAATCACTTGAACCCGGGAGGCGGAGGTTGCAGTGAGCCGAGATCGTGCCATTGCACTCCAGCCTGGGTGGCAGAGCGAGACTCCATCTCAAAAATAAAATAAATAAATAAAACTATTCATTTTTTTTTTTTTTTTGAGACAGAGTCTCGCTCTGTCACCCCAGCTGGAGTGCAGTGGCACGATCTCGGCTCACTGCAACCTCCGCCTCCCGGGTTCAAGTGATTCTAGTGCCTCAGCCTCCCAAGTAGCTGGGACTACAGGTGCCCACACCACTACACCCAGCTGATTTTTGTATTTTTAGTAGAGATGGGGTTTCACCATGTTGGCCAGGCTGATCTTGAACTCCTGACCTCAAGTGATCCACCTACCTTGGCTTCCCAAAGTGCTGGGATTACAGGCGTGAGCCACTGTGCCTGGCCTATTCAATTTCTAATATTTCAAAAAACCTAATGGAAATTGTACCTGTAATAAGTCGACACAAACTAACTTAAAGGTCAAGTTTTTATGCTGTGGCTGGTACTAACTCCATGGTAACACTTAGTTCTCACATGCTGATGAGATACAAAATGTAGAATCACAGAATGTCAGAACTACTTGGGTCCAGAGAGGTCTTTCAATGTAAGGCTCTCGTTTTCAGATAGGAAGATCGAGGCCCAGAGAAGTGTCTTGCCAAAAATAAATATTTGATATAGTCAACTAACTAGGGCAGGAAGGAAAAGTATACAGGCCCATGGAGAACTAACTTCTGAGGGTTAAAATCCATATGCAGAGGCTTTAAAAGAGGTCTCACCTGCTTTATTTTTCCTGAGATTGCTGAGAATAACATGGCACTTATACTGATGGGCAGATGACCAGATGAACATCATCATCCCGAGAATATGGAACCACCGTGCTTGCATCAGTACATTTTTCCCTGTTACGTAGGCTATAGGAATAAGAATTGTTAGCCAACACTAAACAATTTCACAGGCTCAGGGAATTAAACAAATCATTTAGTCAGCAGAAACACAATTATCCACTTATTCTGTTCCTCAATATCCTAATGTAATTTCCCAAGTACAAAGAGGGGAACCTGTTCCTCAATATCCCGATGTCATTTCCTGATGTAATTTCCCAGTACAGAGGGCAGAGCTCTGTCTCTCTGGACAAAGAAGATATGTTCATCAGTTACGGGCAGCTTCAGTCCCCGTGGCAGAGAATTCCATACAGACACATTCTCTTGCTTCTTCTCTAAATGGTTCAAGCACAAAGTTCAGCTCCCCTACTGTGATCTACTTTCGCATGGTAAGACTCTTTTGTGTTTACCTTGCTAAGTCCAGTTTTAAGTCTTCTTATGTTTTACAGTGAAGAAAAACACTTTCTAAGGAAATCTCTCTCTGAGCTACCATCCTGCTAGGGAGAGCCTGAAAGCGGAATGCTGACTTGACTAGCTCTGGCCAATGAAGGAAATCAGCAGTGGGAAGGCTACCAGGGGTCTTTCTCAAAAGAGGGGGACAGTAAACTGCAAGATGAACAACTCGATGCCATCCAGGTCTGGATAAGAGAGAACACAGTCGAGAGACTGAGTTTCAGGAGTGGAAACACTCAAAGCCTCATCTTCCACTTTCTTCTCTGGCTGCTAGGAAGAAGGGAAAAACACAGACCACCTGGTGACCTGTGGCGCAAACCACTGGCTTCAGAAAACAGAGACTTCCCTCTGAGCAGCAGGAAGCAGTTAGCTTAGTCTGAGGCTTGACTGAAGAAACAAATGTGTCCACTGATAATGGGCAAGAGCCTGAGGCTCTGGAGCCAAGGGGGAAGCCTAAAAAGCTGATTCAAGTAAGAGAACCAAGGATCATGCAATTCCACATGGCCACCTCAAAGCAGGAATCAGTTAATGACAGTTAAGGACTGATGAAAATCCACCGGTCTACCTGTGTCAGTTTATTTTTTAAAAGCTTGTTTTATATAATCAATCTACTATAGTCTTTTAGTGTTTATAAGTTTAGGCATTTAACTACTAGGTTATATTTTTAAAAAAGTTCAAAACAGACTGGGTACAGTGGCTCACACCTGCAATCCTGGCACTTTGGGGGACCAAGGCAGGAGGATGACTTGAGGGGTTTGAGACCAGCCTGCCAACATAGGGAGAACCTGTGTCTACAAAAATGAAATAAGCAAAATATTAAAAATACAGTTTTAAATCTGATAGGCTTCAAGAGCAAGTCAACAGGATGAAAAGTTAGAGTGTCTGGAAGTTCAAATCACTAATAAGTCCTTTACTCTAAATGCTGAGAATTTACCTATGGGAAAAAGGATTTGTTAAGGGTAATGCCAGAATTATAATGCAGGAAAAGGGAGGCAGATGGAAGGGTCACATTTCCTCAGTTCTACTCAGTATTTACTTGTTTATTCATTAGTTACTTAAGGAGTGCCTACTAAGCCTGGCCCTGCTGCAGGTACAAAGGATAAAGCAGGAAATAAGTCAGGCAAGATCCCAGTCCTTATAGTTACATCCTAGTTTGCAGAGTCTTCTTTTCACATTAAGAAGAACCCTGTGAAATCAGTATGTGTCAGTAATTACTAATGAAGCCTCTGAGGCTCAGAGAAGCTCAATGAGCCAGATGCAGGCCCATGAGACTCTGGAGCCCATGTTATTTCTATCACACCCTTTGGTTGGCAAATGCCCCAATGTGTTTTCTCTCAATGAGTTACTGAAACCAACTTTCCCCATATTGTCCCAAATGATCCCACATGACCCTGGAAGGACAAGAGGTGAAACAGAAAACAGCTTCAGAAAGGAGTGCTTGGAAAGTTATTTTTATGGGCTCCTCTTCCTTGACTGTCTATGCAGGAGGGAAGGCAGAAGTTGAGATGTAGCCAGTAGAGGAAACTCTGGGAGAGGCAGGTAATGCCAACAGACATGAACACACTGAAGTGCTCTGCAGAGTTCCTTTAGGGGGAGAACCAGCACTGCCCACCAGGAATGACAGCCCCTTCCATTGTACTGGCTGGCAGAATGCCACCACAGACATGCCAGGGAGGAATAAGTTCAGAGGCATCAGACAGAGAGATGATAGCTAAGTGGCTGGAGCCAATGAATAATTCATGAATTGAGAAAGATCATCAATAAATCCTCCTTTAAAATCACTCCTCTAGTCAGAGGCCTTAGGTTGAGCTACAGCAAAAGAGAGAAGACTTTCATGGGGCACTCATACCAAAATCTAACCTGAGGAGGAAGCTCACTCACAGATTGTTGGAAATCGCTAGAGTTTACGAGGATGGACAGGGCAGCTGGAAACATGGAGCCCTGGGTTTAGAGACAATGGTCATTACAGACCTACAGGGTCTAGACTGACAGATACTAAGGCTGCAAGGTCAGGTTAACCTCAGCACTATAAACTCATTTCCATCACCCCAAGTGACTTGATTTCTTTATAATCATGCATTGTTTTTACAAAACTGGTAGTCATATGTGTTAGATAACGTCCCCTCCTCCCCCCATAAAACAAAAAATCCCTTTCATTTCCTTCTCCTAAACAAGGTCATGGTTTGGCTTCCCTCTTTCTAGCTAGTGAGAGCTTAGAGACTAAAACACAATTTTCACTACCACAGTACTCTTTGTCCTCTCCCCTCAGGCAGTATCACTTGAAGAAAAGCTCTGTTGTGATGGGAACAATCACAAGAACTAAGTGGCAACAAAACGGCTCCCCACCCCCTCTGCAAATCCCAACTCCATGCAAGCACCACTCCCTTCCCTCATTTTCTTTTCTTTTTTGAGATGGAGTCTCGCTCTGTTGCCCAGGCTGAAGTGCAGTGGTGCGATCTTGGCTCACTGCAACCTCCACCTCCCGGTTTCAAGCAATTCTCCTGCCTCAGCCTCCCCAGTAGCTGGGACTACAGGCGTGTGCCACCACGCCTGGCTAATTTTTTTTTATTTTTAGTAGAGACAGAGTTTCACCATGTTGGCCAGGCTGGTCTCAAACTCCTGGCCTCAAGTGATCCACCTGCCTCGGCCTCCCAAAGTGGTGGGATTACAGGTGTGAGCCACCATGCCCGGCCTTTTAAAATCGATTTGAGGCTCATCTCCTTAAAACTCTGCAAAATGCACTGGGCCTGTCTCTTTCTTTTGCATGTCTTATAATGCTTAGCAGAGCACAAACCCTGAGAGCACCTCATATACCCTGGGGTGGGAGGCAGCTCCTGGCAGGGCTGGACCCACTCACCATTCCTGCCATCCATTGGCACTTGGCTTAGCACAGTTAGGCCAACAAGGACATAGTAGACAAGTCCAAAACAGTACTGTACGACGTGAATCATGACATTGGAGAAGACACTGACGTAGAGGCACTCGAAGAGTCTTCGTAAGCTGTGCAGCCACAGAAATACTAGCACTAAGAATGCAGACAGCGCCAGCTCCCCTCCTACAATTCAGAAGGCGACAGGGTCAGCATTTCTCTTCTGGGATTAATCCAAAGTTTTGTTTTTCCCTACTGTTAAGTACAGTATGAAATTCCGTCTAACATCTTCCTTTTTGGTAGTAAGGAAGAAATGGGACAAATGAAGTCAAGGAATTTGACTTCACTCAAATTACACAGTTATACGGTAATCTAGTGACAGGGCTGGCCCAAACACCCATCCCTCGACTGCTTCATTGTTTGACAGCCTTCCAGGCTTCATGGGACATCATGGTCAGGAGGTCTGTGAAGAGGTCTGTGGGTCTCTGGTCCCTGGCACTAACAGCCAGATGCAAACTGTCTGGAAGAGTTCCCAGTGGCCTCTGAGTGGCCCCAGCCATGGGATTCCCAGCATCTCAGGCACCACAGAGGCAGAGAGGGGGACAGGAACACAAACAGAGTTATGCATTTCTTTCCACATTAAAAAAAAAAGAAATTATACTTTTAGAGGGATGGTGAGCCCAAGATCTACTTCCCCACCTGTCTTTCACGACCTGCCCACCAAAAATTCTGAAGAAAAGCTGGCTTTAAAAAACACACACTTAGTTTTTCTCTTTTTATTTTTTGGTTAATTTTATGTGTCAACTTCTTTATTTTATTTTTGAGACAGGGTCTTGCTCTGTCACCCAGGCTGGAGTGCAGTGGCATAGTCAGGCCTCACTGCAGCTTTGAACTCCTGAGCTCAAGTGATCCTGTCTCAGCCTCCTCAATAGCTAGGACTACAGTCATGTGCCACCACGCCTGACTAATTTAAAAACAATTTTTTTTTTAGAGACAGGGTCTCCCTATGTTGCCCAGGCTGGTCTCGAACTCCCGGCCTCAAGCCATCCTCCAGCCTCAGCCTCCCAAAGTGCTGGGATTGTAGGTGTGAGATACCACACCCAGTCACTTAAAAAAAAAAAAAAAAATGAGTCACAGCTGGGTCCGGTGGCTCATGCCTGTAATCTTAGCACTTTGGGAGGCCGAGGCGGGCAGATTGCCTGAGCTCAGGAGTGAAACCTCATCTCTACTAAAAATACAAAAAATTAGCCAGGTGTGGCGGCAAGCTACTTGGGAGGCTGAGGTAGGAGAATTGCTTGAACCCAGGAGGGGGCGGTTGCAGTGAGCCAAGATCAGGTCACTGCACTCCAGCCTAGGAGACAGAGTGAGACTGTATCTCCATTTAAAAAAAAAAAGGTCTCATACACACACACACACACACGCACGCATGCACACCATAAAGATGCAACTTAATTAACTTTTACAAATTAAGCCAACCAATCCCACCCATATAACAGCACTCAGATCCAGAAACAGAACACTTTAGGGAGCTGAGGTTGGAGGAGATCGCTTGAGACCAGGAGTTTGAGACCAGCCTAGGCAACAGAGCAGGTCCCCCATCTCTAAAAACATTTAAAAAAATTAGCTGGGCACGGTGGCATGCACCTGTAGTCCCAACTACTCAAGAGGCAGAGGAGGGAGGATCGCTTGAGCCCAGGAGTTAAAGGCTGGGGTGAGCTATGATCATGCCATGGCACTCCAGCCTGGACAACAGAGCGAGACCCTCTCTCTTAAAAAAAAAAAAAAAAATTAAAAAATGAAACAAAAGAAACAGGCTGGGTGCAGTGGCTCATGCCTGTAATCCCAGCACTTTGGGAGGCCAAGGTGGGTGGATCACGAGGTCAGGAGTTCGAGACCAGCCTGGCCAACATAGTGAAACCCCTGTCTCTACTGAAAATACAAAAATTAGCCAGGCATGGTGGCACATGCCTGTAGTCCCAGCTACTCGGAAGGCTGAGGCTGGCCAATCACTTGAATCTGGGAGAGGGAGATTACAGTGAGTTGAGATCAGGCCACTGCACTCCGCCTGGGCAACAGAGTGAGACTCCATCCTAAAAAAACAAACAAACAAAAAGGCCAGGCGCGGTGGCTCAAGCCTATAATCCCAGCACTTTGGGAGGCCGAGACGGGCGGATCACGAGGTGAGGAGATCGAGACCATCCTGGCTAACATGGTGAAACCCCGTCTCTACTAAAAAATACAAAAAACTAGCTGGGTGAGGTGGCGGGCGCCTGTAGTCCCAGCTACTGGGGAGGCTGAGGCAGGAGAATGGCGTAAACGCAGGAGGCGGAGCTTGCAGCGAGCTGAGATCCGGCCACTGCACTCCAGCCTGGGCGACAGAGCTAGCGAGACTCCCTCTCAAAAAAAAAAAAAAAAAGAAAAAGAAACAGAACACGACCAGCACCCCCTAGTGTTCCCTTCCAGGCACTACCCCTCCCCCAAACTTACCATGGGGAACAACCCCTATCCTGACCTCTATCAGCACAGATTAGCTTTGACTGTTTTTGTATTTTAAATGAACTAAAACTTAGTTTTAACTCCTTAGGAACAAGTTAAAGCAAACAAATAGAATTCCTCATATCCTCACAACCAACCCTCCAAATACGAAACCACCCCAGTCAGTCCCACAGTAAACAAACGAAGAGACGAAGTTTTAATGAGTGGAGTGAGATCCGCTGATGTACCCTGCCCTCCCACAGAGGATGTACACGGGTTTGCTCTTCTTTTTGAGACGGAGTCTTGCCCTGTCACCCAGGCTGGAGTGGACTGGCAGGATCTCAGCTCACTGCAACCTTTGCCTCCTGGGTTCAAGCCATTCTCCTGCCTCAGCCTCCTGAGTAACTGGGATTACAGGCACGTGCCACCATGCCCAGCTAATCTTTTGTATTTTTAGTAGAGACAGGGTTTCACCATGTTGGCCAGGCTGGTCTTGAACTCCTGACCTCAAGTGATACACCTGCTTCAGCCTCCCAAAGTGCTGGGATTACAGGCATGAGTCACTGTCCACTGTGCCCAGCAGGGTTTGTTCTTTTTTTTTTTTTTTTTGAGACGGAGTCTCACTCTGTCCTCTTAGTCTAGAGTGCAAAGGTGCAATCTTGGCTCGCTGCAACCTCCGTCTCTTGGGTTCAAGCGATTCTCTCACCTCAGGCTACCGAGTAGCTGGGGTTACAGGCATGCGCCAGTACACCCAACTAAGTTTTGTATTTTTAGTAGAAACGGGATTTCACCATGTTGGCTAGGGTGGTCTTGAACTCTTGACCTCAAATGATCTGCCCACCTTGGCCTCCCAAAGTGCTGGGATAACAGACATAAGCCACCACACCCAGCTCGGGTTTGCTCTTCTAATTGTCATCTCTTGCAACCAGTTTCTCTGGTTATACAGAAAAGGACTGTTTCCAGGGTGCCAGTGGTTTGGCCACTGGAACAAAGGACAGAGATAAAACCAGAACAATTTGTTTCTAATTCTGCCCCTCACACTCTGCCTGACCTTAATTGAGGACATTTCATAGTTTTCATCTTCAATTCTTTATTTTTATTATTTTTTTTTTGAGACGGAGTCTCACTCTGTCGCCCAGGCTGGAGTACAGTGGGGCGATCTCGGCTCACTGCAAGCTCCACCTCCTGGGTTCACGCCATTCTCCTGGCTCAGCCTCCCGAGTAGCGGGGACTACAGGCGCCCCTGGCTAACTTTTGTATTTCTAGTAGAGACAGGGTTTCACCCTGTCAGGATGGTCTCGATCTCTTGACCTCGTGATCCGCCTGCCTCGGCCTCCCAAAGTGCTGGGACTACAGGCGTGAGCCACTGTGCCTGGCCCAGTTCGTTATTTTAAAAACTGTGCTGGCTGGGCACAGTGGCTCACGCCTGTAATCCCAGCACTTTGGGAGGCCCAGGCGGGCGAATCACCTGAGGTTGGGAATTCGAGACCAGCCTGACCAACATGGAGAAACCCCATCTCTCTACCAAAATTACAAAATTAGCTGCGCATGCCTGTAATCCCAGCTACTCAGGAGGCTGAGGCAGGAGAATCGCTTGAACCTGGGAGGCAGAGGTTGCAGTTAGCCGAGATCGTGCCATTGCATTCCAGCCTGGGCAACGTGAGTGAAACTCCATCTCAAAAAACAAAAAACTGTTTTTACATGTTCTTCATCCTGATGCTGAGGATGGCAAATTTAAAGGCTATTTTGTAATCGTCTGTTCAACAACTGTTTAGTCAATTTTATTATACTACCAAAGCCTTGCAGCATAACTTTTTTTTCCATGTTTTTCAAAAAGTAATTTTTATTTATTTTATTCATTTATTTATTTATTTATTTGAGATGAAGTCTCCCTCTGTTGCCCAGGCCTGGAGTGCAGTAGTTCAGTCTCAGCTCATGGCAACCTCCATCTCCCAGGTTCAAGCGATTCTCTTGCCTCAGCCTGCCGAGTAGCTGGGATTACAATAACGCCTGCCACCACGCCCAGCTAATTTTTGTATTTTTAGTAGAGTCAGGGTTTTACCCCATTGGCCAGGCTGGTCTCGAACTCCTGATCTCAAGTGATCCACCCGTCTTGGCCTCGCAAAGTACTGGGATTACAGGTACGAATGAAAAAGTAATTTTTAAATCACATTTCTGGAGTTCTAAGTCATTATCTTGGTTGGAACAGTATAAATGATAACTGTTTCCAGACAAATCCGATGGATCCTAAAAGCTTTCCCCCTTTTGTGTAAAGACTTCTTTATACATTTATCAACAGTACTAAAAATACCAGAGGGAGGACAGCCAGTTCTGCACACAGCACAGCACTTGCTGGGAAGTCAGAAGTGCTAACTCTTGGCTCTGTCTCCTTCTCAGGGAAGGGCTTAGGGACATCCCTTCGGCCATCCAGCAATGAACTGTGCAAAGCTCTTTTTTGCCCTCATCCTCCACTTCCCAGGCCCTTCGGAGGAGACGCCTGAGAGAGGAGACAAAATGCCAAAAACCGCTCCCTTGCAGACAGGAATGACAGGAATAGGATGCAGTGTTGTCATAAGCCGGGGGAGTCCTTACCCTGGAACTGTGCTGCCCCGAGAATTCTGAGCAAACCATGAAGCCAGCTTGGAAAAGGTGCTCCCAGGAACAGAGATTGTGTAAGGCACCAAAGCAGGAAGCCATTCCACAGCACTGAGATGATATAAAAGTGGGAAAAATACCTGCAAAAGGAAAACAAGTGAGGCAATAATTAGGTTAAATCCACTTTAAGCTGTTATGTGGGAAGATTATTTTTAGTTTCTCTGTCTTTCCCCACCCCTCCATTCCCAAAGTATACTTTTGCTTTTTAATAGAATCTGAATCCTGTAGGTGTTCAGATTTTTAAAATTTCCTTTCAAATAATGGGACCAATTAACTTTCAGAAAAAGAGGCCTCTCTGAGGTTAACAAGAACACAACCGACTGTGTTAAACTTAGAATAAAGTTTAGTTAGCAATCTCTCAGATTGCTGGGTAACAGAATTGGGTTCAAGTTCCCAAAACGGAGGCTGCAGGTCCTTGCAAAGAGAACCTAGATTGTGCTAAAACAAGCTAAATCTGTGAAAGATTTTGATTTCTATATCCCAAACAATATTGCAGGAATAGCCATACAACTGCTACACACGATTTGCATAATCACAGATATTTGGGGCTAGAGGAAGTAAAAGATCTTTAGGCATGACTCAGTGTTTTTCCAAATTAGGTTGACCTAAATTACTTTTATTATAAATGACTAATACTATAATCATAAAACTAGGTATTAACTCCTTATGGTTATAATTCTCAGACAACTACAGGGCCTGTTTTGCAATCAACACATCTACAAATTAAATACAAACAGGACCACAAAACCAATGCAATTGAAATTAGCAATGTTAATTTAATGTGAAAGACGATGTTGATTTGCTGACCAAAAAAAATCACCTAATATGGCACAGGGCCTAGGGCCTAGCAGGTTCTTCTTTTTTTTTTTTTCTTTTGAGACAGGGTCTTGCTGTGTCGTCCAGGCTGGAGTGCAGTGTCGTGATCACAGTTCACTGCAACATTGACCTCCCAGGTTCAAGTGATCCTCACACCTCAGCTTTCCAAGTAGCTGGGACCACAGGCGTGTAGTAGTCCACCATGCCTGGCTAACTTTTAAATTTTTTATAGATGCGATCTCCCTACGTTGCTCAGGCTGGTCCCAAACTCCTGGGCTCGAGATCCCTCCCGCATTGGCTTCCCAAAGTGCTGGGATTACAGGTGTGAGCCACCATGTCCAGCCCCTCATAGGTTCTTTTGAGGTCTGTTTATGTATACTTTTCTATTTTTTTCTATTCATTCTGAAACCTTTCTGACTCTATAGAGTGCCTGGTGGTCATCTGGCTTTCCCTGGTCTTCAATGCATCATGTATATATTAAATCCCACTCCTTCTTTTCTTTTTCTCATTAGTCTATGACAATAAAAGACAACCTGGTGCCAAAAGAGGATTAAACATAATCTCAGGGGCTCCTCCAGATGATCCAGAATATGCCTGTAAGAGAATGCACAGCCCCTGAGATCATGCCTACAAACTCAGTCTGATAAACTCTGATCCAACCTGATCATTCCATGGCAACCCACTCCACTCTGCCAATTACTGTTAGCAAATTCTATCACTGGCCAGGCATGGTGACTCATGCCTGTAATCCCAGGGCTTTGGGAGGCCAAGGTGAGAGGATCCCTTGAGGCCAGGAGTTTGAGGTTATAGTGAGCTGTGATCCAGCTTCTGCACTCCAGCCTGGGCAATAGAGCAAGACCCTGTGTCTTAAAAAATAAATAAATAAAATTCTATCACTGGATTTGCCATCTCTGGCCACACAGAACAAGAATTTTATTTCTACACAACAGCTCTTAAACTATTTGAAGAGAGCCATCCTGTGATTCCCAATTGGGATCTTCTCCAGGCTCAAGAGCCTACTTTTCACAGAAGTTCATGCATCAAGGTCAATCGCCACCCGTGGCTACTGATCTTCAGTTATACCACAGGGTCTTCCTTAAGATACGCTTCCCACAACTGACCCCAGGTATGGGCTGAGCTTCGTGGAGCAGAGTGGAAGGTCAAGAACATGCTGTTCTGCAGGCTCCCAGGGAAAGGCAGGAGGGATAGCTTCTGAAGGACAATTTCTCGACCAGCCACTTTACCTACTTAATTTTTTCACAAATATTTACTGAGCACTTCAAATGTATTGGGCAATATTCTAGAAACTGGAGACTCAGCAGGGAGTAAACAGACCAGGTCTCTGCCTTGATGGAGTTTACCTTACAGTGGAGAGTCAGACAGTCGACAACTAAACCTGCAGACATCTAGCATAATGCTGGGTCAGGGGACAGAGGGTGCAGAGGGGAGGCTGTTCTGGATGGGTGGTCAAGGATGGCTTCTCTGGAAGTGACATTTGGCTAGAAGGAGTCATCCTTTTGGATTTCTAGGGTAAGAACTTTCTAGGCAGAAGAAATAACAACTGCAAAGGCAATGTGGTGGGTGTATATTAGTGGTGTTCAAGGAACATTAAAAGACATCTGTGCAGCTGCTGTGGCATGGCCAACGGTGAGCGTAGAAGGTGAGGCAGGAGTGGGGAGAGGACATGAAGCCCTGTAAGGCCACTAGCTTTTATAATGGGGAGCCATTTGGGCAGAGCAGTGACTTGAGGTAGTAATTTATGTTTTAAAATTCCCTCTAGCCTACCCGGGAGGTGGAGGTTGCAGTGAGCCAAGATCGCGCCATTGCACTCCAGCCTGGGCGACAGAGTGAGACTCCGTCTCAAATAAATAAAATAAATAAATAAATAAATAAATCCCTCTAGCCTGAGCAACATAATGAGGCCCCATCTCTACTTAAAAAAAAAAAAAAAAAGAAAAAAATTTGCCGTGTGTGACGATGCATGCCTGTAGTTCCAGCTACTCGGGAGGCCAAGCAGTAAGTGGTGGTCATGCCACAGCACTCCAGCCTGGGTGACAAAGCGAGATTCTGTCTCAAAACAAACAAACAAACAAAACCCTAAAAATCCCTCTGGCTGATGGATTCTGGAGATAGGTGGTGGTGATAGCTGGATAACAATATGAATGTATTTAAAGCTACCTAACTATATATTTAAAAAACATTTAAAAAGTAAAATTTAAGTTATGTATAATTTACCACAATAAAAACATTTTAAAAGGCAGCAAAAGACGCTGGGTGCGGTGGCTCAGGCCTGTAATCCCAGCACTTTAGGAGGCCGAGGTGGGCGGATTACCTGAGTTCAGGAGTTCCAAACCAGCCTGGCCAACATGGTGAAACCCTGTTTCTACTAAAAATACAAAAATTAGCCAGGCGTGCTGGCACATGCCTGTAATCCCAGCTACTTGGGAGGCTGAGATAGGAGAATCGTTTAAACCTAGGGGGCGGAGGTTACAGTGAGCCGAGATTACACCACTGCACTCCAGCCCGGGAGACAGAGCAATACTTTGTCTCAATAAAAAAAAAAAAGGAGGCAAAAGAAAGCGTTGGTCATATATTTCATCATTCTTTTAAGCAAAAATATATCCCTCTGGTAACTACGTAGAGAATAGTCTAGTTGTGGGGGTAAGAGGTGCCGGGTAGAGCGTGACAAAACAGTTAGGACTATTTAATTCATCTTCATAACAATCCTATGAAGCTTATATGGTTATCTTCGTGTGGCAGATGAGAAACCCAAGGCTCAGAGAGGTTAAGTTACTTATCCAATGTCACACAGTAAGCGGCAGCCCTGATGACTATGAAGTTAAAATCATACTATTGTGCTCTCATTCATGCAATCTAGTCATGCCTGAACTTGCTTTTCTATCCTTATGTTACACGTACCGATTTATATCAAGCCTAAAGTCAAGCATATCACTCAAGTGGGTTTTGTGTAAGTTGCTAGGCTACACCATGCTGTGCTCTACTTGTGTCATGGTGTCTTTCATTCACAGGCATATTGTGTTGCTTTTTATTCCCACATTTTGTTTTGCTTGCCTGATTTCCCTCCATACATTTTCTATTCTTTTTTCTTTTTTTAGACTGAGTCTCGCTCTGGTGCCCAGGCTGAAGTGCAGTGGCATGATCTCGGTTCATTGCAAACTCTGCCTCCCAGGTTCACGCCATTCTCCTGCCTCAGTCTCCCGAGTAGCTGGGACTACAGGCTTCTGCCACCACGCCCGGCTAATTTTTGGTATTTTTAGTAGAGACAGGGTTTCACCGTGTTAGCCAGGATGGTCTGGATCTCCTGATCTCGTGATCCGCCCACCTCGGCCTCCTGAAGTGCTGGGATTACAGGCATGAGCCACCGCACCAGGCCTACACATTTTCTATTCTTTAGAGCAAGTCATACATAGCTCTTGTTTGTTTTTAAAGACCCAGCTTGAACCTCCAAAAGCTGATCTAAAATCTCCACTGTCTTCTGTTTTGGACAATCTCCTTTTTTCCTCCTTTGGCACTTTGCTTACTTGTAGCACTGTTGTCCAAGTCCTTGTAAGTAGGGATAAGGTGATCCTTATAGGATAATACAAGGTGCTGAGTGAGCCCTCCCTCATTTAACAAACATTTGAGTGCTTACTTTAAGTCACAACTGCTCCAGGCTCTGGGGATACAGCAGCAAACGCAATAGACAATTCCTGCCCTCATGGAGCTTACACAAGCGTACGCACACACACACATGCACAAAGTAAATTTTATAGCATGTCAGGTGATACTACTGAGAAAACTAAAGCAGAAAAGGCGAAGAAGGAATGCTTGGATGGCAGAATTATAACATCAAACAAAACAGACACGGAGGGGCCTCATTGAGAAGGTAATTTGAGTAGAATTACAGGAAGTGAGAGGATAAACCACGTGGCTATCTGGGGAAAGGCCTTTCCAGGTAGACGGAAACAGGCAGTGCAAGTAGGAGAGAAAACTAACAGAAATGCCCTCAAACCCGGAATAAAGCCAGACGGGGCAAACTAGAGATAAAGTCGGTAAGGTAGTGGGAATGAGACTGTATGAGGTCTTGGGCTTTTACTATGAATTAGAAGCTACTCTACAGTTTGGGGCCTACAAGACATAATCTATTTTTAATAGTAATACACATTTGCTGGCCGAGCGCGGTGCCTCACGCCTGTAATCCCAGCACTTTGAAAGGCTGAGGTGGGCGGATCATCTGAGGTCAGGAGTTCAAGACCAGCCTGGCCAACATGATAAAACCCCATCTCTACTAAAAATACAAAAATTAGCCAGGTGTGGTGGGGCACACCTGTAGTCCCAGCTTCTTGGGAGGCTGAGACAAGAGAATCACTTGAACCCAGGAGATGGGAGGCTGCAGTGAGCCCAGACTGCGCCACTGCACTCCAGCCTGGGCAACAGAGCGAGACTCCATCTCAAAACAAACAAACACACAAAAATGTACTTGCTGACTGCTGGAACAGACTCCAGGCCCCAGTCAGAGGCATTATGGGATTAAGGAGGGGAATTAATGTTTACTGAGTTCTGGTTAGATCCCTGGCCCTGTGCTGAATGCTTTAATATCACCACCAACGAGACCAACAGGTGCTATCGTGTCCAAAATTGGTTCCTTCCGGTGGGTTTTTGGTCTTGCTGACTTCAACAATGAAGCTGCAGACCCTGGCGGTGAGTGTTACAGCTCTTAAAGATGGTGTGTCTGGAGTTTGTTCCCTCAGATGTTCAGATGTGTCCAGAGTTTCTTCCTTCCAGTGGGTTCGTGGTCTCATTTGACATCAGGAGTGAAGTGGCAGACCTTCGTGGTGAGTGTTAAAGCTCATAAAGGTAGTACAGACCCCAACAGTGAGCAGCAGCACGATTTATTGTGAAGAGCAAAAACACACTCCTCCCACAGCATAGAAACGCGCGCCTTGCTGCTGCCAGCTCCCGTGGCCAGCTTTTATTCCCTTAATTGGCCCCACCTACATTCTGCTGATTGGCCCATTATACACAGTACTGATTGGTCCATCTTACAGAGTGCTGATTGGTCCATTTTACAGAATGCTGATTGGTCCGTTTTTACAGACTGCTGATTGCTGCCTTTACAAACCTTTAGCTAGACACAGAGCGCTGATGGGTGCGTTTTTAGCTGATTGGTACCTTTACAAACCTTTAGCTAGACAGAAAAGTTCTCCAAGTCCCCATGTGGCTCAGGAAGTCCAGCTGGCTTCACCTCTCACTATTATGCTAATGCACACCATCACCATCTCTTGCCTGGACCACCACAGTAGCCTCTTACCCAGTCTTTTCCACATGATGGCCAATCATCCTTTAAAACATAAATCACACAATGCAATGCCTCCCCCTCCCACACAAAGCCCTCAGTAGCTTCCACTCACTCAGAATAACATCCAAACTCCAGCATAGGTTGCAAGGCCCTGGCAAGCTGCTGTCTCCCCAACCCCATCCATCCTTCTATGTTGTCACTCATGCCCACTCCAGTCTTGCTCATGATCAAATAACCCTGCTAGATTTCCTCTAAAGCACTTATAGTCATCTGAAATTATCTGGCTGGTTTTACAATATTTGTTGACATGTTACTGTCTGCCTTCCTAGAGGATAAGCTCTAAGGAGCCTAGAATGATTCCTGGCACACAGTAGGTATCCATAAACACTGGTTAAATAAATGAATGAGAGAAGGTAAGCACCTCTTCTGAAGTTACTCTCAGAGTAGGCATCCAGCTAATCAGCAAACTAATTAAACCTCAAACCACTTTTTGTCATTCATTCAAAACACACTGACCAAGGTCCTTATTACCAGTCAGGCGTTAAGCTAGGGATATGGTAGCAAACAAGACAAATATAAACGCATGAAAAGTTTACAGTCTAGAGCAGGGGTTCTCACCATTTCTCCATCATGGACCCCTTTGACAGTTTGGGGAAGGCTACAGCCCTTCTCAAAATACTATACAAGCACAGGTGTGTGGCATGACCATGGGGAAGCAAAAGAAAACAAGGAAATATCCGACCATGAAGCGAATGCTTAGTCTCGGAGATCAGAGGCTTAAAGAAAAGGATAGATTAAAACCTAAAAAGAAAGAAAAGAAGGATCCCAGTGTGTTGAAGGAAAGAGAAATTCCCCAACACCCTACCTGCTTATTTTTCCAATATAATACACAGCTGGGCCCACCTTACCACATCCTCATTGATACCAACCTTTGTCAACTTTTCCACAAAAGCCGAACTGGACTTAGTGCAGTCCATGATGGACTGTCTGTATGCCAAGTGTATTCCTTGTATAACTGATTATATAATGCCTGAAATTGAGAAATTGGAGCAGAAGTATCAAGTGACACTAAGAATCACCAAGGACCCAAGATTTGAAGGATTACCATGTACACACAAAGGAACCTATGCAGATGACTGCTTAGTACAGAGAGTAACTCAGCATAAGTGTTATATTGTGGCCACAGTTGACTGGAACCTTAAAAGAAGAATCCCTAAGGTTCCTGGAGTTCGTATCATGTACATTTCTAACCACAGATACAACATTGAATGAATGCCAGATGATTATGGAGCCCCTCGATTCTAATTCTTATAAGGCACAGTTCCTCTGCCTTTCTTCAACGAACTTTTTCTTATTGCCAGTTCATTACACATGCAAGAGCGTGAATTATTATTCTGTTGACCTATTTGCTCTATTATGAGCTGAGGATGGTTAAACATGCTCACTCCCGCTTTTTTTTTTTTTTTTTGTGACGAAGTTTTGCTCTTGTTGCCCAGGCTGGAGTGCAGTGGCACAGTCTCAGCTCACTGCAGCCTCTGCCTCGCAGGTTTGGGCGATTGTCCTGCCTCAGCTTCCTGAGTGGCCAGCTAATTTTTTTTTTTTTTTTTTTTTTTTGGTATTTTTAGTAGAGACAAATACGTATTTTTAGCACAGAAAAATATGCCTCGGCCTCCCAGGGTGCTGGGATTGCAGGTGTGAGCCACTGTGCTTGGCCTGCTCACTTTTTGATGCTGTTTTGAAACTGATATTTTGTCTCATAAAAATGTTAGGCCAGGCTGGGCACGGTGGCTCACGCCTGTGGTCCCGGCGCTTTGGGAGGCCGAGGTGGGTAGGTGGATCTTCTGAGGTCAGGAGTTCAAGACCAGTTGGCCAACATGGTGAAACCCCATGTCTGCTAAAAATGCAAAAATGTCTGTGCATGGTGGTGCATACCTGTGTTCCCAGCTGCTGGGGGGCTTGGGCAGCAGAATCGCTTGAATTCGGGAGGTAGATGTTGCAGTGAGCCGATATTGCGCCATTGCACTCCAGCCTGCGCAACAAGAGTGAAACCCTGTCTCAAGAAAAAAAAAAAGAAAATTGAGGCCAGGCACATGGTGACTCACGCCTATAATCCCAGCACTTTGGGAGGCCAAAGTGGGCAGATCATCTGAGGTCAGGAGTTCCAGGCCAGCTTGGACAACATGGCAAAACCCCATCTCTACTAAAAATACAAAAAAAATTAGCCAGGTGTGGTGTCACATGCCTGTAATCCCAGCTACTGGGGGTGCTGAGGCAGGAGAATCGCTTGAACCCAGGAGGTGGAGGTTGCAGTGAGCGGAGACTGGGCCACGGCATTCCAGCCTGGATGACAGAGTAAGACTGTCTCAAAAAAAAAAAAAAAAAATTAATGATAGTCAAAAGGTACAAAATCTTAGGAAAAATATGTTTTATGCCTTTTTTGAGTTATATTGTACAGTGTGTTGCATATACTTAATAATGGAGTATTATACATTTCAAAATTGATGTTCTCATCACAGAAGTGTATCTGAAGTATTGGATATGTTAACTAGCTTGATTTAATTATTCCACATCTCATCCACAATTTATGACATCACTTTGTAACCTATAAATTTATATGATGATAAATTGTCAATTTACAAAAAAAATTATACAAGCATAATGTAAAATGCAGCGGGCTTACAAAGGAAACCAATTATAGTGACACACAAGTAATGCAACTACTAAAAAACAAATCTGCAATATAGTAATACGTATATTTCTTTCTTTCTTTTTCAGACAGAGTTTTAATCTTGTTGCCCAGGCTGGAGTGCAGTGGCGCAATCTTGGCTCACTTCAACCTACACCTCCCAGGTTCAAGCTGTTCTCCTACCTCAGCCTCCCGAGTAGCTGGAATTACCAGTGCTCACCACCATGCCTGCTAATTTTTGTATTTTTAGTAGAGATGGGGTTTCACCATTTCGGCCAGGCTGGTCTCGAACTCCCAACCTCAGGTGATCTACCCGCCTCAGCCTCCCAAAGTGCTGGGATTACAGGCGTGAGCCACCGCACCCGGCCTGTAATATGTATACTTCTTAATGTGTCTAATAACAAGATCTAGTGGTGAAAGACTATAGTGTTCTCATAGCGATGAAAACAGTAATATTTTGAGGTATCATCAATATTCTTAATGTAATATAAAAAAACTATCACAGAGTTGCAGGTACTGCTAATTCTACTGTGGTTTGTAGATTATATTCATAATTAAGGCAATGCTAAATTTCAGCTAGAGGGTAGTGAAAATAAAGACATTAACTTTCTTCCAACCCAAGTTTGCCCTGAATTCTATCCACAGATCCTCTGAACCTCCAGTTAATGCTCCCTGGATTCCAGTGGGGAAAGTCTGGGCAGCTCTTTTTGCCTCTACAGCCCAATTCAATTGCAAAGCTTCGATACCATTTGGAATCATTTTGAAATTTAAGAAGTTCTTCTACATTCACTATGCAACCCAAAGCATCATGATACATGTTCGAGGTTGCCTGTTTATTTAGACTTTCTGGGAAATCAAAACTCTAGGAACCAAAAGGAAAACAAAAAAAAGCAACCATCACCTTAATTCAAAAAAAAAAAAAAAAAATCTACCAGACAGGAGTCATGGAAACAAACATTCCAAGAACCGATTTTAGGTTTTATTCTTGCCTCCTTAGGAAAGAAAAAAACAATTCCAAACAAAATTACCTACATACTGCCTTATTTGCAGAAATGTGATTTACAACTGCCTATTTTTAACTATAGCAATTATGAACTTCTTTTCATTTTTAAGAGTACTGCTAGAGGGCCAGGTGCAATGGCTAATGCCTGTAATCCCAGCACTTTGGGAGGCCAAGGCAGGTGGATCACTTGAGGTCATGAGTTCAAGACCAGCCTGGCCAAAATGTCGAAACCCCATTCTACTAAAAAATACAAAAATTAGCTGGGCATGGTGGTGTGCACCTCTAGTCCCAGCTACTCAGGAGGCTGAGGGAGGAGAATTGCTTGAACCCAGGAGGCAGAGGTTGCAGTGAGCCAAGATCAAGCCACTACATTCCAGCCTGGGTGACAGCGAGACTCCATCTCAAAAAAAAAGAGTACTACTAGATTTTGCACAGGAAAAATATTCAAATATAAGTATCAAGGTTAACGTTACCAAATGATTTTAAATTTGGATTAACCAAGGTATTTACTAAATGCTACTATCTGGGATAAATCCATTCCTACTTGATCTTTCACACAGATTGAGCTTCACATGGTACAAGATATTTCCCATGAAGTATACCAGAGCATAAGAGCTTGGGATTTAAATTCCAACAGGCAGGGTTGAGGTACCACCCTTGCTAGTACTAGTATCATTGCACAAGTGCTATCTTCTAAGTTTGAGTTTGCACATGTGTAAATGGGAATAATGACAATAACATCTCCCTCACAGGTCTACTGTGAGGATTAAATGAGGAAAGGCATGTACTCCTTAGTAGTCATCACATAATCATATACGTAAGCACTTAGTCAATGGTGGTTACTATTAATAAACCAGTAAAATCTCTCTTACATGCTCCTTAGCCATTAACACATTTTTTTAAAATGATAAAAGTGATAAGCATCTTGTCAATGAAGACTCTTTGGAAAATACAGACATATAAAAAAGAGGCCATAGACTCTTACCTCCACCCAAGTCTATCTCCCTTTTTCATATAAACAGGGGTACAAAATTTGAAAAGAGAGTAATACATGTATTAATTTTTTGGAGACACTGCCAGTTTTGATGCAAGTTATCTTTTTTTTGTTGCAATAAAAACGCCTTTCATTACTGGTCTGGATGTTTTGTACCTTCTCCAGTACTAAAAGAGACGTCTGTTTAAATTTAGAGAGAGAGGGAAAAAAGGGCACTTGAACACTATGGGAGGTTCTACTGTAGAATTCTGGAAGAAGAAAAAGGTGTAAATTGTTTCACAATACAGTAGAAATTACAGGAAGTCCAAAGAGTACCAATTGTCACAGTAATGAATAAGGAAAAGGCATCAAGTCTTTTTCTTGACTGTCATATAATAACAGACTTGAGTTGCAACAGCTGGTGTGTATGCAAGTTCAGGGGATGATTTTACACGTGCCATTTAATCCAGGTACACTAGACTAGTACCTTTCTCAAAACTCAGAAAATAAATTGCTGCGAAGTTCAAAGGACTTAACCCTGATTACAAATGGGGTAACAGGCAATTTTTTGCTTAAAGAGAGCCTCTAGGAAACAGGAGGTTTGATCAGTTTGTTTCATGTACTTCTACTTCTTCCCTTTAGGGTGCCTCAGAATGACCTAGTTCTCCCTTCTGTGTTAACACCTGACACATCTTTCTCTGACAGTCAAAATCACAGATTATCCAAGTTTTAGAAGCCAAGTTATACTTGTCCCTTTGTTGCCTGCGGACCTGGGGCACTGCCTATGAGTGTTTCAAGCGATAACCCAGATGTTTTTAAACTTTAAAAAAAAAATTTTTTTTAATACAAGGTCTTTGTTATCAAGGCTAGAGTACAGTGGCATGATTATAGTTCACTGCAGTCTCTAACGCCTGATCTCAAATGATCTTCCTGCCTTCATTCCAAGTAGCTGGCACTACAGGCACACGCCACCACGCCCTGCCAATTTTTTATATTTTCAGGAGAGACGGAGTCGCACTATATTTCCCAGCCTGGTCTTGAACTCCTGAGCTCGAGCGATCCGCCTGCCTCGGCCTCCTAAAGTGCTAGGATTATAGGCGGGAGCCACTGCGCTGGGCCTAAGATTCATCTTAAGAGGCACTGTTCTATTTCTACCACCTCGAATAGTATTTGGCCAACTCTTTCCAGCTGTGTCCTGAATTCAAAGTGGAAAAAGGAGAAGAAAATTATAACAGGTCTCACAATCTCTGATTCTATTCAAACCCTGACGATTTAATCTTTCGCTGAACTGGGTTACAGAATCTTTCGAAAGTCAAATGGAGCTTCGGGACGGGCCTGCCTATGACGTGCACCTTGGATCACCTTCCCCAGGGGCACCTGCCTAGGTGCGGGCTAGGGCGACTCAGTCCTTTGTTCCCACTGCGAGGGTTGGGGAGAGAAATGGGGGAAGCCGAGGCCAAAGAGCCAGCCTGACTTCATTTCCACAAATGATTCTGGTGACCTCAAGTTAGAGTATGAGCCACTGGAGTGCAGGGGACGGGCAAGAGGAGAATTTGGGGCAAGGGGGACTTCATTTTGCTGCCTAAATTCGGATGACCAGGCCTAAATTCGGATGCGTTGCCATTTCCCACGGGGAAAGGCTCCGTGCGGCTACCAGTTCACATTCCTCCAGCCGAGTGCAAGCGGCTCCGTTCTCCCTCGGCGTCCGCGGACACCTGGGCACTGCTCCCCCGAGCCACGCAACAGCCCGGGCATGGCCGGGGTCAGGCGGAGGGAGCGCAGTCCTGCGCCCAGGAACCCGCGGGTGCCTCATAGGCCGGGTGCCGCCTCTGCTGCCCCCTGCCGGCTGCCCGCGAGCCGGGGCGCCCTGAACTCTCCGCGCCTGGGCCACCGCGGCTCGGTTACCTCTTGGGGACATCAAAGGCGCGGCAGGCGGCGGGGCGCGGCGGCTCCCCACACTTCGTTTTCCCATAGCGTATCAGGTCCTGAAAGATCGCGCAGTCCGGGAGCAGGCCAGGCGGCAGGAGCTGCAGCAGTAGGGTGAGCAGGAAGGCGGCGGTCAGCGTGAGCCACACCGCGCCCAGCGGGTTCAGCGCCGAGAG
>NW_012119221.1:853589-859916 GCF_000951035.1 Colobus angolensis palliatus | reverse complement strand
GGGGACGCGCAGAGCCCCTCCCGGACTCGCCGCTCAGCCGCGGAGGTCCTTGGTCCCGGTTGTGCTGGCTGGTCGCTCGCAGTCGCTAATCTGGGTATGGAGATGCTTGGATGCAGTTCCAGAATATGATTAATCAGAAGTAAAGACGCTAAACAGATGAGACCACGTGTCTGCCAGTCTTATCAGCATTATCTCCAAGGCAAAAAATGGAAACCTTACATGTTCCACTTTATTTAGCTAAATTGTGCTACACTAACATGTTAGAATATCATGCAGTAATTGAGAATTATTATGACGAGTGTAGAAGCACGGAAAGCTGTTTAGGAAACAGTATGTGAAGTGAAAAAAAGAACCGACTGTAAAAATACATAGCTATGATTGCAAACAACTGTATTAATATGAATGTTTGTATATATGGATAAGGCAGATCACATGGAAAAATGAATAATCGTGTTAGGATGTTGGAAATGTGTTGCATATGTGTATAATGTAAACATGTAGACAAGTAATTGCACGTAATAATAAAAATTATAGTGGTAAAAACTGTGTTTAAAAAACAGCAGTCGCTTCCCAATAGGGTTTCAATCCTTAGAAGCAAAGTTTTTAAATTCCATCAGCTGTTTCCTGTAACATTTATCTCAGGTAGTGACAATGCTATTTATTGACTCACTGATTTTAAACAACACTGATTTTATTTACTGTAAGTGAAAATCTAGCTCTTTTAAGTATTTAAAAGCCTTTAAAATGTTAATTCTGAAATATTGTATGCCTACTGTATGACAAGCATCATTTTGGATACGGAGGACAGAGGGGTTTACAAGACAATTGTCACTGCCTATTTGGAGCTTACATTTTTGAGACTGGGTGGTGGGTGAGAAGTGGGAGAGGGGAGAGGTAGCCAACTCATCACCCTTACCCCAATGAGATACCCGATGTGTGTGTTGAATAAACATCAGGGTAGGTAGGTTAGTGGGACTTTGGATTGTTAAATGAGCAAGCTTTTAGAATTTTGCTTCTTTGTGCAACAACACCTAAGGCTTTACCAATCCTTTGACAGCCAAGTGATAAAGGATGGCCAAATTGGTATTCTAGCTAGGACAGTGAGGCCTTATTGAGTGATCCTGGATCTCTTTTGCAGGAGTCACCCTTTCGCTGTTTCTTTCCTTTTTTTTTTTTTTGACACGGAGTCTAGCTCTGTTGCCCAGGCTGGAGTGCAGTGGCCTGATCTCTGCTCACTGCAAGCTCTGCCTCCCAGATTCACACCATTCTCCTGCCTTAGCCTCCCGAATAGCTGGGACTACAGGCACCTGCCATCACACCCGGCTAATTTTTTTTTTTTTTTGTATTTTTAGTAGAGACGGGGTTCACTGTGTTAGCCAGGATGGTCTCGATCTCCTGACCTCGTGATCCGTCCGCCTCAGCCTCCCAAGGTGCTGGGATTACAAGAATGAACCATCGCACCTGGCACCACTTCGCTGTTTCTTTATTGTTCTTAGGTTAACTCCCTGGAAATACAGCTGGCTTTTCCATGATCTCTTTCTTTTCAGAGAAGCTACTTGTAAGTGCATTGCAGGGACTCAGTTTCCTAGGTAGGAGTTTCTCTTACAGTTGTCTAACCTGGGGGAGGATTGAAAACAAGATAGGAGTGTGTGTGTGTGTGTGTGTGTGTGTGTGTATGTGTGTTGTGGAAACAGGAAGGGTTGAGGAGGCTGGAGGGGAAAATTATCCCATATATTTTTTAGATTTTTTTTTTTTTTTTGAGATGGAGTTTCACTCTTGTTGCCCTGGCTGGAGTGCAATGGCACGATCTTGGCTCACCGCAATCTCTGCCTCCCGGGTTCAAGCTATTCTCCTCCTGAGTAGCTGGGATTACAGGCATGTGCCACCAGACCAGGCTAATTTTGTATTTTTAGTAGAGACGAGGTTTCTCCATGTTGGTCAGGCTGGTCTCAAACTCCCGACCTCAGGTGATCGGCCCGCCTCGGCCTCCCAAAGTGCTGGGATTACAGGCGTGAGCCACCCTGCCTGGATCTTTTTTAGATTATAATCAGCATGCACAGTTTATATTCAGAGAAGCCCCCTGTAGATGGCAGTGGCTGAACAGAAAGCCATAAGCTACACCCTCCGGGGAGTATTTGTAAATGTAAATCCTGACTGGAGTGAGTTAGTTCGAAAGTGGAATACCAGGCTAACATCTGTTAGAAAGATCATTGCTAATAAATATCAGTGAGCATTTTTTTCTTCATTTAATTAACTACACTATATGTTCGACAAACTACTGGTCTTGCCTGCAGTAAATAGCAAAGCCATTTTTCCAGTTGCTCAGGGGAAAAACCTTGAACTCGGCCTTGATTCCTGTCTTTCTCTCATAGCCTAAATACAGTCAGTCAGCAAATCCTGTTGGCTCTACCTTCAAAATATGAATCTAAATTCAATCACCCTTAGAGTCAGTGCTTTAGGTCACTAGCCATCTCAATAAATCAGAAAAAGAAAGAAAACATATAAGGACTACTAAGTAAGAAATAACGCTGTCATTATTTGACGATTACATGAAACTCCAATAATAGAAACTCCAATGGCATGCACAGATAAGGTATCAGAACTAGCAGGAGAGTTTGGGGAGGTTGCTGGAGATAAAAATCTGTTCATAAATATGATTTCTATCTCCCAGTAACAAACAGGAAATTGTACAGTTTTATTTCTCAGCAACAAACAATATATTGTATGTTTCAAAGATACAATTCACAATGGCATAAAATATATGTCTAGGAATAAATCTAATAAGGATATAAAAGATGTTAGAAATACCAAAATTGTTAGAAATAGATCATTGGTGTGGCAAAGAAAAGTCGGCACAGAGACAAAAGATCCCTCAGCAAGGCCGTCTTTACTTTCTGCAGAAAGGGCGTTCAGTCGCAGATGGAACCATGGCGAGAGCACCCTTGAACAAAGGAAAATGAGACATAAATATTTATCCCTTACGCATTTGGGTTATCCTTACTGCTGTGTCCTGCATCCGTTGGCTGGAGTGGGACCTCGCAATCTTTTTTTTTTTTTAGGACAGAGTTTGGCTCTTGTTGTCCAGGCTGGAGTGCAATGGCACAATCTCGGCTCACCGCAACCTCTGCCTCCCAGGTTCAAGCAATTCTCCTGCCTCAGCCTCCCTAGTAACTGGGATTACAGGCATGTGCCACGATGCCTGGCTAATTGTGTGTTTTTAGTAGAGATGGGGTTTCTCCATGTTGGTCAGGCTGGAACCTCTCAATCTTAAATTGATACCTGATTTGCTAATAACCTGAAACTTTTCTGAATAGGTAAACGCAGGGAAGAACAAAGAAGTTGCTTACGAAAGGTGTAAGGAAGCAATAACGTTTCCAAATAAGGAAGGGGCATAGGCTGTGAGCTGGAACCTGCCTGTGAGCACGTCCAACAGTTACATAGGATAGGACTTAATGAAGAGTTATTAGCACAAAGCAAGGAGGCTTGAAGAAAGTCTTTAAAAGAAACTATTATTTCTAACACTTATGATTTATTCTTTAAAAAGAAGGAAATCTTTGAAGAGGAAACTTTTTACTTTCTGCAATCCCTCCTCTTTTAGTTTTCTTCTTCAAACTTGATTAACATGTCTTGGCTTAGTTGTTTTGATTAACTCTTGGATGTGTGGTACAACATAATATCTAAGATGAAGGAGTAGAGTACACTTATTATAGTTGTTAAAGAGATAAGAATTGAGGCTACAGTTTTTTTCTTTTTCTGTTGATGAAATGTCAAGGTAAAAGGGATGGCCAGTTGAACTAAAGTGTAAGTACTGCTCTAGTTATTTGGCAGAGTGTCCAGTAAAGGTCCTCCATAATACCACCATACATCTGCTCAGCGATGAGTAAGGGCGGACTGATGGATCAACTCTTGGAAGTGCCTGACTTCACTGCATCCTGTTAAGTCTCCAAGGAATGCCAAGATTTTCCTCTTGTCATTAGAGACACAAGGTAAAGTTGGTTTTGGAAGATGGAGACCGGATGGCCCTCAGGGGCTGACCCACAGGGTGTTGAGCTTCAGGAAATAATGGGGAAAGAGCTTGGTACAATTTGTTATTCCAGGCAGTGAAATCTTGAAAAAGAGCTATCACGCACTCCATGTCTGCTTGATTTGAGGACCATCCCAGTGGAAAGGGAGCAACCTGGGCCTTTGACCTACCGTGGGTACAAGCCTAACAGTTGCTTTTGTTTGAAGTGTGAAAGGAATATTTAATCCATTTTAACCAGGCATTTACATCTTTATACCCTGTTTCAATGGCTATGGTTTACCTTAGGTCTCCTATTTCTACTACTGAGACCTTTTGTCATTTGGCATGAGGCGAGGCATAGTTTGATTTCATAGGTTTGGGAAAGCGGCAGTTGTAGGAGGTGGAGGAGGGAGAACAAAGCGCATCTTTTTTTTTTTTTTTTTTGAGACGGAGTCTCGCTCTGTCGCCCAGGCTGGAGTGCAGTGGCACGATCTTGGCTCACTGCATGCTCCGCCTCCCGGGTTCACGCCATTCTCCTGCCTCAGCCTCCCGAGTAGCTGGGACTACAGGCGCCCGCCACCACACCCGGCTAGTCTTTTTTTTTTTTTTTTGTATTTTTTAGTAGAGACAGGGTTTCACCATGTCAGCTAGGATGGTCTCAATCTCCTGACCTCGTGATCCGCCTGTCTCGGCCTCCCAAAGTGCTGGGATTACAGGCTTGAGCCACTGTGCCCGGCCACAAAGCGCATCTTAAAGAAGCCTATAGGATCCTTTCCAGTGACCTCTGTTCCTAGACCACAGAAATGCTCTAAAGTGGGGTTAGAGTTGCTAGTGGTAGGAATAGTAATGGATGTAGGAACTGGGTTAGGAAAGGAATAGATAGACTAAGCTTTTCTTAGCTTTTATTTGGTAGGGCTTGATCCAGGAACAATGGCCCATGATTCTTATGATAATGGCGTTTGCTTGACTTGGGTGTGATGTGTCCATCCCCTTTCTGCTGTAGGAATAGCAGTCTTGGTGGTTAGCAGCACAAGGTAGGGTCCTTCCCAGGCTTGCTTGATTTTCCCTTCTTTCTACGTTTTGATGAGGATGTGATCTCCAGGGTGGTGCTGGAAACTCCAAGGGCGGTGCCTGTGCTAAAAGACCCTTTGTTTTAAGGGAAGAGAAGGTTGAAGGTAAACCAAGTATATAATTTCCGAGAAATTGGTCTTTTGTTTTAAATATGGGGACATCAGCAGTGGACTTTATAGTCCTTAGTGCCTTCTTGCTGAGAAATTTCTTTAGCACCTATTTTTATTGGTTTTTAGACCAAAGAAAGCCAAACACCATTTTATATTTGACAATGCTTCCTGTATGATTTTATACCAAAAACTGAATTTTACCTTTACATTAGTGTGTTATTAATGTTACACTTAATTTTAACAAAGCCTTGTAGACATATTTATCCAATTTTAATGTCTGACCATAAGGTAAGATTTTTATAGACTCTTTTTAACCTTTTATAATTGTTGTTAAAGAGCAGGTTAGTGCTTTAAGAAAAACCTGTTTTGCTTTTATTTTAATGTCCAGTTCACAGAAAAACTGGATGATACCCCTTTAACTTTAGCCAATGTTTACACACAGTTTCCGTTATAATTAATGTTTCAAAGCTTGCTTAAACCTTTAAAACAAATCTCTAAGATGATAACCATTCTTTTCCAAAGCGAACTTCCTTCATGTCTGTGGACTAGACTGCCTAAGGCCACACGATTAGAAGTTAGGATAATGCATGTGACACTTTTAACTTTTAGGAAATTTTACTTTTTGTCCGGAGCCATAAGGCCCGGAGTTAGCCGACCTCTGTTGCTTGATCTCCGCAAAGTGGAGACAAAATGGCACATTTCCGGGTTCTTTATTATAAATTGTTCCTGCGCCCGTGCCTAAACCTTTCCCGCATGCGCCTAAACTCTTCCCGCACGCGCCAAACCTCCCGCGCGCCAACCTTTCCCGTGCACGCGCAAACATTTTTCCCCGCCCAGGAAGATATGCGGCCTACAGCGCAGGCGCAATCCCGCGCCCAGGAAAATTACAAACCCACGGCACATGCGCAATTGTAATTTGAGAAGACTCGGCCCCCGTCACCGCCCTGGCCCAACCTCTTCCCCTGCCAGCCTATATAAGGCATCGCACCACCATTATTAAATGAGACTTGATCAGGCTATTTGTCTTGTCTCCATTTCTTGTGTTTTCTTGTCTCCTCCATTCCCACTCCCCCTTCCAGGGCCTGTTCGACTGTCCCACGGGTCGGGACACCTGGCGCCTGAACAGGGACCTGGACACGGGGG
>NW_012119221.1:848948-849204 GCF_000951035.1 Colobus angolensis palliatus | reverse complement strand
GCAGTTATGGCAATAATAGACCCAAAAGAGGAGCTTAGAGAAAAGATTGCACAACTTGAAGAGCAAATAAAGATCGAAGAACTGCATCAGTCTTTAATCACTAGATTGCAGAAATTAAAGACAGGAAGTGAGAGCATTCAATACCCTAGAGGAATAGAGAGACACTCTCACCCTCAGAGACCTGGACAGCATGTCCCAAAAGAAAGGTCGTTTGGTAGTAGTGATAGGGAGGATTCCTCTCCTCGAGACGTTTTTC
>NW_012119221.1:785727-846018 GCF_000951035.1 Colobus angolensis palliatus | reverse complement strand
GGGTAAGAGAGCATCATCTTTCACTAACCTAAGACAGGAGGGCCGTCATAAGCTACTGCCTAATCCCATGACGGGTACCAGTGATGAGATGTATTACTCCAACCTAAGACAGGCGCAGTTCCCGAGGGACAATCTTCTAGCCACAATTATATATAAAAAAAAAGGGGGACCTGTCCGGAGCCATAAGGCCCGGAGTTAGCCGACCTCTGTTGCTTGATCTCCGCAAAGCGGAGACAAAATGGCACATTTCCGGGTTCTTTATTATAAATTGTTCCTGCGCCCGCGCCTAAACCTTTCCCGCGCGCGCCTAAACTCTTCCCACGCGCGCCAAACCTTCCCGCACGTGCCAACCTTTCCCGCGCACGCGCAAACATTTTTCCCCGCCCAGGAAGATATGCGGCCTACGGTGCAGGTGCAATCCCGCGCCCAGGAAAATTACAAACCCACGGCGCATGCACAATTGTAATTTGAGAAGACCCGGCCCCCGTCACCGCCCTGGCCCAACCTCTTCCCCTGCCAGCCTATATAAGGCATCGCACCACCATTATTAAACGAGACTTGATCAGGCTATTTGTCTTGTCTCCATTTCTTGTGTTTTCTCATCTCCTCCATTCCCACTCCCCCTTCCAGGGCCCGTTCGACTGTCCTGCGGGTCGGGACAACTTTTGTTGAAAACCTTGTAAGTTTGGGATTTCAATTATCCTCTGCTATTAATAAGACCTTGTTTAGTCCAAATTTAACTTAGAATTGGTATAGATGACTCCTTCCTGATTCTGTAAGTATTTTAAGGCTTGGCTAAGTGCAAACAACTCACCAACTATTAGGCAATTTTCCTAACTCTACTTCTAGAAGAGTTTCCCTATTACTTACTGAATAGCCATTGTCTTTTTCCCTCAATCACCCAGGAGAAACCATCTATTGTCCTGTCCTGAAGCTCCTTCTAGGTCTGGTCAGACCTTTGTATGGTAATTAATTAAGATTTAGATGCACCCCCATCTTCCCCTCTTAGAAAACCTGCTGGGTTAAGGGAATTATTAGTGGTCAATGTTAAATCATCTTTTTCTAAGAGAACAGCCCCGACTTTAAGGTTCTTGAGTCAGTCAAGCTACCTTTTTGCTTTTTTTTTGACAGGATAGTTCTGACCTGGTGAGGTGTGCTCACAAAGAGGTTTCCTCTAAAAGTTATTTTTCTACTTTCCTACAACAAAGCAGTTGCCACTACAGATTGAATGCATTTGGGCCATCCACAGGTTAGTGGGTTAAGGATTTTTGATTAGGGTATTACCAAGGCTATGCTCTTGTTTACACTGACAACAAGGTGGAATGGCTGCTTAAGGAGGGTAAAGCTGGAATAGCAGCTTTTTTTTCTTGTGTTTGGGCCTTTCATTACCCTTCTAATATTTTAACATATGCCCTAAAGGACTACCAGAAGGAATCTGATCACCTTCACCTCTCCCTGAGTCAGCTTTACTCCCTGTGTTCATTTTACTAGAAACGTTTCCCATGTTGGGTACCCGGTAAGATTCAGTCTCCCGAAATTAGCAGAAAGCTCAACCCCTCAAACCAGGGGATGTCTTGCCTTTCCTGCCCCGGAAGGCTCAACCCCTCAAACCAGGGATGTATGTCTTGCCTTGCCTGCCCTGGGAGGTTGACCTGTTTCCTCCCTTTCACCCTCAGAAGGTCCCTTGCACACTTCCCACTCATGTTGTCCTCTCTGGCCGCTTCCCCAAGGGAGAATTAGGCCCCTCTTAGTGTTGGCATGCCGGTATAAATCCCACGGCAGGATCCACCCTAAGCCATATGAGGTAGCTAGGCGACCGCGGAGAGGACCCACTCACTCCAGCCAGCAGCAGGACTATCCACACAAACAACACGGCAAGCAGGGTCGTCTGTGATCATTCACACACATACACATTCAGCCCTCTGGAATTTCACCACTAAGGAAGTAATTTATTGACTCCCGTGGCATCTCTTTCGTTGGTCTGTGTGCAGAGTCGTCACCGTGGTGTATGAGGGTCCTTTACCCCAGGTTGCTGGCCAGTTTCTTTCCGTGTTGCTGACAGTATGGGTTTATTCATCACACTGGGTGGGTCTCAGCCCCTTACCCCTGAGGCCACCACAAGAGGCAGCGTGGGGCCTCATGAGAGAGGACTAGAGATGCCCTGGAGGAGAATGTATCCCCATACAGTTGCCACCAAAATTGTTAGAAATACCAAAATTATTAGAAATAGATAATTAGTGCCATGAAGAAAAGTCAGCACAGAGACAAAAGATCCCTCAGCAAGGCCATCTTTACTTTCTGCAGAAAGGGCGCTCAGTCGCAGGTGGAACCATGGCAAGAGCACCCTTGAACAAAGGAAAAGCAGACATATTTATCCCTTACGCATTTGAGTCATGCTTACTTCTGTGTCCTGCATCCATTGACTGGAGTGGGACCTTACAATGTTAAACTGATACCCAATTTACTAATAACCTGAAACTTTCCTAAATAGTTAAGTGCAGGGAAGAACAAAGAAGTTGCTTACAAAAGGTTTAAGGAAGCACTAACATTTCCAGATAAGGAAGGGGCATAGGCTGTGAGCTGGAATGTGTCTGTGAGCACGTCCAACAGTTACATAGGATAGGGCTTAACAAAGAGTTATTAGCACAAAGCAAGGAGGTTTGGAGAAAGTCTTTAAAAGAAACTATTATTTCTAACACTTATGATTTATTCTTTAACAAGAAGGAAAACTTTGAAGAGGAAACATTTTACTTTCTACGTAAGACTTCTTCAAATAAAATAATAAAATGTTACTGATATTAAAGAAAATGTGTTTAACAGAAGAGGTATATTAAGCCTACAAGTTGGAAGACTCCATATGGTTAAGATGACAATTCTCCCTAAACTGATTTTTGTAATAAATATAATCCCAATCAAACCCCAATCTTTTGTGGAACTTAAGCTGATTCTAAAGTTTATATGAAAATGAGAAGGGCTCAGGGTGGCCAAGGCACTCTTGAAGGTGAAGAAAAATGTTAGAAGCCTTACTCTATGAGACATCAAGTCTAATACAGAGTGCTACTATATGTAATTATATGAGTGTGGTAAAGGAAACAGGAACAGACAAATAGACAATGGAACATAATGGAGAGTCCAGAAAAAGACACCCACATGTGTCAACACTGGGTGTATGTTTGAGGTTGCATGATGTGTTAGTGGGGAAAGATGAACTTTACAATAAATGAGGCTAGGACAAATCAGCAAACTCTGAGAGATAGAGATGGAGATAGAGATGATAGAGATAGAAAGAAATGAGACCACTTCCTTACTCCATTTATCAAAATAATTCTAGGTGGGATAAAGACCTATGTGACAGGTAAAATGAAATGTTTTAGAAGGTAGTATAGGAGACAATAGACAATTTTTTTTTTTTTTCTTTCTGGGACGGAGTTTTGCTCTTGTCATCCAGGCTGGAGTGCAGTGGTGCAGTCTCGGCTCATTGCAAACTCCACCTCCCAGGTTCAAGAGATTCTCCTGCCTCAGCCTTCCAAGTAGCTGGGATTACAGGCGCTGGCCACCACAACTCGCTAAGTTTTGTATCTTTGGTAGAGACGGGGTTTCACCATGTTGGCCAGGCTGGTCTCGAACTCCTTGCCTCAGGTGATCCGCCCGCCTCAGCCTCCCAAAGTGCTGAGATTACAGGCATGAGCCACCACACCTGGCCTTGGAGACTATTTTTGTGACTTCATGGTAAGGAAGGTGTTCTTATTCAAGATATGAAAAGCAACTAGAAGAAAATATCCAAACATTCTGCAACATCAAAATTAAAATCCTCTCTTCATCAAAAGATACCATAGAAGGCCAGGCACTGTGGCTCTTGCCTGTAATCCCAACACTCTGGGGAGACTAGTAGGTGACTCAAGCCCAGGAGTTTGAGGCAGCAGTTAGCTATGATTTTTTTTTTTTTTTTAAACAGAGTCTCACTCTGTCACCAGGCTGCAGTGCAGTGGTGTGATCTCAACTCACTACAAACACCACCTTCCGGGCTTAAGTGGTTCTGCTGCTTCAGCCTCCCAAGTAGCTGGGATTACAGGCACCCGCCACCACACCTGGCTAATTTTTGTATTTTTAGTAGAGATGGGGTTTCACCATATTGGCCAGACTGGTCTCAAACTCCTGACCTTGTGATTCACCTGCCTTGGCCTCCCAAAGTGCTGGGATTACAGGCGTGAGCCTCCTCCCTTTTCTTTGCCAACCATGTGTACAATAAGAAACAAATAACATGGCTCCGGCCAGGTAGAGACCCCACCTACAAAATGAAAGATTAGGGTGGTGTAGCCAGCTTCTTCCCATGCTATGCAAATAGAACTTCTGGTCCAACCAATCTTTGGGCCCTATGTAAATCACACACTGCCTCCTTAAGCATGTCTGTAAAACCTGGTGCATTTCTTTACAAAACCAGAAGATCCACTTGGGCACCTCTCTTACTCTACTGTTGCAGGAAGTCAGGGACCCCGAATGGAGGGACCAGCTGAAGCCGCGGCAGAAGAACGTAAACTATGAAGATTTCATGGACATTTATTAGTTCCCCAAATTAATACTTTTATAATTTCTTATGCCTGTCTTTACCAAAATCTCTGAACATAAATTGTGAAGATTTCATGGACACTTATCACTTCCCCAATCAATACCCTTGTGATTTCCTATGCCTGTCTTTACTTTAATCTGTTAATCCTGTCATCTTCGTAAGCTGAGGAGGATGTATATTGCCTCAGGACCCTGTGATGATTGTGTTAACTGCACAAATTGTTTGTAGAGTATGTGTGTTTGAACAATAGAAATCTGGGCACCTTGAAAAAAGAACAGGATAACAGCAATGTTCAGGGAACAAGGGAGATAACTTTAAACTCTGACTGCCTGAGAGCAGGACAGAACAGAGCCATATTTCTCTTCTTTCAAAAGCAAATAGGAGAACTATTGCTGAATTCTTTTTCTCAGCAAGGAATATTCCTGAGAAAGATAATGTGCTCCTGAGGGTAGGTCTATGAATGGAGGTGACTTGTCTTTTATGGTCGAAGCCAAAGGGATGAAATAAGTCCCGGTCTCCTGTAGGACTCCCAGGCTTATTAGGATGAGGAAATTCCTGCCTAATAAATTTTGGTCAGACAGGTTATCTGCTCTCAAACCCTGTCTCATGATAAGATGTTATCAATGACAATGCATGCCCAAAACTTCATTAGCAATTTTAATTTCACCCCATCCTGCCGTCCTGTGATCTTGTCCTGCCTCCAATTGCTTTGTGATATTTTGTTACCTTGTGAAGCATGTGAGCTCTGTGACCCACACTCTATTCGTACACTCCCTCCCCTTTTGAAAATCACTAATAAAAACTTGCTGGTTTTATGGCTCAGGGAGCATCACAGAACCTGCTGGCATGTGATGTCTTCCCTGGACACCCAGCTTTAAAATTTCTCTCTTTTGTACTCTTTCCCTTTATTTCTCAAACCAGCCAACACTTAGGGAAATAGAAAAGAACCCATGTTAACTATTGGGGGCGGGTTCCCCCGATACTCTACTCTGCAGGAGAGAGAGCTGTTCTCTTTTCTTCCTTTGCCTATTAAACCTCTGGTCTTAAACTCACTTCTTATGAGTCAGTATCCTTGATTCCCTTGGTGTAAGACAACGAACCTCAGGTATTTACCCCTGACGACAATGCTGCTTCACTATTTTCCCACATTTTTCAGTTATCACAGTGGTTGTAGAATTCATTCCTATTTGTTTTCCACCGTCATGGGCAGGGGTTCATTATTCTGTCGGGAGAGAATAGATGACTGCCAGGAGAAACTATGAAAAAGATCACATGAAGAAGCGTATGTACCAAAAGCCTGGACTTCTTTTCCCACTTTAGTTAAACACTGAATATTACCAGTTTTGCTTCTCAAATGTAATGGAATAAAATGTGGTACAATGTGGTTAACTGACGTTTTCCCTGCAGCGGTTAATATTTCCTATTTGAGTTGGAAGATCATGGGACAGGATAACCCAGTGGGTGGGGGTGGAGAGAAGTGTCATAAAAGAGCTAGAGAATAAAGATGTCACTTCGTTTTTGGCTTAAGCTCAAATATTTAGATTTAGGCAAAGATGGGCGTGGTGGCTCACACCTGTAATTCCAGAACTTTGGGAGGCCAAGGTGGGTGGATCACCTGAGGTCAGGAGTATGAGACAGCCTGGCCAACATGGTGAAACCCTGTCTCTACTAAAAATAAAAAAATTAGCCTGGCTTGGTGGCATGTGCCTGTAATCCCAGCTACTGTATTCCAGGGTGAGGCAGGAGAATAGCTTGAATCTGGGAGGTGGAGGTTGCAGTGAGCCGAGATCATGCCACTACTCTCCAGCCCAGGAAACAAGAGCGAAACTCCATCTTAAAAAAGAAAAATAAAAGGTTTAGGCAAAGATAAAGAAGAATGCTTGCTGAACATTTCCCTTTCCCTAGCATCAGACATTAGGTAAGGCTGATGACCCGAACTGGGGAGGGAGAAAAAATTAGGGATCTGTTTGTGGGAGTTGTTGACTTAAGGACTTGGGGTTTTAGCATTCTCATGAAGACTGAGAGAAGGCCCTGAGTCCTTGTGATGGAGGGGATTGGAACTGATCTTCTCTTTCTGTACAAGGCTGGGACCCTCAAAAAATCACAGGATAAACTGTAGATAAATGTGTTAAGGTGATAGACTAATAGACTCTCTGATATTCTTTATTGCAATCTCTTGTAATTTTTTATGGTTAGTATTTTTGAGTCATATTTAAAACTCTTCACTTATCCCAAGATCATGAAGATAGTCTCAGTGTTTTCTTCTAGAAGTTTTACTATTTTGTCTTTCACATTTAGGTCTATGTTTGATTAAAATACAAGTGTTAATGCTAAGTAGTTTTTTTATTGAGGCATGACATAATAAAGTATGTCAAGTGCACTAATTGAGTTTTTCATCCACCCATACACTTACATAACCAACACTCAGATTAAGCTAGCAAACATTTATAAAACCTAAAAGTTACTCGTGATCTTTCCCAGGTTATACCTGTCCCCAGCAGTAACTGCCATCCTGATTTCTATCCTCATAGAGTTGTTTCCTGAACTTCATGTAAATGGAATCATTCAGTATATATTCTTTATGCTTGGCTTCTTTCATGCGACATAATATCTGGGAAATTCACTCATGTTATATGTAACAGTAGTTCATTCTTTTTATTGCAGTGAAGAATATACTGCAACTGATACCTTCTCCTGCTTTTGGGCATTAGTATCATTTCCAGTTTAAATCTATTATGAATAAACCAGCCAAGAACATTCTTGTATAATCATTTTGGACATAAGTATTCATTTATTTTGGGTATGCTTTTTTTTTTTTTTGAGACGGAGTCTCGCTCTGTCTCCCAGGCTGGAGTGCAGTGGCCGGATCTCAGCTCACTGCAAGCTCCGCCTCCCGGGTTCACGCCATTCTCCTGCCTCAGCCTCCCAAGTAGCTGGGACTACAGGCGCCCACCACCTTGCCTGTCTAGTTTTTGTACTTTTTAGTAGAGACGGGGTTTCACCGGGTTAGCCAGGATGGTCTTGATCTCCTGACCTCGTGATCCGCCCGTCTCAGCCTCCCAAAGTGCTGGGATTACAGGCTTGAGCCACCGCGCCCGGCCATTGGGTATGCATTTTTAAGACAAGTTTCTGGTTATAGAGTAAGCATATGTTTAGCTTTAGTAGAAACTGCAAAGCAGTTTTCCAAGGCCATTGTACCATTTTCTATGTCTATCAGTAGTTTCATTTACTCCATATTCTGGCCAACTGGATAAATTATTAATCTTTAAAAATTGTAGCCATTCTAGTGACTTTGTAAAGGTATCTCATTTTAGTTTCATTTGTATTTCCTTGATGAATAATAAAGTTAGCATCTTTTCATATACTTATTGGTTATTTGGCTATCTTCTTATAGAGGGTCTGATTTTGCCCATTTTGAAATTATTTTGTCTCTTATTGGTCTGTAGGAGTCCTTTATATATTTTGGAGAAAAATCATTTGTTGCCTTTTTGCTTTCCTAGTGGCATCTTTTGATATCTAGGCATTTTAAATTTGATGATGTCCAATTTAACAATCTTTTTTTATGGTTAGTGCTTTTGATTCATATTTAAGAAATCTTTTCTTATCCTAAGATGGTGAAGATAGTCTTCTATGTTTTCTTCTAAAAGTTTTTTGTTTGTTTCTTTCTTTTTAGACATAGTTTTGCTCTGTCACCCAGGCTGGAGTGCAGTGGTGCTATCATAGCTCAATGCAGCCTTGAGCTCCTGGGCTTAAGTAATCTTTCTGCCTTACCTCCTGAGTAGATGGGACTAAAGATCTAAGCCACCATGCCCAGATAAATTTAAAATTTTTTGTAGAGATGGAGTCTCACTATGTTGCTCAGGCTGGTGTTGAACTCTTGGGAGCAGATGATCCTCCCTCCTTGGCCTCCCAAAGTACTGGGATTATAGGCTTGAACCACCATGCCTAGCCTTCTAGAAGTTTTGTTCTTTTATCTTTTACATTGAAATCTGTGATCTATGAATTATCTCAATTAAATTTTGTATATGGTATTAGATGAGGGCCAAAAATATGTATGTTTTTTCTCTGTTGATACTCAATTGCTTGAGTACCTTCTATTGAAAAGACTGTCTCCCTACAGAATTGCATGGATCTTCATCATAAATCAAGTAACCAATATGTGTTGGTCTATTTATGGAATCATTTTTATTCCATATATCTACGTATCCTAACACTAATGTCACACTCTCTTAATTAGTATGGCTTGATATCAAGTCTTGAAATATGATAATGTAAATCCTTCAGCATGGCTTTTTTCCGACATTATCTTGGGCTATTTTAGACCCTTTGTTTTCCATATATACTTGAGATTCAGCTTGTCAGTTCCCACAAAATTCTTGCTGGGATTTTCATTTCAATTACATTGAATAATTTGATCAATATGGGAGCAATTATCATCTTGACAATATTAAATCTTCTAAAACATGAACATGATCTTTTTATTCTTTATTTTTCCTAGCAATATTTTTAAAATTTCAGTGTAGAACCCTTACACATCTAGGTATTTGATGTGTATGACAATGATATTTAATAACGTCATTTCCAACTCTTTGTAGGTTGTATGTAGAAAAACAATTGCTTTTTAAAACATTGACCTTGTAGATTGTGATCCGGCAGAATTTAGTTATTGGTTCTAAGAGGTTGTGACTACCTTATGATTTCTATATTTAGATTCATGTCATCTGTGAATAAGGGCTAAAACTGTCTTCCTTTACCATCTGAATAGCATTTATTTATTTTGATTGCCTTATGTACTGAGTGAAACTTCTAGTACAATGATAAATAGAAGTGATGAGAGCAGATATTCTTGCATTGTTCCTGATTTTAAGGGCAAAGCATTTGGTCTTTCATTGTTAAGTATAATGTTAGCTGCAGGTTTTTCACAGATAACCATTTATTACGTTGAAGAAGTTATTTTTTATTTCAAGTTTGTTAAGGGATTTTTTAAATCACAAAAGATGCTGAATTTTATTACATACTTTTATGTGTTTATTGAGATAACCACGTTTTTCCTTTCATTCTCTTAATGTGATTAATTTCATTGATTTACAAAAATTATACCAACCTTGCATTCTTGGGATAAACTCCACTTGGTCATTGTTTAATATACCTGTTAATATATTATTGGGTTTGACTTGTTAATATTTTGATGAGGATTATTTGTGTCTTTGTTTATGAGGAATATTGATTTGAAGATTTATTTTCTTACAATGTCCTTGTCAGGTTTTGGTATCAGAGTCATACGAGTTCATAAACAAGCTGGGAATTGTTCCTTCTTGTTCTTGTCTTTGAAAGAGTTTATATATGAATAGCTTAATTTTTCATTAAATGCTAGTACAATTTACCAGTAAAGCCATCTGAGTTTGAAGATGTTTTTGTAGGAAGGTTTTAAATTGTTGATTCAATTTTAAAAAACAGATATAGGATTATTCACTTTTTGTTTTTGTATCAGTTTAGGAAAGTTGTGTTTTTCAAGAATTTTATCCATTTCTTCTAAGTTGTTAATATCTGGTTATGTAGAATAATCTCGTATCCTTTTAAATGTCAGTGGAGATCTATAGTTATGTCTCATGTTTCTTCTCCAACATTGATAATTTGTATTTTCTTTCTTTACCAGTCTTGCTAGAGTTTTATAAAATTTTATTAATCTTTTCTGAGAACAAACTGTTGGATTTGCTGATTTTTTCCCTATTTATATTTGTCTTTGATTTTGTTGAAATTTTTTTTGCTCTGATTTGTATTCCCTTCTTTCTAATTTCTTGAGTGTAATCTTCTACTTTTTTCTGGCTTGTTTTTTTTGAGACAGGAGCTCGCTCTGTCATACAAGTTGGAGTGCAGTATGATCACGGATCACTGTAACCTCCACCTCCCAGGCTCAAGTGATTCTCCCACCTCAGCCTCCTGAGTGGCTGGGACTACAGGTTTTATGTGCTATCAGGCCCAGCTAATTAAAAAAAATTTTTATTTGATAGACAAGGTCTTCCTTTGTTGCCCAGGTTGGTCTTGAACTCCTGGCCTCAAGTAATCCTCCTGTCTTGGCCTCCCTAAGTGCTAGGATTACAGATGTGAGCTACTTTACAAGGCCTCTAGCTTCTTGAGATGGAAGCTTAGATCACTGAAATAAAATATATTTTTTTCTAATGAGCATTTTAACTATTGTTTTCCCTCTAGGCATTGATTTAACTGCATCTCACAAATTTTTATAGAAAATTTATTATTATTATTATTTTTGAGATGGAGTCTTGCTCTGTCGCCCAAGCTAGAGTGCAGTGGCATGATCTTGGCACACTGCAAAGTCCACCTTCCAGGTTCATGCCATTCTCCTACCTCAGCTTCCCAAGTAGCTGGGACTACAGGGGGCCCGCCACCACACCTGGCTAATTTTTTTTTTGTATTTTTAGTACAGACGGGGTTTCACTGTGTTAGCTGGGATGGTCTTGATCTCCTGGCCTCATGATCCGCCCGCCTTGGCCTCCCAAAGTGCCAGGATTACAGGCGTGAGCCACCGCGCCCGACTGAAAAATTTTTATTATTGTTTAGTTAAATAAAATTTACAATTTTCATTGTGACTTCCTCTCTCAATTTCCACCATTTTTGAATTCTTTAGTTATCTTTCTGTTACTGATTTCTAGTTCAATTACACTGTGATCAATACATATTTTTGTATGATTTCAATCCTTCAAAATGTATGGAGACTTGCTTTATGTTCCAGAATGTGGTGTATTTTGTAAATATTTATGTATAATTGAAAAGAAAATGTGTTCTATAATATTTGAGTATAGTATTTTGTAAATTTCAATGGAATCAAGTTGGTTAGTAGTACTCAAATATTTTATATCCTATTAAAAGATCAACAGGTTTATATACCTACTGCATAGTAACATATGAATACACTGAGACATCAGGGTTTGCAGCAGAGAGTTTAATGATCACAGGGTACTAAGTAATGAGATAGGAGGAGACCCTCAAATTTATCTCCCCAAGGAGTTCTGGGCTGGAAATTTTTTTTTTTTTTTTTTTTTTGAGACACAGTGTCACTCTGCTGCCCAGGCTGGAGGGCAGTGAGGCGATCTCGGCTCACTGCAAGCTCGGCCTCCCAGGTTCACACCATTCTCCTGCCTCAGCCTCCCGAGTAGCTGGGACTGCAGGTGCCTGCCACCATGCCCATCTAATTTTTTTGTATTTTTTAGTGGAGACAGGATTTCACCGTGTTAGCCAGGATCGTCTTTGTCTTCTGACCTCATGATCTGCCTGCCTCGGCCTCCCAAAGTGCTGGGATTACAAGCGTAAGCCACCGCGCCCGGCCTGGGCTGGAGATTTTAAGGGGATAATGAAGGGGAAGGGACTGTAAAATTGGTATCAATTGGTTGGGGTAAAGGGGATGAAATCATCAGGATGTAGACACTGCATTCTTTGGAGAGTCAGCTCCTTGTGGGGTTCTTCAGACCAGCTGACTTCAGTAGTTTCACTGGTGTGCAGGACCTGAAAGTATATCTCAAAAGGAAAACTTAATGTTGCATAATGTTTAATAAGTTTTGTTTATAGAGCAGTTAAAGAGAACTATAATCTAGAGCCTACATAATTCGAAGACAATAGGCAAACAACTGTGAGGAAGTGGGTCAGAAAGGAAGCTGATCTAATGATTAAATGCTAAATGTGTTGCAAGCTTGGTTTATTTTTGTTCCCACCCCTCCTTTCTTTCCTGATTTATTTTATAAAGTTCATAGGGACGGTTTTATCCTTACTGCTGATTTATTTTATAAAGTTCACAGGGATGGTTTTATCCTTACTGATATTCTTGTCTGCTTGGTCTACCATTTCCTAAGGGAGATATATTAATATATGCAATGATTATGGATTTGTCTGTCTTTCCTTTTATTTCTGTCAGTTTGCTTTGTGTATTTTGAAACTACGTTATGAGGTGCATAAGCATTAAAGATATTGTATCTGTCTATTTATTTGAGTTATCTGTGTATCTGCTTCTAGTGTCTATTTTTCCTTTGATTATAGGTCACAATTTTTTGTGCTTCACATTTCATACTTTTTCATTATATGTCAGACATTATGTATAAAAGGACCATAGAGATTGAAGTCAGTGTTTTCCCTCAGAGAGACTCCACCCTTTACTATTACTCTTGTTGCACATAGAGCAACAGAATAGAAGTGACTGCCAATTTCCTAGAAAGGACTTCTCCCTCTCTGGAATTTAATTTCTCTAGATTTTGTTTTTGTAGTTTTTCAGTGTCTTAAAATATGGTTTTTATTTTTGCTTATGTTTTTCTCTATTTCTTTTCTTTTTCTTTTTTTTTTTTGAGATGGGGTCTCGCTCTGTTGCCCAGGTTGGAGTGCAGTGGCACAGTCTTGGCTCACTGCAATCTCCGCCTCCCAGGTTCAAGTGATTCTTCTGCCTCAGCCTCCTGAGTAGCTGGGACTACAGGCACCTGCCACCACACCTGGTTAATGTTTGTATTTTTAGTAGAGACGGGGTTTCACCATATTGGCCAGGCTGGTCTCAAACTCCTGACCTCGTGATCTGCCCCCCTCGGCCTTCCAAAGTGCTGGGATTACAGGCGTGAACCACTGCGTCCAGCATGGTTTTTTTTTCTATTTCTTTCTTATGGCAGGAGTGATAGCCTGCTGCTATCATCTATATCTTAAACCAATAATACATAGTTTATAAGATTTATCTGGAGCCTTCTGATTTAAAAAATGTATAAATATGAGTAAAAAAAAACTCTACTCACTGGCAGAGGTAGATTTAAAAAATGGTTTTTCTGTAGCAGCTTGGACTTTGAGAAGGGGAAAAGTATCAGCCTATCTGCTCTCTAGTTGTTTACCTCAGATCTAATTTCCTGATTACTGATTCTGTCATTAGTCATCTTTCTCAGGTGAGAAGGTAACATGAATGTCAGTCTAAGCTTTTGATAGTTCTGTCTAGCACAAATACCAAACCACTTGGAAAGGTGGTCAGAGAGAAAAACAAAAAAAACTCACATTAAAGATGAGTTCCTAAAAAGGCACAGAACCCGTGGGGAACTGATCTGCTATGAGTGATAAAAATCAAGAATACAGAACACTAAGAAACTGAGATAACTGAATGACAATGGGAAAGAATAGAAAATAAATATGTTCAAAATGATCAAAGGCACACTAGAAGAATTTAAAACCCTAGCAAAGAATGCACTATTAAGAAAAGACCAGGCAAGTTTTGTAGATCCATATATAACTTCTTTTTTAGTTGTTGTTTTTGAGACGGAGTCTTGCTCTGCCACCCAGACTGAAGTGTCATGGTGTGATCTTGACTCACAACAGCCTTCACCTCCCAGGTTCAAGCAATTCTCCTGCCTCAGCCTCCTGAGTAGATGGGATTATGGGTGCCCACCACCACACCCAGCTAATTTTGTACTTTTAGTAGAGACAGGGTTTCACCATGTTGGCTAGGCTGGTCTCAAACTCCTGATCTCAAGTGATCTTCCCGTCCTTGGCCTCCCAAAGTACTGGGATTATAGGCGTGAGCCACCGCGCCTGGTCTCAAATAGAACTTCTAAAAAAGAAATAGGTGGGCCGGGTGCTGCGGCTCATGCATATAATTCCCACATGTTGGGAGAGCAAGATGGGAGGATCACTTGAGGCCAGCAGTTTGGGACCAGCCTAGGCAAGATGGTGAGACCTTATCTGTACAAGAAATTTAAAAATTAGCTGATTGCAGTGGTGCGTGCTTATAATCCCCTCCTTGGGAACCTGAGAAGGGAGGATTGCTTGAGCCCAGAAGTTCCTGTGGTGAGTTATGATCATGCCAGTGCGCTCCAACCTGGGCGACAAAGTAGGAACCCGTCTGAAAAAAAATAACAAAATTAGAAAGTAAAAGGTGAGTGGTGATTGAATAGCTAATTAGGGATACCTAGAGAACTAGTGATCTAGAAGCTAAATCTTCTGCTAGATACCCAGAAAACAGCACAGATTAACAGAGATGGAAAATGAAAGAAGATAAGAAACATAGAGGAGAAAAGGGAGAGAGCCAAACAGTATGATGCCAGAAGAAGAAAAGAAAATGAAGAAAAGGTAAAGTTTGAAAGGGTAATGTTTGAGAATTTCCAAATTAATTAAAAATGTGAATCTCAGCCAGGTGTGGTGGCTCATGCCTGTAATTCCAGCATTTTGGGAGGCCAAGGCAGGCGGATCACGTGGTCAGGAGTTCGGGACCAGCCTGGCCAACACAGTGAAACCCTGTCTCTACTAAAAATACAAAAATTAGCTGGGCGTGGTGATGGGTAACTGTAATCCCAGCTATTCAGGAGGCTGAGGCAGGAGAATTGCTTGAACCGGGAAGGTGGAGGTTGCAGTGAACCAGAATCACGCCACTGCACTCCAGCCTGGGTGATAGAACTAGACTCTGTCTCAAAAAAAAAAAGTGAATCTTGGCTGGACATGGTGGCTTGTGCCTGTAATTCCAGCACTGGGAGGCCAAGGTGGGAGAATTGCTTGAGTTCAAGAGTTCAAGACCAGCCTGAGCAACACAGTGAGGCCTCATCTCTACTAAAGATAAAAAACATTAGCTGGATGTGGTGGCATGTGCCTGTAGTCCCAGCTACTTAGGAGGCTAAGGGAGGAGGCAGGAGGATCTCTTGAGCCTGGGAGGATGAGGCTGCAGTTAGCTCTGATTGTGCCATTGCACTCTAGCCTGAGTAACAGAGTTGAGACCCTGTCTCAAAAAAAAAAAAAAGAAAGAATCTTCACGTTTAAGACACACAATGAAATGAGCAGAATATGATATGTAAATATAGGTATCTAGATGCAGAAGTAAAAATGAATATTAGAAACAAAGCACACAAAAAATCTTAAATGCACCCAGAGAAAAAGGGCAAATTACTTAGAGGAGCAGTAGTCAGACTTACAACAGCAATATCAGGGGCCAGAAATAAATGAAATAATGTTTCAAAATACTAAAGCAAAGTGTCAATTAGAATCTATACAAAAGAAACTATATTCAAGAATGATGACATAGTTTTTTTAAATTGATAGAATAAACACAATTTATCACTTATAGGGTCTTGTTGGATAAAATCCTGTTGCTTGTCCTTCAGGAAGAAGGAATTTGAACCCAAAAGAAAAGAGTGAAGTGTAGTGAGCAATGGTAAACAATATAATTGGCAAATGAGTATTTAGTTGAGTTACTAAGTAAATACTGACTTAAAAAATGATAAAACTTTTAAAGTGTGAAAAATAAAGTTGGAATAAAATACTAGATAATCATTAAGATGGGATAAAGTGATAAATTCTTTTAAGATCTCTGTGTTTGGGAGAAGAATAAGACCTATTAATATCATGTTTGACTTCAAACCTTAAGTTTATGTTAAAAATGTAAGGTCCATTGTAATAGAAATAGGATCCAAACCAGTCTGTGTGTGCTGTGGTGAGGGAAGGAATACAGAAAAATATAGAAATGGCCAAGAAGCACATCAAAAGATTCTCAATGGGCCAGACACTGGCTCATGCCTATAATCCTAGCACTTTGGGAGGTCGAGGCAGGCTTGAGCTCAGGACTTGGAGACCAGCCTAGGCAACATGGTGAAACCCCGTCTCTACTAAAAACACAAAAATTAGCCTGGTGTAGGGGCGGATGCCTGTAATCCCAGCTACTTGGGAGGCTGAGGCATAAGAGTCACTTGAACCCGGGAAGTGGAGGTTGTAGTGAGCCAAGATAGCGCCATTGAACTCCAGCCTGGGTGACAGAGTGAGACTCTGTCTCAAAGTAAATTAAATTAAATTAAAAAGATCCTCAACATTGGTATCCACCAGGGAAATGCAACAAGCGGAATCTCAATGAAAGACCACTTTACACCTACTAGCATGACTATAAAAATAAGTGTTGGCCAGGATTTGGGGAAACTCAAAACTTCATACATTATTTGTGGGAATGAAAAATGGTGCGTCCACCTTGGAAATCAGTCAGAAAGTTCCCCAAAAAGTTAAACACAGAGATACTATTTGCTCTAGCAATTCCACTCCTAGTTTCACTTCCCAAAGAATTAAAAACATACGTCTACACAAGAACTATGTTGCCCAGGCTGGTCTCGAACTCCTGAATGCAAGCAATCCTCCTGTCTTTGCCTCCCAAAGTGCTGTGGTTATAGGCGTGAGCCACCATGCCCGGCTTCCCATACTTTTTCTTCCTTAATCTCGGTAACCCCTTCAAACATTGCGTGGTGCACCTATTTATTCACTCGTTCACTAAATATTTACTTAGTAACTACCACGGGCAAAATGCCTAGTGAATACAACAAAGGCATGGGCTGTAGCCTCAAGGATCTGGCATTTTGGTTGAAGAACAACACTAAGCATCTGAACAGTTAAACAATAGCCAACTCCTTTAGGTATTGGATATTCCAGGACTCAGGTGTGAAAAACCTTCTTGGTTCCAGCTACACTCCTTTGGTGATCTCATCCAGTCCCAGGACTGAAATAACACCAAGGACTCCAGCCTCAACTTCTCTCTTGAATCCTGATCTTATGTATTCAATTAAAAAAAAGAATAAGTAAAGGCATTTTAAATTGATCTTTAAAAGCAATCTCTGATCATTCTCTTGCCTCCCCTCACCTAAATCTACTCATGTCTGTTTTCCTGGGAGCTGGTACCTCCATTCTTCAAATTGCTCAAAAAGCTTGACATTTTCTCTTGTCTTCTTATATACCACCTCCAAACCATCTTCAAATCCTGCCTCTTCTTATATACCACCTCCAAACCATCTTCAAATCCTGCCGGTTTAAACTTCAAAATACTTGATATCATTTCATTATCTTCACTGCCACCATCCTGGTCCAAGTCATCATCTTCTCCTGCCTGGATTATTATAACTCACCTCCCTCTTCTGCTGAGGGCCCTAAGATTTATTTCCAACACAGCAGTTAAGTGACTCCTTCCAAAGATGTTATTAATAGATCATGTTCATCTCTGCTAAACCCTCTAGTTAGTGGCTTTCTCTCTCACTTAGAGGAAAATCCAAAGTCGTTACAGTGGCTGGCAAGGGCCTGACTGATCTGGGCCCTGCTACCTCTCTGGCTTGGAGTCCACTCCACTCCTCCCTCTACATTGTTCCTCAACCTGCTAAGCATGCTCTTGCCTTGGGGCCTCTGTCCTTCTCTTCTATTAGCAACTCACCCTTATATATCTGCATGACCTCCTCCCTTGCTTCTTTCAAGTCCCTACTCAAAATTCCCCTTAAGCAAGACCAATCCCAGTAAAACAGCTCCTCTGCCTCCTTGGCATTTCCCGCTTACTGTTCTCCATATCACTTAACAACATTCTGATATACTGTGCATTTCATCATTTATGTACAGACTCCAGGAAGGGAAGACTATTTTATTCCCTGCTGTATGTATTTCTAGTGCCTATATCAGTGCCTGGCATATAAGTTCTCAATAAATATTATTGAATGAATGCATTATTCAATATACATTCAAGACAGAGGAAATGCTATAAGGTATTGCCAAATTAATGATATATAAATTAATATTTTGGTTTACTATTTATTATTATTATTACCATTTCAATAATTATATGTGACAGTAATCTGTTTGCTATTTTGTACAACAAGTAGGATTGATGTCCCATTATTTTATTTAGGTTAATAACAAAACATGACATGAGTAATGGATAAAACATGAGGAAATGGGACAATTGAAAGGAAGAGAGTGGGAGTTAAACTTTCCTTCCTATATGACTTACATCATAAAAAAAAATCATTAAGGTGCTTCCTATTCTACTTAGTATATTCAATTTATATAACACAAAACTTCATTTCCTAAGTTAAATCTACATTTTCCATTTGGTATTCAAAAAAATGCTCTCTTATGAGAGGAACATTTGGTTCATATGCACAGCACACTGGGAATTGATTAGGCTTGATTAATCTGTCTTATAACAATCTTTACAAAGATGAGAGAAAATATTTTAACCACTTTTGCTTCTTGGAGTCACCTGCCAATGTTATTTTAATTGGAACCTCACCTTTCTATGCAATGGATTTTATTTTCGCAACCAATGCTAACATCTATTTGAATTTTCTCTTAACAATGTCTTAGTTACAAAGAGATTTTGGCATAAAATCCCTACTAATTTTAGCTGTGGTTCCTACTTAAGTGATTTCCTTAGTTTCTTTACATTGTTACCAGACAATGTAAAGAAGGGGATGTTTCCTGAGGTATAGACCCAATAAACAGAAATGAATGTTTTCATTCAACAAATAGTTACTCAATTTCTAGGTGCTAAATATATGGTGGGAAGCTGGACATTGGAAGAATGAATAAGACCTTCCCACAAGGAACTCAGTTACAAAACTATAATTCCTTTTTATTTAGCATAAAGGAATCAGTCTTCTTTAAATTGATTTTACTGACTCAATGATTGGAATACACATTATTGATTCTGCACTCTGGCCTTTTTTCATGGCCAAAGTATGTTATTTGTAGTAATAGCTTACACAGCAGAGGTTTTCTAAGTGTAGTCACCGACTTACACAAATTCTGTTACAAGGATCCCTAAGGAAATCACATTTTCTTGTATACTTACAATAATGTGTTTTGTTTGCCAGTGAAGCAGTAGTCTTACTTTATTTTTACTCCAAGCAATAGGTGGGTTCTCAAGAGGATGTATTATGAAGTGAATATTTAGTAGTTTCAAGATCACCGGGGTTTTAGGGTCACCAGGTACATAACCATGAACAAGCCATGCCGCCACCATGGGTCTTAGTTTGTGCATTTGTAAAACAAGGGGATTGGATTACATTAGCAAGTTTCACACTTAATATACATACCAGCCACCTGGGGATTTTGCTGAAATGCAAATTCTGATTCAGAAGGCTGGGGATAAGGCCAGGGATTCTGCATTTCTAACAAGCTCCCAGGTAATAAATAACCATGCTGTTGGTCCCTGGCCCACATTCTGAGCAGTAAGGATGAGATTAGTATTGTCCAACAGAAAGATAACGTGAGCTACAGATTTAATTTTGTTGTTGTTGTTGTTGTTGTTGAGACGGAGTCCCGCTCTGTGGCCCAGGCTGGAGTTCAGTGGCGGGATCTCAGCTCACTGCAAGCTCCGCCTCCCGGGTTCACACCATTCTCCTGCCTCAGCCTCCCAAGTAGCTGGGACTACAGGCGCCCGCCACCTCGCCCAGCTAGTTTTTTTGTGTGTTTTTTTAGTGGAGACGGGGTTTCACTGTGTTAGCCAGGATGGTCTCAATCTCCTGACCTCGTGATCCACCAGTCTCGGCCTCCCAAAGTGCTGGGATTACAGGCTTGAGACACCGCGCCCGGCCCAGATTTAATTTTAAATTTCTGGCAGCCACATTAAAAAGATAAAAATAACTATGTAAAATTAATAATAATTATAATAATATTGTACTTTACATTATATAATCAAAAATATTATTTTATCATGTCATCAATATAAAAATTAGGAATGAGATGTTTTATACTCTTTTTTCCACCTTCAAAATCTGATGTGTATTTTACACTCACAGTACATCTCAATTTGGACTATTCAAATTTCAAGTGCTCAGTCACCACCTATTTGCTACCATCTGTGGCCACAAAGGGCCCTAATGACCATCTCTGCTACTCCTTTTAGTGCTAATCACGTTCTCCTAAGAGAACTATCTTACCTTTCAAATAGACTTCTGCCTCGAGGTGGCGCTAATGTTCTTTGTTTTGTCCCTGAAAATACATTTTTGGATAGGTGAGAATTCTGCAATTCTTACATTATTTATTTATTTACTCATGTATTCCTTTCTTCCTTCATTTAATAATTTTTGTTTCTAGAATTTATGTAAGTATATTATATTCTCTGTAAGCTTGTCCAATAACTAATGTCTAATAAAGTTATTATTAATTATGCCAAAGTAAATTATAGAAGGAATACTTAAGGTCATTGTTATCCATTCTTGGTAGGGAGCTGTATGAGATTGATCTGTGATTATATAATATTTTTAGATATAGGATGGTGACCAGGTATTTAATAGAGCCACAGTGGAAACGGGAAAATTGCTGACTAGTGTATGTCAGATTTAAATATCTTTGTGACATGATTGTTTATGAGAAGGAGGAGAACATTTCTCCATCTTCGATTTTATCTAATACAGGATGATTGGTGTTTTGTTTTGGTGGCTTATGCATTGAATTTTCTGAAAGGGAAATGATGAATATAAAAAGTAACCTCAGCCTCAACTCTAATTTTGCCTACACACCAGCGATAGTATACCTGAAAGATTACTTTTTCCTGGAAAAATAATTTTAATACTCACACTTAGTTTTAAGAAGGTATGCTCACTGTACATTTTTTAAAAGACTGATATTTCTTTTGTCTGAGTGTACCTCTAATGATAACTAAAATATGTTAGGTTTTGTGAACAAGTGGGTTACATGAGTTAACTCACCTCTGCAGTAAACCAATGAGGTGGATACTTTTCTCATTCCCGCATTTCAAATGAGAAAATGGGTATTCTAGATATTAAATAACTTGTTCTGGTCATACAACCATTTAGAGGTAGAATGTGAATTCATACTTAGTCTGTTTGATCCTAAGGTTTGTTCTCTTAACTACTACACTGCATTGAGGAAGCTCTCTTCCTCTATCTTAAGCTAAATTTACCAATCAGTCAACAAAATAGTCACCAAAACCACAATCTGCAATATCCAAATCCACATCCATGATCGGGCGAGGGTTGTCTTTTATGATAACCCATAACATGCTTTAAACAAGGCCAGAGAGCCAAAAGCTCAGGTGCCTTTTGTCATAGTTCTCATTTAACTAATGACTCTCTAAGCCAAGTCACCTAAACTTATTTCCTTTTTTTTTTTTGAGACAGAGTCTTGCTTTGTCACCCAGGCTGGAATGCAGTGGTACGATCTCGTCTCACTGCAACCTCTGCCTCACGGGTTCAAGGGATTCTGCTGCCTCAACCTCCCGAGTAACTAGGATTACAGATGCTTGCCACTACGCCCAGTTAATTTTTTATAGTTTTAGTAGAGACGGGGTTTCACCGTGTTAGCCAGGATGGTCTTGATCACCTGACTAAACTCGTTTTCTAAGTGTATAAAACAGAATGAATAGGAAATCTCTTTCATGAATGTATAGATCAAATTCATCACCTGATTTCATGACAACTCACTTTACAAATATAAATTCCTCCCAGTAACCATTGTAAAAGCAAACTCACTATATTTTATCACACATAGATTTCCCAGCAGTTTTTTCATGTGCTCCCTTTTTGATGAATCCAAACAAAATGCTGTGTGTGTGAGTGTGTGTATGTGTGTGTGTGAGAGAGATAGAGGTGAATTCACATCCTTTCTTTTGCACCTACTGGCTCTGTCATCTTGGGTAGCTTACTGAATCTCTCTTGGAATATCAGTTTCCTTAACTGAAAATCAGGGTTGAGATATATTTTTTTTTCCTGAGGATGTTTCATGAGAATGAAATGGGATGACACATGCGAAGTTTCTAGCACATAGTTAATCTTCAATAAATGTTAATTTTGCAGAGCAATAATAATACAGAAATATCAGTAAGCTACTCGTATGCCTGCTTACTTGAGCTTTTAGAGGAATTTGATATCTAGTGACAAATGAAGGTGAAAAGTGAGACTGTTCCCCAGGCAAAGAAAGTCTACTGCCTCCAACGCCCCCAAATTCTCAATTCCTTGACGAATTTAGGCCAAGTGAATCTAAATTATGCAGCAAACTACTGCAGTTCTTTGCTTTGGCAGTGAAAGCCACTTTTCTTAGTAATACCATGGAAAGGGGCTTGTAAAGACATTGTGGTATTTGGTTCCTGATCTTATCCAAGTCACCTGGATGAACATTTTTTGTCTTTCCTTCCCATATTTCAGACAGAGGATTTACAATTACTTTAATATATTATTGACGAGGAGATGCTATGAAAACGTGACTCTGGGCTGACTTTTCTAGGTCTTGATTTGGAAGCATAGCTTAAGGTTCACAGGCAGGAAAAAATATGTTGTTTTAAAAATGTCAACATTTCCTGATATAAAAGTGTTTCTTTTTTTTTGGTTTCTTTTCTTCTTTTTATCTCTCCTCCTCCTCCTCATTCTCTCCCTCCTCCTTTTTCTTCTTAATCTCTGTGTGACTCCATCTGAGAACATGCAAATTCTGAAAGTTTTCACCAGGTTCTTGAAAACCAGCCCAAATGATTTTTCCTGATCAAATTTCCTCTTTTATTTTTGGCCAGGAACAAAGCCACCTAGGCCAAGAGATCACAGTTCACCTCACATGTAGGAAGAAGGAAAATCGATTTCAATAGATTCACAGGGAAAGCATGATCTCAGAAAATTCCCTCAGGACTCAGAAGGAGCCCAAACAAATATGGAGTATAAAAATGCCCCTGTTTCTGATGTTTGTAAAAGGAGCAGAGAGCTGGAGATGGAGGGGCAACTTTATCAGGGAGAAAGGCAGACAAAGACCTGACATGAATGATACCTTAATGCAGCAGAGGACGATTCACGCCTGATGGTTTTGGATTGTATAAAAGGTTGAGTTGAGAGAATTTTCCCACAAAGGAAGTTGGTATTTGCGGTCCTTTCTATGGAGTAACTATAAAGCAGACTGTTTCCTGTGTTAAACTGGTAGTGCAAGGGGGAATCAAGAAATGATTATGGAAGGAGAAAGAGAAGGAGGAGGAGGAGAAGGAGGAGAGACAATTGCCCTTTACTCCCCTCACCTACTCTCCACTCTCCTGCCTGTCCCACACCTACTCCCCCTGCACGGATTTGCTCATATCATTGAGGGACCAATGGTTAGGGTAAGTCACAGAGGCGCAGTGGAAGGAGTACAGGCTTTGTAACTGAACGAAACTGAGTTTGAATCTCTGCTCTACTCCTAAGTGACCCTGGCAAACCCCTTAACTTTTCAGCCTTAATTTCCTCCTATGGAAATGCAAACATCATCTGCCTTGATAACCTTAAGTTGTGGTGAGAATCACATTAGGTAATGGAAAGGCAAGTGCTTTGTAAATGGTTGAGTGCTATAAATGTAAAGTCTAATGATAATAATAATATACAGAATTAATTCATCTTGCATCGATGGATTTCTGCAGATCTGAGGTTTGGCTCACTGATGAAATCTTGTTTCCTTTTCTTTGTTAAATAACAGATGGGAGGACTTGGTCAGCCTCCATCAGACGGAATTAATCATGTTCCAGCGTAGAAGAGCCAGCCAGCACCTTGCTCTCAGGGTCTCAGCTCTTACTCCCTACATATCTATATTGTGAAAAGTACACAGTGCGGTCCCCATCCAAGAACATGGTAGACAACTTACCTAGGCTTTCTTATGAACTCTGGTTTGCAGGAGAGAAAACTGAGAATCCAAAAATGAAGATACTCACTCAAGTTCACACAGCTATTAAGTGATAGGGCCAAGATTCTAAGATAGGGATGCTTTTTCTTGTGGGGAATATAGAGGTATGGTTTTCCCTGTCTTACCTTCCCCTTCTCCTTCCTCTTCCTCCTTGCCTTCTTCCCTTCTGCTCCCTCTCTTCCTCTTTCCCCCTTCTTCTCTTTCTTGTGATATGAAGCTTTCTTCACCAAAGAAGTAGGATAAGTTTAAAAGAATTAAAATGTACGTAAGCCTGTGGAAAACAGTTTGGCAATTTCTTCAAAAAACTTAAAACAGAATTACCATTCGACCCAGCAATCCCATTATGGGGTGCATACCCAAAGGAATAGAAATCATTCTACCGTGAAGACACATGCACATATATATTCATCGCACTACTATTCACAATAGCAAAGACATGAAATCAATCTAATATCCATCAGTGGTAGGCTAGATAAAGAAAATATGGTACATATACACCATGGAATACTATGCAGCCATAAAAAGAACATGACCATGACCTTGACAGCAACATGGATGGAACTGGAGGCCATTATCCTAAGCGAACTAACACAGGAACAGAAAACCAAATATCACATGTTCTCACTTATAAGTGGGAGCTAAATATTGAGTACACATGGAGACAGAGAAGAGAACAAGAGCCACTGGAGCTTACCTGAGGGTGAAGAGTGGAAGGAAGGAGAGGGCTGAAAAACTACCTATTGGGTACCATGCTCATGACCTGGGTAATGACATAATCTATATGCCAAACACCCAGAAGACATAATTTACCTATATAACAAACTTGCACATATACCCCTGTAACTAAAATGAAAGTTGAAAACAAAGACAGGTGAGCAAAAGTTGAAACTCTTCACTAAATATGGCTTTTCCAGTATCCTGAGGAAAGCAACAAAGAAGTAAATCTGTGGATACATGGAGTTTCTTGGTGAGCATATCCCACATGGGTTTGTGACTTTCTCCATAAGAGCTTCTTTCTTTTAAAAATGCTGTTCATATTAATTGCATAAAAATACATGAATACATTTTCATTGTAAATTTAAAAAATTGAACATTACAGGTAAAGTTAACATCTCTTTTGACCTCCTTTTTCTCAGTCCCTTCCCCAGAGGTTGCTGTCATTTCAGTATATATGTTTTTAGAACTTTAAAAATTCATTTATATACATTTATCTAGATCTAGATAAATATATATATCAATTGTATATGCATCAATTGTACTTATCATTCTATAGTTTGTTGAAAAATATTTATTCAATAACATAATTTGGAGATATTCCCACATCCGGACACAAGAATCTGCTTCATTCTTTTACTGACACATAGTGTGAAACCATTGTAATTTAAGCATTTCCCTACTGATGAACCTTTGGTTTTTTAGACGGAGTCTCGCTCTGTCACCAGGCTGGAGTGCAGTGACTCACTGCAACCTCCACCTCCCGGCTGTAAGTGATTGTCCTGCCTCGGCCTCCCGAGTAGCTGCTATTACAGGCATGTGCCACCACACCCAGCTAATTTTTGTATTTTTAGTAGAGGTGGCATTTCACCATGTTGGCCAGGATGGTTTTGATCTCTTGACTTTGTGATCCGCCTACCTTGGCCTCCCAAAGTGCTGGGATTACAGACATGAGCCACTGCGCCTGGCCTTACTGATGAACTTTTAAAGGCTGTTTTCATTCTATTGTAAACAGTGCTCCAACGAAAAGCTTATAAACATATGTGAGTGTTTCTCTAGGGTGGATGCTATAATATTGTGACTCTGGATACAGAGTCACAGTGAAATTAGTTGGTTGGCTCCCATCCTCCACTTAACCTCTATTCTCAAAAGGGAGTTACCATGATCCGTTGGGGTTTTCTAATTTCAGCAAATTGCCAGTTGTGTACATTATAATTTTCATGATCTTTATTTTCATGCTTTTGTGATAGTACAGATTAAAAAATATGGTTCGCATTACTCTTAGAATATTCAACCCTGCACTTGACATGGTTGAGGGGCATGTGTGTGTGTAGTTTATGGATTAATAGTATAGTCTGAATTGCCCTCCAAAGTGGCTATACCAACATATGCTCCTGACAACACTGTCAAGAAAACTCATTTCCTCAAACCCTCCCTAACACCTGATATTTTTTGACATTACACATTTTGCCAATATAATGGAATGAAGAAAAATAACATTTCATGGCCAGGCGCAGTGGCTCATGCCTGTAATCCCAGCACTTTGGGAGGCCAAGGCAGACAGATCACTTGAAATCAGGTGTTCAAAAACAGCCTGGACAACATGGTGAAACCCCGTCTCTACCAAAAATACAAAAATTAGCCGGGCATGATGGTGCACACCTGTAATCCCAGCTACTCAGGAGGCTGTGGCAGGAGAATTGCTTGAACCTGGGAGGCAGAGGTGGCAGTGAGCCAAGATCGGGCCACTGCACTCCAGCCTAGGCGACAGAGCGAGACTCTGTCTCAAAACAACAACAACAACAACAACAACACAAATTTCATTGTTGGTTTAATTTGCATCTTTTTCCTACTTTTCTTCTTATGGCAAAAATGTCCTCATTAGGGAGTTCTTATGTCCTTATCAAACAGTGGGGAGTCCATCCCCAGATCTGTTGTATCCCAGCACCCCAGGGTGTGGGCTGGAGAAGATGCCTGGAATGGTGGGGAGGTCTAGAGCTCCACATGTGCACACCTCTCCCGCAGGGCTTAGCTCCTGTTTTGGAACTTCTCATAGCTTGCCTATCCGTGATCCAGCTCTAGAATATTAGGATATGTTTAGAAATGCTGTAAAATGATCACATGCCAGGTCTCCCCTTGTTTGTTTTCCTATTTATACATATTGTATGTTAGGCCTAATATGCCAATCGTGTTTAAATTGAGGACCTACACTGTGGAATTTTAACAATACAGAAAAGTTTTGTGATTATGAAAGTACTAAGTGTACATTATTTAAAACTTGAAAAGTTAAAAGAATTAGAACTCTGTCTTCCATGTAGAGGCAACCATTGTTTCATCTTAACCATTGGTAAGATGAAAATAGATGTTTTGAGGAAAACACAGTTTCAGGCACAAGCATATCTACCTTTTATCTAGATTTTATAAGTGCCTGCTATAACCATTTTTTAAACATTCAGGAAGATCATTTTCTTATTTCCTCTGTTAGGTTGTTTATGAGTGTGTTTGTGCTTTTCTCATTCCGATTCTCACACAAGCTTTAAAAAGCTCAATAATCTGTGAAACTATCTTGGCTGAACTGGACTTCAGACCCAGAGGTGTCATGTGTCCGAGGAGTAGACAAGCCTCTTAAACGTCCCTGGAGGGATAGGAGAACTTTACAATTGTCTTGGAGCACTCTCGGGGATAACCCTTAATTTGCATGAGGCCCAGGAATCCCAACTGGAAAGAACATGCAACCCTTCCTCAGCTGGTGTTAGAAAACATAGATGTGCCCTAGATGCCTGGGAAAAAGTCTAGCAGCACAGACCAGATAGAGTGTAGGGAAACAGTGGCTCCAAGTTAAACATGAGCCTGTGCCTGCCCAGTGTCTCAGCTGCATTTACTAAGCTCCTAGGTTGTGCCAACTGAGGAGACAAAGATACCTTCTTGCTTCCCCCTCTCTAATGCAGCCAATGGGAGAGGCAATTGGCTGTTCATTTTGCACACCAAATTCTTGGAGAAAGATTTTCTTCCATAAGCGCAAAAGAATATTGTTTATCATGGTGAAGATAAATGCACAAGGCTGCACAATTTTTCTCAGTTGATTAAGAGACATGTTGAATTAAATGTTTGGAATCATTTCAGTTCTATTGTGAAAATTATTTGTTGGCTACTACTTATTTCCTTTTCTAATCCACAGTTTATGTACTTGACTCTGAATGTTAAGCAGTGACTGAAATGGTTTGCTTCAGAACAGATGGTTTCCTGCTATTATATAGAAAGTGCTTTCTGAAATCCCCTGCCTTAGGAGCTGTGATGCCCTGCATCTGAACAGTAGCCTACATTACCTTGCCGCTGGCTGCAATAAAATAACTCATGATGGGATGGTATATTTGGCTGTCATACTGAAAGGCAATACTACCCTGGAAATAATAGATCTGTTTTTTAACAGAAGAGAAAATGTAGGCACTATCTCAGTGAAACTCTTACTCCACACATGAGGAGTCTTAAAGTGTTGTCAGTAGTCAGCAACAACATGGAGGGAGAACTTGTTGCACTTTCACAATCAATGTAAACAAATTCCACATTCTCTGTATTAGTTTGTTTTCATGCTGCTGATAAAGACATAACTGAGACTGAGTAATTTATAAAGAACAAGGGGTTTAATGAATTCACAGTTCCATGTGGCTAGGGAGGCCTCACAATCATGGTGGAAGGCAAAAGGCATATCTTACGTGGTGGCAGGCAAGAGAGAAAATGAGATCCAAGTGAAAACGGAAACCCCTTATAAAACCATCAGATCTCATGAGATTTGTTCACTACTATGAGAACAGTATGGGGGAAACCACCCTCATGATTTAATTATCTCCCACCGGGTCCCTCCCACAACACACGAAAATTATGGGAGATACAATTTAAGATGAGATTTGGTTGGGGACACAGCCAAACTATATCATGCTCTAGTATCTACATTTGGGGAAACAAACAAATTTGTTAAGGCTATATGCATGGCATATTCAGACTTAATTCACATGGGCCATCTACAAGGAGACAATGTGGATGTGGAGCCATTTGTGGTGACAAATGCATGTATCTTACAGAAGTCTCCAATGGCCTTAAAAGGCATTATTACTGGACACCAACCTAGGGAGAAGCTTACAACCATTCATCTCATGTAGGTTTTGCTTTTGTTCAAGTAGGTCAACATCTATGGAAAAGAAGCTCTAAAATAATGTTCATACATTTATTTTATTACTTTCACAGAGATCAATATTTTATAGCCTATTCAACTTTTCTTTATAAATTAAAAATAAAATAAAAGTTTTTCTGTGACAAGTAACCAAATAATGCTCAACTTAAAATGGCCAAAAAAATAAGGGGAATTGGTTCAGTAAATGAAAAGTCCAGGGACAGAGCAGGTGCATTAGCTTGCTGGGGCTGCTGTAACAAAGTACCAAAACCTTGGTGGCTTAAAACAATAGCCATGTGTGCTGTCACAGTTCTGGAGGCCAGATGTCTGAAGTCAAGGTACTGGCAGGGTAGTGCTCCCTTTGGAGGCTCTGAAGGAATTTTCCTGTTTAGCTTCTGCTCAACATTCTTTTGAGTTCATTGGAACCAAAATTGGAGTGTTTGTGGTGGTGTCTCACACTCTGTCTCCATCTTCACATTGCCTTTCTGTCTGTCTGTGTCTAATCTCTGGCTTATAAGGAAGCATGACATTGCATTCAGGACTTGGATAATCCAGGATAAGCTCTTCCCCACAAGACCATCAACTCAATCCCATCTTTCGCCATATAAGATAATGCTCACTTTTTGCTATTTAAGGTAACATTTGTAAGTTCCAGGGATTAGGATGTAGACCTATCTTTGTGGCCACCATTCAGCTCACTGCAGCTGGCTTGAGACATGCTGGATCAGACCCAAATTATGTCATCAGCACTTTGTTTCACATCATTTTTCAACTATCTTCTGGTGTGTGGCTTTGATTTCAGTCTCCATTTATAGTACGATGGTGGCAACAGCTCTAGATTTTATATACTCTCAACTTCAAATCTGGTTGAAGCAAATCTTTTCTCCCAGATGCCTCAGTGAGATCCTCCTGGGGCTTCCTTACATCTGAGGAGTCACCCATCTGTTCCCAAACTGATCCCAGTAGCCGGGGGGAATCTGAGGTTCTGACTGACATGGCCCAAGTCATATGATCCTAGCATCAGCTCTTCTTCATCATCTAATCACATGGACTGGGAGTGGGGGAGGTGTGTGGGCTGTTACCACAAGAAAGGGAAGTGGATGCCGGGTGACAAGATAAAGAGATAAAAAGAAATCGAAACAACAAACCCACAAATGTCCACAACATCAGCCTCGTGGATAAGATGCTTTAATAAGACTCCTGCTCATCTAGAAGAAGGAAGCAACTCCATGTAATGCAGGATTTCAGTGGGGAGAGGGTATCTGGTGAGTGGGGCAGGAGGAGAGACTTACTTGAGAAGGGTTTAATTGAGATTTTGTAAAGCTGTGTTCTGTGTGAGGTGATCCTTCCATGGGCCTTCGTGAATATTTAATAAAATCCAGAAAAATTACAATATGCTTAATTAAACCAATTAATTTCTCATTAAAATAATGAAGGTGTTGAATTTGCATTAAGTTTGGGGGTTGGCCAAAATAGAGTCAGCTCTTGTAGACGAAACTGGGAGTGCAGATCTGGGTTACATGTAAAATAGAGCCAATGCTCTCTCTTCATAGGGTTGTGAGGGGTCAACTGAGATCAAGGGTATGAAAATGCCTTGTAAACCGTAAAGGGATACACTCCTGGGAGTTACCCTTGAGTTGTTTTCATGACTTTCCTCCTAAGTTCATATTCATGTAGGCCTATTGGTTTCCCTCTGACCATCCCCAGACACTGTTGGCCATCAGGGAATCAGTCAAGAATGAGGATAAATCTCCTGAAATCCATCTTTCCACCAAGAAATACCTCAGAGAACATCCCTGCTGATGGTAAGGCATCATAGCGAACAATGCTGCCAGCTATGACTTATTATGTAGACAGCAATTTCAGAGCTTCAATCAAACTTCAGTAAATCAGACAAAAGTTGACTTCTTATATTATTTTATGTCAGGGACTTTTACCCGAGACACATTGATAGGCGTGGTTTGCATCTGTTTAATCTTCTGAAATAGTATGCAAAATGTGTGTGTGTGTGTGTGTGTGTATGTGTGTGTGTGGGTGGGTGGATCCATGACATGCTTCTTGCATTGTCCTGGGAAGAGGGTCTATGGTTTTCAACAAATTTTCAAGGGAATCATGACCCCACCAAAGGTTAAGTACTACTGACCCATAGTGTTTCTAGTGGGATTTTGTTGAAAGGTGAATGAAGAAATGTGAGAAATCTAATCCCACTCAGTTGTCAGCTTACTTCTACCATCTCTTTTCTGAGGCTCTGTGGTGCTGCTCTGACACAACATCTTAGGAAAAAGCAAAACATTTTGTTTGCATGTGTGTGTGCGCGTGTGTGCGGGACTTGTTCTTTCTTTAAAAAGGACTTATTTTGTGCTTATATTTTTAATTAGAAAGATAATCATGCTACTTTTAGAAAAATCAGAAACTAAAGAAAAATAGAACGTGATTTCTGCAAAAATCATTCAAAAACCTCATGAAAGAGTTGGCTGGCAGCATAGCCAAGTGAGTGTCAGATACAGCTGAGTTAGTGTTCTGTGAAATTTTGGAAAAGGTGCTTAATCTCTGTGAGTCTGTCTTCTCATTAATAGCATTGAAATAATCATTGTATTTACCTCATAGGGTTATTGGGGATTAAATGAGAAAATGAACGTAAAGTGCTTAGCACAGTGCGTGCTTGGCATTCAGTAAGTGCTTAATACATGATAGTGCTTGGTCATGACTATTGTTCTCTTTCCTATTGTGTTTGCATCCTTGAGATACTGTTTACAATTTCATATCCTGCCTTTTTCTCTTTTCATTGTACTAATTCCCCATGTTATGTTGTACTTTTTATTAGCATTAGTTTCAATGGCTACATTATATGAAACCCAGGGGATACATTCAAATTTACTGGACCATTCTCCTGTTGTTAGATATTGAGTGTTTTCAATTTTTAACTACAGTCATGTGCTGCATACCACATTTTGGTCAATGATGGATTGCATATATGACAGCAGTCCAAAAAGGTTATAATGGAGCTGAAAAATTCCTATCGCCTAGTGACTTCATAGCCTTCTTAGTGTCATAGCACAATGCATTACTCATACGTTTGTGGTGATGCTGGTGTAAACAAACCTACAATGCTGCCAGCTATATGAAGCATAGCATATACTGTTATGTACAGTACATAATATTTGATAATGATAATAAATGACTATGTTACTGGTTCATGTATTTACTCTACTATGCTTTTTATGGTTATTTTATTTTTCTTTCTTTCTTTTTTTGAGAGAGGGTCTCACTCTGTCACCCAGGCTGGAGTGCAGCGGCACAATCATAGCTCACTGTGGCCTCTACTTCCTGGGCTCAAACTATCCTCCTATCTCAGCCTCCCAAGTAGATGGGACGACAGGTGCGGGCTACCATGCCCAGCTAATTTTTTTTTTTTGGTAGCTATGGGGGACTCGCTATGTTGCCTAGCTGGTCTTGAACTCTTGGGTTCAAGTGATCCTTCTGCCTCAGCCTCCCAAAGTGTTGGGATTAAAAGTGTGAGCCACTGTGCCTGACCTTTTAAAAAATCCTGAAAACTAGACAACCAGGGATATTTTTATTTTAGAGTATATTCCTTCTAAGAAAACAATTAACTGTAAAACAGCTTAACGCAGGTTCTTCTGGAGGTACTCAGAAAAAGGTATTGTTATCATAGAAGATGACTACAGTTCCATGTGTGTTATTTACCTCAAAGACTTCCAGTGGGATGAGATGTGGAAATGGAAGACAGTGATACTGATGATCCCAACCCTGTGCAGGTCTGGCTGATGTGTGTGTTTGCTTGTGTCTTTGTTTCCAACAAAAAAGTTTAACATTTAAAAAAAATGTAAAAATAGAAACAAGCTTATAGAATAAGAATATAAAAGAAGAAAATATTTTTGTTCCATTGTATAACGAGTTTATCTCTTAAGCTAAGTGTTATTACAAAATAGTCAAAAAATTAAAAAATTTAAGTTTATAAAGTAAAAAAGTTACAATGAGTTAAGGTTAATTTATTATTATTGAAAACAGAATTTAAAAAAAATATTTAGTGTAACCTAAGTGGAGAGTGTTATAAAAAGTCTACGGTAATCTACGGTAGTGTCCTAGGCCTTCACATTCAGTCGCCACTCACTCACTGAGTTGCCCAGAGGAGCTTCCCCTCTTGCAAGCTCCATTCATGGTGAGTGCCCCATATAAGTGTACTCTTATAGAAAACATTTATATTAAAAAGAAAACTTTTATACTTTTACTGTATTTTTTCTTTTCTTTTCCTTTTTTTCTTTTTTTTTTTTGAGATGAAGTCTTGCTCTTGTCACCCAGGTTGGAGTGCAGTGGCATGATATCGGTTCACTGAGCCGCCACCTCCCGGGTTCAAGTGATTCTCCTGCCCTAGCCTCCTGAGTAGCTGGGATTAAAGGTGCCTGCCACCATGGCCGGCTAATTTTTGTATTTTTAGTAGAGACGGGGTTTCACCATGCTGGCCAAGCTGGTCTCAAACTCCTGACTTTAGGCAATCTGCTTGCCTCGGCCTCTCAAAGTGCTGGGATTACAGGCGTGAGCCATTGCGCCTTGCTACTGTACTTTTCCTATGTTTAAATATATAAATACTTGCCATTGTGTTACAGTTGCCTACAGTATTCAGTACGTTAACATGCTGTACAGGTTTGTAGCCCAGGAGCATTAGGCTATACCAAATAGACTAGCTGTGTAGTAGGCTATACCATCAAAGTTTGTGTAAGTACACTCTATTATGTTTGCACAACGATGGAATTGTCTAATGATGAATTTCTCAGAAAATATTCCCATTGTTAAACAACACATGACTATACTATAAAGGAATGATGTCATACACAATTTTGGATTTGTTGGTTTGTTAGAACCCAGATTAGATAATCTCATTAATATAGGAGGCTGAGGTAGGAGAAAGGCTTGAACCCAGGAGGCGGAGATTACAGTGAGCTGAAATTGCACCATTGCACTCCAGCCTGGGAGACAGAGTGAGACTCCATCTCAAAAAAAAAAAAAAAAATAGTTTGACTGCCCTAAAAATTCCTTGTTCTCGACCTAGTTATCCCATCCCCCCAAGCCTTCGGCAACCAATGGTCTTTTTACTCCCTCCCAAGTTTTTGCCTTTACCAGAATGACATATAGTTGGAATCATACAGTATGGAGCCTTTTTAGATTGGCTTCTTTCACTCAGTAATATGCATTTAAGTTTCCTTCCTGTCTTTTTATGGCTTGAGAGATCATTTCTTTTTATCACTGAGAAATATTCCACTGTATGGATGTATCAGAATTTGTTTATGCATTCTTCTATTGAAGGACAGCTTGGTTGTTTCCACGTTGGCAATTATGGATAAAGCTGCTACAAATGTGCATGTGCAGGTTTTTGTGTGGAAATAAGCTCTCAACTCCTTTGAGTAAATACCAAGGAGTATTGCTGGGTCAAACATGGTCCTTCCCATAACCCCCTTTTATTTGCAATATACTTTCACATTCATTAATTTACCTACTTTTCACAGGAGCTGTCTGAGTTAAGTGAAGCATGTGTTTTTATTCTTACATTACAGATGGGAAACTGAGGATCCAAGAATTTAAGTAAGACTTACAAATTCACATAGTTGGTGAGTGTGTAACCAAAACACTTAATCCAGCCTCTTCATACAGCCTGAAGTTTACAATAAAGCAATTAGCTATAGCCAGAATAATTCTCATGATCTCATCAAACAATGAGACCAGGCCAGTCTTAGAAAAATGGGGAAGTAGCAAGGTCCTTTTCCTGTCTTCCTGGGTCCACACCCAGAGTCTGTCTTTCAGACGTCCTCTGGTTTTTTCTCCAGGATCAAAAGCACCATCACTACCACCCTGGAGACTGCCCAGAAACGGGCCAGATAACTCGATGAAGTCATTCGAGTAATTGTTATTATTAATGACTCAGAGTGCTGCCCCTCCCAGATGAAATACGCATTTCATAGTAGTTTAAGGACTTAACTCAAAACAGTGAAAAAATGTGGCAATTTTTAGCACCCTGGCAGGACTTGGAGGGTGGAGAGAGATGAAGTGAGATCTCTCAGTGCTCCTGAAATTATACCTCATATTTGGTTCATACAATATGTCATATCACAGGTAATGCGTATGACAGGGTAATTTCCTGACATTGCCGTGGCATTTATTCTTTCATTTCATTCCAAGTTGCAGAAATTACCCCCAGAGAATTAGAAGAAGGTATCAATGGGCAAAATGACTTAGGTATAGTTACATTTCCTTTCAGTACCTAGGTCTTAATTTCCCCTTCAGTTATATGTATATGTGTGTGTGTGTGTTTGTATGTGTATACATACACACACACACACACACACACACACATATATATGCATATATTTTAAGTGAAAGCAAGTTTATTAAGAAAGTAAAGGAATAAAGAATGGCTACTTCATAGGTAGAGCAGTGACATGGGCAGCTCAACTGTGTATACTTATAGTTATTTCTTTTTTTTGGAAACATAAAATTCTGTTAAAAACATACAACAAATAAAAATTACTAGAGGAAAGCCATAGGACTTGTTGCTGAGACATAGTGAGAAAAATGATTGTTAGTCAGAAAAATTATTGAATGAGGCATGAACCATCTCTTTTTTTCATTATATTTTAAGTTCTAGGGTACATGTGCACAACGTGCAGGTTTTTACATAGGTATACATGTGCCATGTTGGTTTGCTGCACACATCAACTTGTCATTTACATTAAGTATTTCCCCTAATGCTGTCCCTCCCCCAGCTCCCCACACCCCAATAGGCCCCGGTGTGTGATGTTACCTGCCCTGTGTCCATGTGTTCTCCTTGTTCAACTCCCACCTATGAGTGAGAACATGCAGTGTTTGGTTTTCTGTCCTTGTGATAGTTTGCTGAGAATGATGGTTTCCAGCTGCATCCATGTCCTTGCAAAGGACGTGAACCCATCCTTTTTTATGGCTGCACAGTATTCCATGGTGTATACGTGCCATGTCTTCTTAATCCAGTTTATCATTAATGGACATTCCAAGTCTTTGCCATTGTGAATAGTGCTGTAATAAACATATGTGTGCATGTGTCTTTATTGTAGAATGATTTATAATCCTTTGAGTATATACCCAGTAAAGGGATCACTGGGTCAAATGGTATTTCTAGTTCTAGATCCTTGAGGAATCGCCACATTGTCTTCCACAGTGGTTGAACTAACACTCCCGCCAACAGTGTAAAAGCGTTCGTATTTCTCCACATCCTCTCCAGCATCTGTTGTTTCCTGACTTTTTAATGGTCTCCATTCTAAGTGGTGTGAGATAGTATCTCATTGTGGTTTTGATTTGCATTTATCTGATGACCAGTGATGATGAGCATTTTTTCATATGTCTGTTGGCTGCATAAATGTCTTCTTTTGAGAAGTGTCTGTTCATATCTGTTGCCCAGTTTTTGATGGGGTTGTTTGTTTTTTTCTTGTATATTTGTTTGAGTTCTTTGTAGATTCTGGATATTAGCCCTTTGTCAGATGAGTAGATTGCAAAGATTTTCTCCCATTCTGTAGGTTGCCTGTTCACTCTGATGATAGTTTATTTTGCTGTGCAGAAGCTCTTTAGTTTAATTAGATCCCATTTCTCAATTTTGACTTTTGTTGCCATTGCTTTTGGTGTTTTAGTCATGAAGTCTCTGCCCATGGCTATGTCCTGAATGGTATTGCCTAGGTTTTCTTCTAGGGTTTTTATGGTGTTAGGTCTTACATTTAAGTCTTTAATCCATCCTGAGTTAATTTTTGTATACGGTGTAAGGAATTTTCAGCTTTCTACATATGGCTAGCCAGTTTTCCCATCGCCACTTATTAAATAGGGAATCCTTTCCCCATTTCTTGTTTTTGTCAGGTTAGTCAAAGATCAGATGGTTGTAGATGTGTGGTGTTATTTCTGAGGCCTCTGTTCTGTTCCATTGATCTGTATACCTGTTTTGGTAGCGGTACCATGCTGTTTTGGTTACTGTAGTCTTGTAGTATAGCTTCAAGTTAGGCAGCATGATGCCTCCAGCTTTGTTCTTTTTGCTTGTCTTGGCAATTGCAGGCTCTTTTCTGGTTCCAAATGAACTTTAAAGTAGTTTTTGCCAATTCTGTGAAGAAAGTCTGTGGAAGCTTGATGGGGGATAGCACTGAATCTATAAAAAATTACCCTGGACAGTATGGCCATTTTCACAATATTGATTCTTCCTATCCACGAGCATGGAATGTTCTTCCATTTGTTTGTGTCCTCTTTTATTTCATTGAGCAGTGGTTTGTAGTTCTCCTTGAAGAGGTTCTTCACATCCCTTGTAAGTTGGATTCCTAGGTATTTTACGCTCTTTGTAGTATTTGTGAATGGGAGTTCACTCACGATTTGACTCTCTGTTTGTCTGTTATTAGTGTATAGGAATGCTTGTGATTTTTGCATATTGATTTTATATCCTGAGACTTTGCTGAAGTTGCTTGTCAGCTTAAGGAGATTTTGGGCTGAGATGATGGGGTTTTCTAAATATACAATCATGTCATCTGCAAACAGGGACAATTTGACTTCCTCTTTTCCAATTGAATACACTTTATTTCTTTCTCTTGCCTGATTGCCCTAGTCAGAACTTGCAACATTATGTTGAATAAGAGTGGTGAGAGAGGGCATCCTTGTCTTGTGCCGGTTTTCAAAGGGAATGCTTCCAGTTTTTGCCCATTCAGTATGATATTGGCTGTGGGTTTGTCATAAATAGTTCTTATTATTTTGAGATAAGTCCCATCAATATCTAGTTTATTCAGAGTTTTTAGCATGAAAGGCTGTTAAATTTTGTCAAAGACCTTTTCTGCATCTATTGAGGTTTTTTTCATTGGTTCAGTTTATCTGATGGATTATGTTTATTGATTTGCATATGTTGAACCAGCCTTGCATCCCAGGGATGAAGCCCACTTGATCATGGTGGATAAGCTTTTTGATGTGCTGCTGGATTCGGTTTGCCAGTATTTTATTGAGGATTTTCACATTGATGTTTATCAGAGATATTGGCCTAAGATTCTCTTTTTTGTGTGTGTGTGTCTCTGCCAGGCTTTGGTATCAGGATGATGCTAGCCTCATAAAATAAGTTAGGAAGGATTCTCTCTTTTTCTGTTGATTGAAATAGTTTCAGAAGGACTGGTACCAGCTCCTCTTTGTACTTCTGGTAGAATTTGGTTGAGCATCTGTCTGGTCCTGGACTTTTTTTAGGTGGTAGACTATTCATTATTGACTCAATTTGAGAACCTGTTTTTGGTCTATTCAGAGATTCAACTTCTTCCTCGTTTAGCGTTGGGAGGGTGTATGTGTCCAGGAATTTATCCATTTCTTCTAGCTCTTCTAGTTTATTTGAATAGAGGTGTTTATAGTATTCTCTGATGGTATTTTGTATTTCTGTGGGATCAGTGGTGATATCCCCTTTATCATTTTTTATTGCATCTATTTGATTCTTCTCTCCTTTCTTCTTTATTAGTCTTGCTAGCAGTCTATCAATTTTGCTGGTCTTTTCAAAAAACCAGCTCCTGGATTCCTTGATTTTTGGAAGGGTTTTTTGTGTCTGTATCTCCTTCAGTTCTTGTCTGATCTTATTTATTTCTTGCCTTCTGCTAGCTTTTGAATGTGTTTGCTCTTGCTTCTCTAGTTCTTTTAATTATGATGTTAGGGTGTTGATTTTAGGTCTTTCCTGCTTTCTCTTGTGGGCATTTTGTGCTATAAATTTCCCTCTACACACTGCTTTAAATGTGTCCCAGAGATTCTGGTACGTTGTTTCTTTGTTCTCATTGGTTTCAAAGAACGTCTTTATTTCTGCCTTCCTTTCATTATTTACCCAGTAGTCAGTCATTCAGGAGTGGTAGTTCAGTTTTCATGTAGTTGTGTGGTTTTGAGTGAGTTTCTTAATCCTGAGTTCTAATTTGATTGCACTGTGGTCTCAGAGAGTTTTTTTGTGATTTCTGTTCTTTTCCACTTGCTGAGGAGTGTTTTACTACAAATTTTGTGGTCAATTTTAGAATAAGTGCAATGTGGTGCTGAGAAGAATGTATATTCTGTCAATTTGGGGTGGAGAGTTCTGTAGATGTCTGTTAGGTCTGCTTGGTCCAGAGCTGAGTTCAAGTCCTGGATATCCTTGTTAACCTTCTGTCTTGTTGATCTTTCTAATATTGACAGTGGGGTATTAAAGTCTCCCGTTATTATTGCATTGGAGTCTCTTGTAGGTTTCTAAGGCTTTGCTTTATGAATCTGGGTGCTCCTGTATTGGGTGCATATATATTTAGGATGGTTAGCTCTTCTTGATGAATTGATCCCTTTACGATTATGTAGTGACCTTCTTTGTCTCTTTTGATCTTTGTTGGTTTAAAGTCTGTTTTATCAGAGACTAAGATTGCAGCCCCTGCTTTTTTTTGCTTTCCATTTGCTTGGTAGCTCTTCCTCCATCCCTTCATTTTGAGCCTATGTGCATCTTTGTACATGAGATGGGTCTCCTGAATACAGCACACCAGTGGGTCTTGACTCTTTATCCAATTTGCCAGTCTGTGTTTTTTAATTGGGGCATTTAGCCCATTTATGTTTAAGGATAATATTGTTATGTTTGAATTTGATCCTGTCATTGTGATGTTAGCTGGTTATTTTGCCCATTAATTGATGCAGTTTCTTCATAGGGTCGATGGTCTTTACCATTTGGCATGTTTTTGCAGTGGCTGGTACCAGTTGTTCCTTTCCATCTTTAGTGCTTCCTTCAGGAGCTATTGTAAGGCAAGCCTGGTGGTGACAAAATCTCAGTATCTGCTTGTCGTAAAGGATTTTATTTGTCCTTCACTTATGAAGTTTAGTTTGGCTGGATATGAGATTTGGGTTTGAAAATTTTTTTCTTCAAGAATGTTGAATATTGACCCCCACTCTCTTCTGGCTTATAGAGTTTCTGCTGAGAGATCTGCTGTTAGTCTGATGGGCTTCCCTTTGTGGGTTCTTCTGGCTTATAGAGTTTCTGCTGAGAGATCTGCTGTTAGTCTGATAGGCTTCTGTTCGTGGGTAACCCGACCTTTCTCTCTGACTACCCTTAACATATTTTCCTTCCTTTCAACCTTGGTGAATCTGACAATTATGTGTGTTGAGGTTTCTCTTCTCGAGGAGTATCTTTGTGGTGTTCTCTGTATTTCCTGTAGTTGAATGTTGGCCTGCCTTGCTAGGTTGGGGAAGTTCTCCTGGATAATATCCTGAAGAGTGTTTTCTAACTTGGTTCCATTCTCCCAGTCACTTTCAGATACACCAATCAAGCGTATATTTGGTCTTTTCACATAGTCTCATATTTCTTGGAGGCTTTGTTCGTTTCTTTTTATTCTTTTTTGTCTAATCTTGTCTTCTCACTTTATTTCATTAATTTGATCTTCAATCACTGATATCCTTTCTTCCACTTGATCAAATCGCCTATTGAAGCTTGTGCATGCATCACGAAGTTCTTATGCCATGGTTTTCAGCTCCATCAGGTCATTTAAGGTCTTCTCTACACTGTTTATTCTAATTAGTCATTCATCTAACCTTTTTTCAAGGTTTTTAGCTTCCTTGCGATGGGTTAGAACATTCTCCTTTAGCTTGGAGAAGTTTGTTATTACTGAGCTTCTGAAGTCTACTTCTCTCAACTTGTCAAACTCATTCTCCACCCAGTTTTGTTCCCTTGCTGGAGAGGAGCTGTGATCCTTTGGAGGAGAAGAGATGCTCTGTTTTTTGGAATTTTCAGCTTTTCTGCTCTGGTTTCTCCTCATGTTTGTGGTTTCATCTACCTTTGGTCTTTGATGTTGGTGACCTACGGATGGGGTTTTGGTGTGGATGTCCTTTTTGTTGATGTTGATGCTATTCCTTTCTATTTGTTGGTTTTGCCTCTAACAGTCAGACCCCTCAGCTGCAGGTCTGTTGGAGTTTGCTGGGGGTCCACTCCAGACCCTGTTTCCCTGGGTATCACCAGTGGAGACTGCAGAACAGCAAATATTGCTGCCTGATCCTTCCTCTGGAGGCTTTGTCTCAGAGGGGCACCCACCTGTTTGAGGTGTCTGTTGGCCCCTACTGGGAGGTGTTTCCCAGTCAGGCTACACAGGGGTCAGGGACTTGCTTGAGGAGGCAGTCTGTCTGTTCTTGGAGCTCAGACGATGTGCTGAGAGAACCACTACTCTCTTCAGAGGTGTCAGACAGGGACGTTTAAGTCTGCAGAAGCTGTCTGCTGCTTTTATTCTACTATGCCCTGCCCCCAGAGGTGGAATATATAGAGGCAGTAGGCCTTGTTGAGCTGTGGTGGGCTCCGCCCAGTTCATGCTTCCCGGCCTCTTTGTTTACACTGTGAGCTACTCAAGCCTCAGCAATGGTGGACGCCCCTCCTCCTGCCAATGTGCAGTGTCGCAGGTTGATCTCAGACTGCTCTGCTAGCAGTGAGCAAGGCTCCTTGGGTGTAGGACCCACTGAGCCAGGCACGGGAGGGTATCTCCTGCTTTTCTGGTTGCTAAGATGGCAGGAAAAGTGCAGTATTTGGTCAGGAGTGTATCATTTCTCCAGGGACAGTCTGTCACAGCTTCCTTGGCTAGGAAAGGTAAATCCCCTGACCCTTCCACTTCTTGGTTGAGGTGATGCCCCGCCCTGCTTCAGATCACCCTCCGTGGGCTGCACCCACTGTCCAACTAGTCCCAATGAGATGAACCACGTACCTCAGTTGGAAATGCAGAAATCACCCATCTTCTGCTCGATCTCACTGGGAGCTACAGACTGGAGCTGTTCCTATTCGTCCATCTTGGAAGCCAGTTATTTCTTGATTATGTGCTAAACAAGGTGTGGATTGTTCATGAGTTTTCCTGAAAAGGGGTGGGCAATTCCAAGAACTGAGGGTTCCTCCACTTTTTAGACCATATAGGGTAACTTCCTGACCTTGCCACGGCATTTGTAAGCTGTCATAGCACTGTTGAGATTGTCCAGTGTATAGTGAGCAGTGAGGACGACCACAGGCCACTTTTGTCACCATCTTGGTTTTGGTGGGTTTTGGGCAACTTCTTTACTGCAACCTCTTTTATCAGCAATATTTTAGTAACCTTCTATCTCATCCTGTGACTCAGAATGCTTAAACTTTCTGGGAATGCAGCCCAGTAGGGCTCAGTCTTATTTTACCCAGTCCTATTGAATACTCCATCCTGTTCAGGATGGAGTCACTCTGGTTCAAACACCTCTGACATATTTCCCCCCTCCCTGTTACAAGGGAACCCTTAATCCTAAAGGTTCTAGAGGGACGAAGATCCACCTTCTGTAACTTCTTCAAGGCTCCCATCAGTAATCTTGATCACCTTCACAGGTTAATTACCCTGAGTGAAATGTATCACATATGTTGTTGGGGTAGAGGTGGCATGTCACAAGCATAATAGGAGTATATTAGTTTTCTCTATATAATCTCCATGTCATTACAAATAAACATGTAATCTGAATACAGGCTACTAATTATCCAAAGGCAGCTTCATGACAAATCTCTTCCAACCGGGTTGCTGCCTCTAAACCCCGCTCTTGTAGAGACTTTATGGTTACCACAGAGAAATCCTTCTTAAAACAGTTTTAGAAAATAAAATAAACATTCTGGCATGGATTTTGATACTATTCCTCAAATGTAGGAAGAGCAATGCCCTGATTGTTACAATGAGGAGCTGGCCTCTATCCAGCATGCTGTAGTTTTATTTTTTGCCACAAAATGACTCAAATTCCTTCCTTTTGCCATTAAAATTTTAGTAGTCGACTGGCCTTGGGCACCTCTGATCTTGAATAATCTTTAACATCTTACAGTAAATGAAAACATTGCTTGCCTAAATATGATTCCAATATATATATTTAAGATTGAGGATTTCTGGGTCACTGTTTTATTTCTTTCCTGAACTGCAGAGAAGCTGTTGGCTACCTCTGTACAGCTTTTGGGTGAGGAAAGTGTAACTTAGAGCCGTCCTCAAAACGAATCATCTTTGGATGGTAATGATATTCCAAGGGGAGATTTTAATTCAGTTCATTCTGGGTGCCAGTATCAGGATGAGATTTTCAGAGTTCACCCAGAGCAATCATTTATAACAATACCCGTAGAGCATTTAAGTCAGTTTATCTTTCTGTGGCCTTCCATTGCCCTCAAAATAAAATCCAAACTTCTTAACAGGGCTTTAAGGACCTTTACAATCTATCCTTCTAGCCAGTCCAGTGGTCCTCTGTCCTTGGGATCCTTGGGCACTTATCACTCCTGTTGAACTTGAGTCTGCAATGTAACAGTTGCTTACACTCTATCTCCCCCAGTAAGTTGTGAGCATTGGATTCTCATTCCTGAGCATAAGGCATGGTGTTCTGTAGCAATCCATAAATATCTGATGAATGAATTAATGAATGAAAAGAATTCAGGCCAGATGCGGTGGCTCATGCCTGTAATCTCAGCTCTTTGGGAGACCGAGACGAAAGCGTCACTTGAGGCTAGGAATTTGAGACCAGCCTGGCCAACATGGTGAAATCCCATCTCTACTACAAATACAAAAATTAGCTGGGTGTGGTGGCACATGCCTGTAATCCCAGCTACTTCTGGAGGCTGAGGCATGAGAGTCACTTGAGCCTGGGGGGCAGAGGTTGCAGTGAGCCGAGACTGCACCACTGTACTCCAGCCTGGGTGACAGAGTGAGACTCTGTCTCAAAACAGACAAACAAACAAACAAAAAACGAAAGAGAAGAATTCATTGATGAATCCACACTATGGAATGAGCTATGGGTACTTTACTAGACAGTTAGCTTAAGCAAATGTATTAATATAAGTCTGCGAAGATCATTGGTCTACTATTAACTTGTTTTTCCTCACTATGAAATCAGTAAGCCCTTCAGTAAAGAGAGGCCAGAAGAATTCATTCTGCCCTGGCTCCATGTACCCTGACAAATTTTCTTTTTTGGCCCTAGTATTGCATTGTCCCAAAGCCTCTTGTCAATGCCTCACTCCTCTGAATCCCACACTTGTGTGCACTGGAATGGGTTCTTTCCTTTGTGAGAATTTTAATAGAAATTGCTAAGACTTCTCAGTCTATCTGAATGAAGTTGTACAAAGTTTACAGTCTAAGGATGATCCTATTTCAATGACCTGGACTCTTGGTGTTTTTAATTTGCTATTGCTATTGTCAGACCTCTGTGTTACCTGACCTTGAAGAAGCCTGATTTCCTTTATTGTGCCTTCTGCAGAAAGCAGAGTTCTGCTGCCTCTTCCTGGGGCATTGTTTTCTCTGTTCCATTCTGTCTCCTAGCTTTATGCAGGAGCATTGGCAGATATAATCAAAACCACTACCACCACCACAACCCCTGTGCTAAGTATTCTATCCATATTTAATATTTTTATTTTCACTTAAACTTTTTTTTGGTAAAAAATATGTAATGCTTCATGAACTTGTGTGTCATCCTTCAGCAGGGGCCATGTTAATCATCTTCTCTTATCATTCCAATTTTAGTATATGTGCTGCCAAAGTGAGCACTCCATCTATGTTTATTCATGGAATCCTCACAACGCCTATGGAGTAGGTGCCGTAATTATAAACTTTTTGCAGATGAGGAAACTGAGGCATAGAAAGACCGATTTGCTCAAGGTCACATCTAGGGACCCTTGTGGTCTAGCTCCAGGACATTACACTCACCTAGATTTTTCTCGGGACCACTTCTCCTCTGTGTGTTACACTAGCAAATATTCTGCATCCTCCACCATCCTCGCTGTAGCAGCCAGAGCTTTGTTATGTCATACTGACCTTCATGTGGACTTTATAGACAGAGCCATGAAAGCAAAATACTTTCCTTTCATGTGGTCTTCATTTCTTCAGTCTGCCTTTCCTTCTTGCTCAGTCAGCCCTCGACTTTGTGCTGAGTGATCCGTGGGTATTTGGCACTTTTCCCAGTCATAAGAGAATCCTGCTGGGGGAAGGATGATGTGATAGTATGAAGCAGTGGGGGTTAAGTTTAGGGTGCGGCATGTTGGGGGGCCTGTTGGGAGAAATACGGTGAGAAAATGTCTGAGATCCTTTGGTAAAATATTGCAGAATCATGTAGGCTTCATATCATCCATCTCTATCACTGTTTAGAGTTTTCAAAAACAGAAACAGTTTTGTAAGCCAGGTGGGGTAAGAATTATCATTATTATTATTTTTTTTTTTGCTGAAAACCGCAGCTCAGAAAGCAAAATGATTGGCTGTAGGTTATCCAGCTACTAAGCAGTGAAGCAGGTTTAGCACTTCTGTTTCCTTTCCCCACAGCGCCCTGTTTCTCTGTGATTGTACAAGCAGACAATGAATAAAAACCAACATCTTCTGTCTTCATAATTGAAACTTTTCTTTTTTTGCTTTCCCAGAAAACAAATGAAAAATGAACTTGGAGTCCCTGTTGACTGGCTTGGCTATTGTTACTACCTTCCCTCTCACTGACAAATTCTAGTGTGTTAGGGTGGTGATTGTGATGAGCAACTTCAGAGGGGCCAAGGCTCTGGTTGCTGGACCAGTTATCAAATCGTTTTGTCTGGAAATCCGGCTGACTCGTACATGAGTCTGGATTATTGAAGCCAGCGGGCTAGTATGACTGCAAGAATGTCACCTTATTGCTCTGTTCTTATTTCCATCTCTTTTCCAGGCTATGGGGAATTATTATATGCTGCTTGAAGTATAGTGAAGTAGGAAAAGAAAGATTGTTTTGAAACTTCCAAATGATTTAATTTACTTCCATCCTGCCATGGAACATTCCACCATGTGTTTGTGTGATATTCACTTTTACTTTCCCCTCTCCATCCTTCACCAGGTGTTACTTTTTTCAGCATGAGAATTTATTATTTTTATTTTTTTGAGACTAGAGTTTCACTCTTGTCACCTAGGCTGTAGTGCAATGGCACGATCTTGGCTCTTTGCAACCTCCGCTTCCTGGGTTCAAGCAATTCTTCTGCCTCAGCCTCCCAAGTAGCTGGGATTACAGGCACCTGCTAGCATGCCTGGCTAATTTTTGTATTTTTAGTAGAGACAGGGTTTCACCATTTTGGCTAGGCTGGTGTTGAACTCCTGACCTCAGGTGATCTGCCTGCCTTGGCCTCCCAAAGTGCTGGGATTACAGGCGTAAGCCACTGACCCTGGCCCAGAATGTATTATTTTTATATAAAATGGCCTGCAAAAAATTAACTCTGCTCTATTATTGTTATCATTACTATTTTTAACAGAGGTTCTCACTGTGTTAACCAGGTTAGAATGCAGTGGCACGATCTTGGCTCACTGCAACCTCTGCCTCCTGGGCTCAAGCGATCTTCCCACCTCAGCCTCTCTAGTAGCTGTGACCACTTTTGTACGCCACTACTTTTGGCTAATTTTTTTATGGTTTTTGTAGAGACAAGGTCACACTATATTGCCTAGGCTGGTCTTGAACTCCTGGGCTCAAGTGATCCTCCCTTCTCGGCCTCCCAAAGTGCTGGAATTACAGGAGTGAGCTATTGTGCCCTGCCAACTCTGCTTTAATTGTAACTTAAGCCTCCAAAGTGGAATGAAGACTAAATGCCAAATTTGCTTTATAATAAGGGAGAAAAAAACACATTCAACTATAAGCAATCTTTACATTCCTTCTTCTATTCACTTGTATACATTGTCTATTTTACCTAAAGGAAAAGTTCTTTATATTCATTTTAATTCACTAAAACTTTGTTCCATGCCTATTTTTGGCTTTTTCCTGGTTAAGTCTCCAAACAATGAGACACAGTGTCCACCCTCACAGAGCTGACAGATTTTGAGAAATGAAAAAAATGTTGGTTTTCCAAAGATTCTCTGGAGGCAGAAACAGGATTGTGACACACACAGAATTGCAGGGCTTCTACGCACATCTCTTTCCAGTAGTGCTTTGCCAGCCCCCATGGTGTCTGCCCCTGTGCAGAAGTAGGTTGCTGGTCATCGGATGTTCTGACTCTGGAAAATGCTGCCATCTCCAGCTCTTTCTCTGGCTGGTCCAGCTCACTGCTCATTTGAGCCAACAGTATAACCCTGTTATACTCTCACACACTGAGTACAGAGCAGAGGTACTTTGTGTTTTCCCTGCTTTATAGGAATGCTTCAAATTATAAATTGTAAAACTTAAAATTGTAAAAAAAAATAAGTAGACAAATAAAAACAAAATTCATTCACTTTTTATATTGCAACTCTTCTTTTTTTTTTTTCAGAATTCCCACTAGACTTTAAGTTTAGGTTAAGCTCCCTGAGGTCAGGGACTGGGTCTCTCTTATTTCGTCTCCTGCTGCCTATGCCCAGTGCAGAGCCTGGCCCTTGTTATCCACTCAATAAATATTTTGCTAAATGCAAATGGATGACTCCATGACTCAGGCATGCATCTCTGTGAACGTGGCCAAGACAAGCTGAGTGGCAGACACCATGCCGTACTAAAAATTATCCCTTCTTCTGACACTGGCTGACTGTCCTTGGAACGTGTTAGTGTGACTTGGCCCTCTCTTCCCTCAGGATGAGTTCATTTCCCAGGAGGCTTCTCAGACCCTCATGTAAGTAGAACCTTGGCAGAGCCACCCTGGGGGCCCTCCAGATTTGGCCAGATCCTGTCTGGATCCTGGAGTGAAGGCAGCCTGGGATCAAGCCAGGGTGCAGCTACATAAACAATGACAGCTGGGATGTCAAATGGAAGGACAAGAACTATGAGAGAGAAAAACAGTTACTTCTGACCGGGAAGGTCAAGGAAGACATCGGGCAGGTGATCAGAGGAATGCACCAGCTGCAGGAGCAGAGTCACGGGGCACAGAGGAGCACAGTGTTCCTGGGGAGTGGTCAGAGGCCTGCTGTGGAGAATAACACTGGGAGACAAAAAAATAAAGATTGTTTGGGGACAGTTGTGGACTTTATTCTAGAGGCCAAGAGAAGCAATTTGACCTGAGTTTGGGGAAGCATCACTATGAAAGATGGATTGAGGGGGAGAGTTGGAAAATTGCTTAAAAAGCTCCATCAATAATCCAAGGGAGAGTATTGAAGATAACCAAAGCCAGGGCAATGGGACTGCAAAGTCCCCTCCATTTGCCAGTATTTACTTATTTTTGTATCCACAACACTTCCAAACCCAGTGTCAGGCCCAGAATAAGTGGTTGGGAAGTATAGAAGACTGAGTAAATAAAGCACAAATAGAGAAGACATTGGAAATGTAGAATCAATGAATCCATAGGTTGTGAGCATAGCGGGGTGGGTGAAGGGAAGGAAGAAAATGAAGATAAAATGAAGTTTTGGGTATTATGTCTATGTTGTTGGGACATTCCTACAGGAGTACAACAGAAAGCAGAAGCAGATGGTGTTTGAGAGGATTATGACAACATTTAATGAAGCCTTACTTGGTGGCAGGCATGCCTCTAAATGCCTTCCGTGTAGTAACTTATTTCATCCATATGATAACCTTATGTGGCAGATACCATTATTCTTTGACAGATGAGGACACCGAGGCACAGGCAGGTAAGGTAACCTCGTGAAGTCACACAGCTAACAAATGACACAGCCAGAATTTGAATTTTTGTCTCTTGGTTTGGTACCTGTTGTATTGCAGATACGTGTGAAATGCCTGTGGTTAAATCTCGCAGGCCTAGGAAGACAGCCTGCATGCAGCTTTGCAGATGCTCTTTTAGGCCCTTTGGCGGCAACGTCAGTTCTGTGATTCTAACTAAGTCTATTAGTCATGGTCCTTCAGAGAAACAGAATCGACAGGATGTGTATGTATGTATATGCATATTCATCCTGTTGTAAATGTGTGTATCTATATATCTAGTCTATGTCTGTATCTAATCTAGATTTGTATCTTGAGAAAGAGAGAAAGAGAAACATAGGGACGGAGAGAGATTATTTTAAGGAATTGACTTATGTGACTGTGGAAGCTGGCAAGTCTAAAATCTGCAGGAGTGGGCAGGGAGGCTGGAGACGCAGGGAAGAATTGAACTTTGGTCCAAAATCCCCCTTCTCCCAGGGAGGGCAGTCTTTTCTATTAATGTCTTCAGCTGAGTGGATGAAACCCACATTATGGAGAACAGCCTGCTTTACTCAAAGTCTACTAATTTAAATGTTGATCTCATCTAAAAAATAGCTTCAGGGAAACATCTAAAATAATGTTTGACCAAATATTTAGATACTGTGGCTTGGCCAAGTTGATCCATAAAATTAATTTATCATCACACTAAGGCTCAGAAATAGGGACTTCACTGAGCCTAGTAGGTGGCAAGTGCTGAGCTCCCACTGCAGTAGCCTTTGTGGAAGCAGGCATGAAGTGTGACTCGTTCCTTGATGAATTTGGAAAATGTTAGGCTTGGATTATCAACACTGATCATCTTTAGAACAATATATCTAGGCTGGGTGCAGTGGTTCACAACTGTAATCCCAGTACTTTGGGAGGCTGAGGTGGGCAGATCACCTAGGTCAGGAGTTCAAGACCAGCCTGGCCAACATGGCAAAATCTGGTCTCTACTGAAAATACAAAAATTAGCCGGGCGTGGTGGTGGCATGCCTGTCATACCAGCTACTCGGGAGCCTGAGGCAGGAAAATCACTTGAACCCGGGGAGGGGGAGGTTTCAGTGAGTGGAGATCATGCCACTGCACTCCAGCCTGGGTGACAGAGTGAGACCTCAGCTCACTGCAATAATCATGGAAGTGCAGATATCTCTTTGATACACTGACTTCCTTTCTCCTGAGTGTGTATCTAGGAGTGGGACTGCTGGATAATATGGTAGCTCTAGTTTTAGTTTTTTTGAGGGACCTCCAAACTGTTCTCCATAGTGATTGTACTAATTTACATTCCCTTCAACAGTGTATGAGGGTTCCTGTTTCTCCACATCCTTGCCAGCAATTGTTATTGCCTGTCTTTTGGATAAAAGCTATTTTAACTGAGATGAGATAATATTTTATTGTAGTTTTGATTTGCATTTCTCTGATGATCAGTGATGTTGAGCGCCTTTTCATGTGTCTGTTTACCATTTGTATGCCTTCTTTTGAGAAATGTCTATTTTCATCTTTTGCCCATTTTAAAATCAGATTTTTTTTTCCTGTAGAGTTGTTTGAACTCCATATATTGTGGTTACCCTAGTCAGATGAGTAGTTCACAAATATTTTCTCCAGTTCTGTGGGTTGTCTCTTTACTTTGTTGATTGTTTCTTTTGCTGTGCAGAAGCTTTTTAACTTGGTGTGATCCCATTTGTCCATTTTTACTTTGGTTGCCTGTGTTTGTGGGGTATTACTCAAGAAATCTTTGCCCAGACCCATTTTTATTTATCTACTTATTTTAAGAGACAGGGTCTCACTTTGTTGCCTGGGCTGGAGTGTAGTGGTGCAATCATGGCTTACTGAAGTGTTGAACTCCTGAGCTTGAGTGATCTTCCCACCTCAGCCTCCTAAATAGCTGGGACCACAGGTACACACCACTGTGGGAGGCTAATTTTTTTAAAGTTTTTTTTTTTAGAGATCTATCTTACTATGTTACCCAGGCTGGGTCTTGAACTCTGGGTCTCGAGCAGTCCTTCTGCCTTGGCCTCCCACAGTGCTAGAATTACAGGGCTGGCCATCATGTCTGGCCTCCAATTTATTATGGTAGTAAAAAGAAGGCTGTTTTAGATATGTAGAGTGCATTTCCATCCCACTAGAAGTATATGAGTTTTGTGCCTGACCCAGACTTCTCAGGTAATAGTGAGCAGCACCAGCCATCATAGGCAGCCAGGCAAGGCCTAAGCTAAAGTCTTATCCCAGCTCGATCTTGGCATCAAGTTACTTTCTTTCTTCTGAATGAAAACATTCATATTCCCACATGTTTTCTCTATGAGCATTTTTGATGAATATTTATTGGCCTGGGTTATACTGCTTTCTCCCCCAGTATATATTTGCTGGGGCTAGCACTTTTAAATTTTCAGAAACTACCACAAGTATTGACATTTATTTTCTAGGCTTTAAGCAAATATTATCTATACTGTTTGGAAAGACATCATTTGGTGTCTGGTTAGTTAAGAAATGGAGACACTGAAATCTGATCTTAATTTGGGCTCCTAAAACTCCTTTTTGAGAGTATAATTTTTATCTGTATATAAGAATATTTTTTAAATAAAAGTATATTTAGGCTTTACATAGTACATTATAAACATGAATTTTTTCTTATATTTTGAGTAGAGTCAGTAAAACCCTTAAAAGGGTAAATTGGCCTAAATTATTCAGTGGTCAAACCAGGAATTAAACCTTCATCTCCAGATTCCCCAACCAGGGCACTCTAGCAGGCAGTGGTGGACTGGCTGACATCTGGGGAGGTCTGATGGAAAGAGCACAGACTTTGGAGTCATGGGTTCAAATCTCTGCTCTACCCCTTACCAGCCGCATACATTTGGACAAGTTATTTGATGTCTCTGAGTGTTATTTACCTCGTTGGTCAAACATACGTCCATCAAGGGTTTTTTTGTGAGCACTCAAGGAGTTAATTGTATGTGTCTGGCACAGAACACATATACCATGTCTGTGCCCTTTTTCTCTTGCCTCTGGTTAGTGATCATATGCATGCTTCTCTCACAGAGGATGAATGTTTCTTGTTTTGGATCACTCAGGAAAAATCCTGCTCCGAAGATAAGGAAAAATGTCCACTGATTTTTTTGCAAGTTATCCTGGACTTTATTAATAATACATTTTCTGGTATTATTTATGAAATAACTTTGTATAACATGTAGTTGAGCAGTATTTCCCACTAAACACTAATGTACTTTAAAAAAAGCAGTTTTTACCTATACAATCTCCCTTTTCTATGCTTGATAACAAAAGTTGAGATATAGATTCTTTTTTTTCTTCCTTCCTCCTCTTCTTCATCTCTGGGCCCAAAGGGTACTCAGGAAATAATTTACTTTGTTTTCTCTTTGGTTCATTGTTAAATTTGAGATGAGAAACACTGATAAATAGAATATTAAAAGTTTCCCCAACCATACAGGATGATGCTCAGGAGCCACACTTTTAGCCACACTAAAAAGTAGAGTAGGGTGTAAAGAAAATCTAGGCAGGAGGTCCTTTCTGGTGGATCTGAATGAATCTGTATGTGCTGTGTCACTTAAGACATATCTAATCATGAAAACTATCAAAATAAAAGGATTACTATTAAGATTTATTTAATAATAATATCTATCATTTATTAAGTATTTACTAAGTACAGGAAATGTGATAAGCATTTTATATGCTTTAACTTATTTAAAGGCAAGGTTACTATTATTCTCAAGTTGCAGGTGAGGAAAATAAGATTTATTCAAGCTTGCACAGCTTGTAGTAAGTGGCAGAGCTAGGCTCTGAATCACCAAGCATATCATCTGTCTTCCAGTAACAATAACCATCATTCTTGGAGACCTGATGATGTGTCAGGCATCATGCTAATTTCTATTCATACATTATCATAATATTCCTATGATGTAGGCATTAATATCTTCATTTTAGAGTTAAAAAACTGAGACATTCTAATTATATTAATGACTTATTGACTTGTACTTCAATCATGTGCCTGCACATTGATAAATGATGTTCGTAATTTGAGGCATTGTTAAATCTTTTAAAGTATTTAAAGTAAAAATAATTAAATGAAAGTAATTGATGTACATGCTTAAAAACAAAGTAGAACAAGGAGCTTATAATAAAAAGTCATAGTCCCTAGCTCCACTGATGTCTACTCCATATTAATTCTCCAGAAGCAATCGGTTTCAACAGTTTCTTTGTGTTCTTTTGGGATATCTATCCATAAATCTAGAAGATGTATTTACAGAATTAGTTCTTCTATCCAATTTAGACTTTTTCTGTTGATAATTTAGCTCACTCATACTCTTACCTCATCCATCCTTATTCTCCGCTAGGTACAGTTGTATCTCTATATTCAATTTCAAAAACAAATTTAAACCTTCATTTTCTTTTTTATTCCTTTTGTTGGGCTGGAGGATATCTTCCTGTAACTTCTTAAGAAAAAGTGACTCTTTTCCTTGATATAGTTTTGGATGATCAAATAAGGAAGGCTTTTGTTTCTTCTTCTCTGATTGATTATTTGACTAGGTATAAAATTCTAGGTTGAAAATAGTTTTTTCTCTAAAATTGGAAGGCTTTGAGGTAATACAGGCAAGATAGAAATAGGAGTTTTCAACCTTCATGCTCCCCATAGAAACACTGATTTTGACAATCACCCATGGATGAGAGTACTCAGGAGCCCAGTGAAGAAGTCCCAGTGCCTGTTGGAACAAACAAACAAAAAATCCAAGAATGGATGTATTGAAGAGGCTAGGAAAAACAGTTTCAAACACTTTACCCACATCATCTATCCAATGTGGCACACCTTGGTGCCAAGAGAAACTCCTTCAGCTTGCAATTTCTCCAACAGGAGAATGTGAAAGTATAGTGAGAACTGGCTTCCCCAGTCATGCAGAATGATGCTCAGGAGCCACACTTCTGTCTTGTTCCACTCAGATCACTGGGAATATCAGCACAGCTGAATAATCAGGGGATAGCTAGGAGCAGAGGAAAAAGGTGGGGGCTCACCGCAAGTGGGGACTGGAATTCAACAAAGGGCCATGGTTTCTACTAACTGCCTCATTAACTTCACTGAAAAGACTGCCCACAAACCTCATAGAACACATCACCTGCAGCTCCCCTAACTGGCCAACAGGCACCCCCAGCACTCAAGCCCTGCCTCCTGTAGCTGGCATCCCATGCATGCCCTTACAGATGGTGCATGTGAGTCTCTGCAAATTATGCACAAACACATGCAGACAGCCAGATCAGCTCTGCAGGATTAGCAGAAGGTGTAAAGGTGTTTGATATTAAACACTTCAGGCAACTGCCCCAGGGAAAATAAATGGGAGACTCACTGCACCTGGCCTGCCTTTGTGGGACCAAAAGAAGTCATGACAATTCTAAGACCCACCCCCAACCCCATCAGCCAAAGAGGGGCAAGAGAAGTGAAGTAGATACATCCATAAAAAAGGTCTGAGCGACCCCAGAATTACTAACTGGGCTGACTGGTGCAGGTCCTTCTATCCTGAAGTCAGCCAGCAAAGACTGAAGGATGTCACTGCTTCTTCAAATGTAAAGAGAGAAATGTAAGACTTCAAGAAACACAAAAACAAAAAATCAAGGAAGCATGACATCACCAAAACAGCACGGTAATTTTTCAGTAACCAACCCCAAATAAATGGGGATCTAGACATTACCTGACAAAGAATTCAAAATACTTGTTTTAAGGAAGCTTGGCAAACTACAAAATAACACAGAAAACTCAGTAAATTCAGGAAAACAATACATGAACAAAGCTAGAAGATGAGCAAAGAGAAATGTAAAAAAAAAATTAAACAGAAATTCTGGAGCTGAAAAATACGATGAGTGAAATGAAAAGAGCAATAGAGAGCTTCAACAGCAGACTGGATCAAACAGAAGAAAGAACTTGTGAACTTCACAATAGGTCGTTTGAAATTATCCAGTTAGAAGGGGGGAAAAAAGAAATGAAACAGAGCAAAGAAATTCTGCAAATTGATGGGACACCATCAAGTGGACCAATATATACAATTAGGAAGTCCCAGAAAAAAGAAGTGGGAAAGAAGGCAAAAGGCTTATTTAAAGAAATAAAGGCTAAAACTTTCCAAATTTTAGGAGCGATATGAACACCCAGGTTCATGAAACTCCAATGTCCCCAATAGAATCAACCCAAAGAAGGTTACACCAAGACACATTATAATAAAGTTATCAAAAGTTAAAGGCAAAAAGAGAATCTTGAAAGCAGAAAGAGAAAAAACAACTTGTAACATATGAGGAAACCTCCCTCCATAAGGCTATAAGCAAATTTCTTGGCAGAAATCTTGCAGGCCAAGTAAGAGTGGGATGATATATTCAAAGTGCTGAAAGAAAAAATTGCCAACCAAGAACACTATACCTGGCACAGCTGTCCTTCAGACATAAAGGAGAGATATTTTCCCAGACAAACAGAAGTTGAGGGAATTCATCACTACTAGACCTGCCTTATGAGAAATGATAAAGGAAGTTCCTTAAGTTGAAATGAAAAAATGCTAATTAGTAATATGAAAATATATTAAAGCATAAAACTCACTGGTAAAGGTAGGCATATAGCAAACTTCAGAATACTAAAATACTATAATGATGGTGTACAAATAACTTTTAGTTCTAGAACAAAAATTGACAAAAGTATTAAAAATAACTACAGCTAAAATAACTTATTAATGGATACACAATATAAGATGTAAATTGTGATATCAATAACATAAAATGTGTGTATGTAGAAGTAAAAGTCTATAGTTTTTCCATGCAACTGAAATTGTTATTAATTCAGAGTAGACCATTATAATTGTATGGTGTCTTATGCAAGCCTTATGGTAACCATAAAGAAAATACCTCTAGTAGATACACAAAAGATAACGAGAAAGGAATCAAAGGATACTATCACAAAAACAAACCAACCAACCATAAAGCAAGACAGCAAGAGAGGAAAAAAGGAAGAACAAAACAGTCATAAAACAATGACCAAAATTGTAATAGTAAGTCCTTACCTATCAATAATTATTTGAAATGCAGATGAATTATTCTCTAATAAAAGACCTGGAGTGGCTGAATGGATAAAAAACAAGATTGAACAATATGCTGCCTACAAGAGATACATTTTAGCTTTAAAGATACAGATAGCATTAAAATGAAGGGATGGAAAAAACATTCCATGCAAATGATAACCAAAAGAAAGCATGAATGAACATACTTACATCAGACAAAATAGACTTTAAATCAAAAACTGTCACAAGATGCAAAGAAGGTCATTATATAATGGCAAAGGGATAAATTCATTAAGAGGATATAACAGTTATAAAATACATGCACCCAACATTGGAGCACATAAACATATAAAGCACATATTAACAGATTTGAAGGGAGAAATAGAGAGTAATAATAATAGGGAACTTCAGTATCCCCATTTCAACAATTAATAGATAATCTAGACAGAAAATCAATGAGAAAACAGTGGACTTGAATCATACTATAGACCAAATGGTCCTAACAGACATATACCGAGCATTCCATCCAACAGCAGCAGAATACTCATTCTTGTTAAAAGCACACACAATTTTCTCCAGTACAGATCATATGTTTGGACCACAAAACAAGTCTAAATGCATTTGAGAAGAGTGGAATTATATCAAGCATATTTTCTAATCACAATGGTATAAAACGAGACATCCATAACAAAAGGAAAATTAGAAAATGCATAAATATGTGTCCATTAAACAACAAACTCCTGAACAACCAATGGATGAAGGAAGAAATCAAAAGGGAAATAAAAAAAATAGCTTGAGTTAAAAATAGAAACACAATATACCAAAATATATGAGATACAGCAAAAGTAGTTCTAACAGGGAAGTTTATCATGACAAAAGTCTACATTAAAAATGAAGGAAGATCTTAAATAAACGAGAGATACAGCAAAATATATGAGATACAGCAAAAGTAGTTCTAACAGGGAAGTTTATCATGACAAAAGTCTACATTAAAAATGAAGGAAGATCTTAAATAAACCACCTAAATTTACACCTTGAGGAACTAGAAAAAGAAGAACAAACAAAATCCAAAGTTAGCAGAAAGGGCTGGGCATGGTGGCTCACGTCTGTAATCCCAGCTCTTTGGGATCCGAGGCAGGCAGATCACTTGAGGCCAGGAGTTCAAGACCAGCCTGGCCAACATGGTGAAACCTGGTCTCTGCTGAAAACACAAAAATTAGCCAGGTGTGGTGGCACATGCCTGTAATCCAAGCTACTCAGGAGGCTGAAGCAGGAGAATTGCTCCAATCTGGGAGGCGGAGGTTTCAGTGAGCTGAGATTGTGCCACTGCACTTCAGCCTGGGTGACAGAGTGACACTCCATCTTAAAAAAAAAAAAAAATTAGCAGAAAGAAGAAAATAATAATGATTAGAGGAGAAATAAATGAAATACAGCCTAGAAAAACGGTAGAAAACATCAATGAAACACAGAGTTGGTTTTTTGAAAAGATAAGACAAAATTGACAAAGATCAATTGATGAAATTGATCTTTATTTAGGCCAACCAAATAAAAAAGAAAGAAGACCCAAATAAATAAAATAATGAATGAAACAGGAGACATCACAACTGATAACACAGAAATAGAAAAGAGCATAAGAGACTATTATAAACAATTGTATCACAATTAATAGGATAACCTAGAAGAAACAAGTAAAATCCTAGAAAAATATGATCTCCTAAGACAGAATTATGAAGAAATGGAAAATCTGAACAGACCAATAATGAGTAAAGAGATTGAGTCAGTAGTCAAAAACCTTCCAACAAAGAAAAGCCCAAGCCTAGATGATTACCCTGGTAAATTCTACCAAACATTTAAAAAAGGAATTAATACCAATCCTTCTCAAACCTTTCCAAAAAACTGAAAAGGAGAGAACACTTCCAAACTGATTTTACAAGGCCAGAATTATCCTGATACCGAAACCAGACAAAGAAACACAAGAAAATAAAATTTTAGGTCAATATCCCTGATGAACTTGGATGCAGAAATCCTCAATGAAATACTAGCAAACTAAATTCAACAGCACATTAAGAGGATCATACACCACGATCAAGTGGGATTTATCCCTGGGATGCAAGGATGATCCAACATACTCAAATCAATAAATGTGATACACCACATCAACAGAATAATTTTAAAAAGTCACAGGATCATTTCTCTAGAAAAAACATTTGACAAAATTCAACATATTTTCATGATGAAAATTCTTAACAAATTAGCTATAGAAGGAATTTACCTCAACATAATAAAGGCCATATAAGACAAGCCTGTAGCTAATGTCATACTCAACTGTGAAAAGCTGAAAGCTTTTCCTCTAAGATCAGGAGCAAGACAAGGGTGCCCACTCACATCGCTTCTATTTAACATAGTGCTGGAAGTCCTAGTCAGAGCAATTAGGCAAGAAAATAAATAAAAGTCATCCAAATTGGAAAGAAAGAAGTGAAATTGTTTCTGTTTGCAGATAACATAATCTGTCCTAGTTTGTTTTCTATTGCTTATAACAGAATACCTGCAACTGAGTAATTTATAAAGAAAAGTAATTTATTTATTACAGTTATGGAGGCTGAGAAGTCCAAGGTTGAGGGGCTGCATCTAGTAAGGGTCTTCTTGCTAGTGGGGAGTCTTGAGTCTCGAGGTGGCTCAGGGCATCAAATGGTGAGGAGCTGAGTGGGCTAGCTCAGGTCTCTCTTCCTCTTCTTATTCCCACCAGTCCCACTCCCATGATAATCCATTAATCTACAAATGGATTAATCCATTCATAAGGGCAGTGCCCTCATGACCTAATCATTTCTTAAAGGTCCCACTTCTCAATACTGCCACACTGGGGATTAAGTTTCAACATGAGTTTTGGAGGGACAAAGATTGGAACCTTAGCATTCTGCCCCTGGTCCCTGAAAACTCAAGTGCTTCTCACACACAAATACATTTATTCCAACCCCACAGCTCCAAAGTCTTAACTCAGTGCAGCATCAACTCTAAAGTCACAAGTCCAGAGTCTCAACTGTGAGCCTGTGAAATCAAAACAGCTTATCTACTCCTAAGATACAGCAATGGTGCAGGCATAAAACAGACATTCCCATTCTAAAACGGAGAAATAGGCAAAAGAAAGGAGTAATAGACTCCAGGCAAGTCTGAAATCTAGCAGGGCAGACATTAAATTTTAAAGTTGGAGAATAATCTCTTTTGACTCCACATGCCACCTCCTGGACACACTGGGGTGGGGGTTGGGCCCTCAAGGCCACAGGCAGCCCCCTCCACCCCCTGCATGATCTCTTCTATAAATGGTGCTGGAAAAACTAGATATCCACATGCAGAAGAATGAATTTAAACCCTTATCTCACACGGTATACAAAAATCAACTCAAAATGGATTAAAGACTTGAACATACGACCTGAAATGGTAAAACTACTAGAAGAAAACTTAGAGAAAAGGCCCCATGACATTACTTTGGGCAATTATTATTATTATTATTTTTTGCTATAAACCCAAATGCACAAGCAATAAAAGTAAAAATAAAGTGGAACTGAAGCTGAATTGGTAGTCAAGGAAGTGACCAAGTTCTTGGGACATGGCAATTGTGGTGACCCTACAGTCAACACAATAATCCTCAGCCTCAGCATTCACATTGTAATTGAGTTAATTTAGGCAAAGCTATCTTCAGTAGGGACTTTCTCCTCTAGAGAGCATGCGCATTTTGATTTTACCTGTCCTCAAACTGACCCTTTGCTCATTATAATAATAAAGAACACACCCCTGGGTGGAGATTTAAGATGCCAATGAGACATGTGATGTATGAACAAGTATGTACAGTAACTGCACATGTGCACCCAGAGGACTACCCAGAACATGCTTACTAGTAACCCTCTTTCCACCTCCTTATAAATAATGATGTAAGACCCCCATAAAGGGAGTCTCCCTAGAGCCAGTCTTTGCTATATCATCCTTACAAGCAGCTCACCCTGAAATCCTCTTTCTCTCAGGGTGTACTGTCTATTCTGCACCTAACTTTCAAAATATTCTTTTTCCTTTGCAATACAATTACTCTATGCTGCATCTCCTTTGTTGTATGTCTGTTGTTTAAATATGTTTAAACTAAGAAGACAGGAATCGAGATATCACATCAGCCATCAACAATTGCATCAAACTAAAAGCTTCTATATAGCAAAGGAAAATATCAATAGAGTGAAGAGACAACCTATGAATTTGGATATTCATCTGATAAGGGGTTAGTATTCAAAGTATATAAGAAACTCAAGCAACTCAATAGCAAAATCCAAATAACCCAATTAAAAAATGGGCAAAGGACCTGAATAGACATTTCTCAGAAGACACACAAATGGCCAACAGGCCTAAGAATGGGTGCTCAACATCATTAATCATCAGAGAAATGCACATCAAAACCAAATGAGATATCACTTCACACCTGTTAGAACGACTATTACAAAAAAGACAAAAGATTGAAGAGGAAGTAGATAAGAGGAGAACCCTTGTATACTCTTGGTGGGAATGTAAATCGTTACAGCTATTATGGAAAGCAATATGGAAGTTCCTTAAAAATTTAGAAATAAAACTACCATGTGATCTAGTAATCCCACCTCTGGATATATATCCAAAGGAAATGAAATCGGTTTCTTGATAAGATATCTGCATTCTCATGTTCGTTGCAGCATTGTTCAATAGAGCCAAGATATGGAAACAACCTAAGTGGCTATTGATGGATGAATGGATAAAGAAAACATTACATATATAATAGATTACATAATTATATATAGATTATGTATTTATATATCATATATTATGTGTAATATGTAATTACA
>NW_012119221.1:713044-785612 GCF_000951035.1 Colobus angolensis palliatus | reverse complement strand
TTGTATAAATATATATTTATATTTATATAGTATAGTATGAATGCTGAATAATTTATAAAATTATTATAGGCAAAAGGTAACTTGCTTAGTAGAATATATTTATTGTATAAATACATAAATACATATAATCTACTATATATAATGTTTTCTTTATTCATCCATCAAGAGACACTTAGGTTGTTTCCATATGTTGGCAATATTGACCAATGCTTCAACGAATATGATAGTGCAGATATCTCATCAAGAAACTGATTTCATTTCCATAAATACATAATATACAATATATTTAATTATATATAATTATAATATATTTATGTAGTTATATAATTATATAAAAGTATGCTTATATATAATTCAATATTTGTATAATTATATATAATTCAATACTATATAATATATTTAACATATATGTATATAATCATATATGTAATTTTTGTATACATAAAATATTATTCAGTCTTAAAAAGAAGACAGTCTTGCCATTTGTGACAACATGAATAAACCTGAAGGACACTGTTAATTGATATAAGCCCGATACAGAATGACAAATACTGCACGATCTCATATGTGGAGTCTAAAAAATTTTTTGAACTCATAAAAGCAGAGCATAGAATGATGGTTACTAGGGGCTTAGGGTGGAGAAAATGGGAGACATTGTGCAAAGGGTACATAGTTTCAGTTATTCAGAATAAATACATTCTGGAGATCTAATGTATAGCATGGTACTATAGCTAAGAATATTGTGTGGTATACTTGAAATTTGCTAAGGGAATAGATCTTAGTATTTAAACAATAAATGTTCTCACCACAAAAAATCAAAATGGTGACTGTGTGTGGTGATGGATATGTTAATCAGCTTCATTGTGGTCATTTCACAATGTATATGAATATTAAACATCATGTTGTACACCTTAAATGCATACAATTCTTATTTGTCAATTATACCTTAGTAAAGCTGGTTAAAAGAATCCGTATGTACTGACTTTTAGATAATTTACATTTGCTACCTTATCACCACACTGGACTTTTTCTTCACTAATATTTTTAATCATTTAACTCCTAAGGTTGACAAATTGAATGACTGCTAAACTAAATTAACCCCGAATAAGTTTAATAAGTTTCTATGTAAGGAGAACCAAAAAAAAAGAAATGTGAAGACTTTGTTGTACTGTTTTCTAGTATCTAGTGTTGCTGATGAGAAATCTGATGCTGATTTGATTCTCATTCCTTTATAGATGACCTGCTTTTTCCACTTTAAATATTTTTTATCTTTAGTGTTTTAAGATTTTATGTGCACATGTCTAGTTGGCAGTCTTTCTAAATTTGTCCTACTCAGAACATGCTGGTCCTTTCATTCTGAAGACTTGCAGACTTATAGACTTATAAGTCTTGACTTATAGATGGTTCTCTTCAATTATTTATCTAATGATTGTCTCCCATTTGTATTCTCTGTATTTTTCCCTGAAGCTTGTATTAGCTTGTATTAGAATATATTGGCTTGATCTTCTTCATATTTCCTATTTTCGTATGAATGTGTGTGTGTGTGTGCACATGCATGTGTGTATTTGTATACCTTTTGAGAGTTTTCTTCAACGTCACCTCCCAACTCTTCCATTAAACTTTTTATAAAGACAATTATAATTTTAGCTTTGTTTTCTGCTGCTTCCCTGATTATATGTTTTTTTTCCTTTTTTTTTCATTAAACTAGCATCTTGTTTTTGTTTTAAAGACAAACTTCTCAAATCTACAATCTGTCAACATTTTAAAAAGGGTCTTTTCCTCTTCCCCTCCTCTTCCTCCTTCTGGTCCTCCCTCCTCTTTTTCTTTTTTTCTCTTTCTCACTCTCTGGCTCTCTGTCTTAACATTTCACTTTCATGTTGCAGGTTTTCTCACACATGTGGACAGAAGGGATGTTTAGGAGCTCCTTTATATTAGTATGGCTTCTTGACAGGCATGCTTTGCTTTACTGTGAGTCCCTAGAGAGCTAAGCCAACACCAGAGAGGAAGGTTAGATGCTAGATTTGGGAAGACTTTTTTCTGGAGCACTAACACTTGTCCCAGGCACCTTACTTTTCTGACATTATGTTCAATTTCCTTGAACAAGAACCTTCTGAGTTTTTCCTGGATTAAATGCCTACTCTATAGGCAGTCTTTTTGTGAAGGGGTAGGAGAAGAGTGGGATGTGCTTGTTCTATATCTAGATCTTTGGTTATAGTCCACTTTCACTGGCACTTCTCACTTCCATCTCCCTGACACTTGCCATGTTTGATTTCAGAGTCTCATTGGAATTCCTCTAGATAGATGGCTCCCATCCCTGGAGAACTGTACATTCTAAGCGTTTTTCTCATTTACCCATTAGCAGACTGTCATGTATTTTTCATCTTCCACAAATTTGCTGAGCTCTCTTGGGTACTCAGGACCCCAGAAGCATTCTTTAGTTATTGTGAGTTTGCATCATTTGAATGCTTTTTTACCCCTAGCATTTTAATAGAGCCCAAGAGGGAGAGGAAATAAATATTCTCAGCCTATCAGATTGAACTGGAAACTCCCTCACTCCCTTTGGGAATTTATTAATTCACCAATACTTATTGAAGTATTGGCAGAAGAGATACAAAATTGAATCAGACATAGATTTTCAAAATCTAGAGGGAGACATGTTTAACAAATAATTATGTTGCAATGTTAGATGTGATGTAATAAAAGCTCATATAAGACACTAAATATCACAGAAGAAAGAAAAATTAATTCTATTGGCAGTAGAAAGGGAGTTAGAAAATAACCAAGTGTCCCCAGTAACATTCAAGAAGTTTCTACATCTCTCAGGCCATATCTGTCTAAAGATAAAGTAGTGTTATATTAACAGGAAACTACCCCTGCTACTGTTCCTTTAGCTGATGTTAAACCTTGGTTAGATATCTCCAGAGACAGTCTAGGATACAGACAAGGGTGCAGGTAGTTTTGGGGAGACCATCCCAGGAAGCAGTGAGAGAGTAGGGAGGATGAGACAGGGAAGGGAGAAAATTCTATAAAGTTGCATTATTGAGCTGGTTGTTGCAGTGCAAAAAATGGGGCTCTGTCCCACTGGGGATATTTTGAAGAATGTTGGAGAAGGCATCTCAGAATTATTCTTCCAGTGACAGGAAGCTGGGGCACTTATCTATGGACTCTTGTACTCTGTTGGTTGATGGTAGCCTCTGGGGGTATTAATTCTCTTTCTTTTCCAGGGTGTAGCTATATGCCATCTCAGTGGCCTTCCCTGGTTTTGGAGAAAGTCCCTGAGCAGAAAAGCTGGAGATTCTTTGGTAGAAGCTTGAGTTTTGGAATCTGGCACTGCACTTAGAAGCAGAACTGCCCACCATAGCAGAGCTAAAATCAGGTGGGCTGATGGGAGCGGGAAGAAGGGGCTCAAAAACGATTTGCTGCAAACCTCAATCTTCACCTCAGTGATTTCTGATAATGTGCAGGGGGACCTTGTGTGTGATTGCAAACATGTAGCTGGAGCTCTGTGCAACAATGTCAGGTGCTAAAGCCTCTGGGTTCCCCCATACCCTGTAAAGCTTTGCCTCTGGGTTCCCCCATACCCTGCAAAGCTTTTCACCACTGTGGTCCCATTTGACTAGGGTGCTTCCTCAGTCTGATGCCTGCATCTCTGCCACTCCTACTGATGCATATCACAGCCACATTGTGCCAACATCAAACCACTGACGTGGGGAGAATCCCCTTCTCTTAACCTTTGGTCCCACAAGCATTAAGGCATTCAGAGTCTGGGAAACTTCTGTAAAGTTCCAAATGTCACCTGGAAGAGGAATACCTTGATCCACTACGACTTCTCACTGCATTGTCATAGATCGGTTAACATGTTTTGTGCCAGAGAGCAGAGAGTTGAGAACATGAAAGGAGACAGGCAGATTTTATTGTGGGAATCAGGGATCTAGACCTATCTGGAATAAATTGGGTGCTTTTTTTCCTTTTGGGGTCTAGGCAGGAAAGGAAAACAGTCAGGAGAAAGGAACGAGCATGCTGAGGGGCTGCTATATGTCAGATATTTTACAGCATGCATCTCACGTAATCTTCATTACATTTACTTCATGTTACTATGAAGTCAATGTTATTATTTCCAAGGAAATCAAAGCAACAAAAATTTAGAGTGAATAAATAATTTTTCCAAGGTCACAGAATTAGTAAGAGGCAGAGGTGGGAGTTGAACTCAGATCTACCTAGTTCTGAAGTCTGATCAATCACATAGCAGCTGAATGGGGGCAAGAAGGGAGAAAAATCATGAGCTAAATTAATTAAATTGGGTGAGAGCATTTGAAGCGTAGGTTGAACCACATATTTTGATTTCATTTTGCATTTAAACTGTCTAAATGGCCTCCCACCCAGCACCAATTAATTCCACAGGTATAAGCAACCGTTCATGCGAAAAAAACCAGGGGATTTGGCTGGCCACAAGTTCAGTGAGCCATCAGGTGGCTGGTGCTGCTAAGAAGGGAAGGCCTCCTTAGTTTTCATTAATAGAGTTATGGAGAGATCATAGGAGGTAATGGACCTGTTGTACTTTGTCCTGTTTAGAATTTTTCTTGGGGAATGTGAAACCTTCAGCCACTGCTGGTGCGAGTGTGAGCTGGTGCAGCCATTCTGGTGAGCAATCTGGCATTTCTTAGTGAAATGGAAAATAATGCACATTCCATCTGAGCCATGATCTCTTTCCTAGCCGTTGGCCCCAGAGACACTCTAGAATAGGGCTATAACTTATCACATAGGAGAGCGTTTTTTTGGTATATCATTTGTGGTGGCAGAGAGTTGGAAGGAACTTGTTCATCACCATGAGAACAGATAAGTAAACGATGGTGGATATCTAGTATGGAGTTCTATATAGCATCACAATTCAATGAACTATTAGATTGGTGCAAAAGTAATTGCAATTTTTGCCATTACTTTTAAGGCAAAAACAATTTAATGGCAAAACCCACAATTACTTTTGCACCAACCTAATAAATGTACCCACAGATTAACACAGATTGATCTTAACATAGTGAAAAGAGCAAGAAATTGAATGCAAGAAGTTATATGCAAATTACTTATGTAAAATACAAACATACAGAAAAACATTCTTTATCTACATACGGTTGGGAGGGCATATATCATAAACATTAAAATGGGCAGAAAACAAAAGTGGGAATTTGAAGAATGTGAAGGGGAAGAAGAAGCATGCTACCTTGTACAGATAGAGTGCCAACTTCTATAACTCCAAGCATGACCTGTGAACTGGAAAAGCTTACAAATTCTTTTTAAACAGCAGAAAAATAAATTTGTGCAGCTGGGTGTGGTGTCTCATGTCTGTGATTCCAGTACTTTGGGAAGCTAAGGTGAGTGGATTACTTGAGTCCAGGAGTTCAAGACCAGCTTGGGCTACATAGTGAAATCTTGTCTCTACAAAAAGTACAAAAAATTAGTCAGGTATAGTGGGGTGCACCCGTAGTCCCAGCTACTTAGGGGACTGAAGTGGGAGGATCACCTGAACCTAGGATGTCAAGGCTGCAGTAGCAGCCTGGTGACAGAGTGAGACCCTGTCTCAAAAAAAATTGTGGTTTTTAAATAAACCTAAATAAAATCATAACTTAATATGTTGGTTTTCTTGCCAGTTTATCTTTTAAAATTGCATATTCATCACACATTTTTATTAAGCACCTGCTATATACTACTGATCTAGGGTTCTAGGCACTGGGAATACAGCTGCAAATTACATGAATACCTAGAAGAATTGCTGGGTCAGAGGGTAAGCACTTCAAATAATTTTAATAGATATTGTCCAATTGTCCTCCAAAAAATCCGTACCCAATTGGTATTTTCTGTTTAGTTTTTTTTTTTGACTCTCTTTTAGAGCAGTTTTAGGCTCACAGCACAATTAAGTGGGAGGTACAGAGATGTCCCATATGTTCCTTGCCCCTGAACATGCATAGCCTCCCTCATAATCAACATTCTCATCAGAGTGGTGCATTTTTTACAATAGGTGAACCTACATTGGCACGTCGTAACCACACAAAGTTCACAGTTTACATTAGGATTCACCCTTGATGCTGTGCATTCTATGGGTTTGGACAATGTGTAATGACATGTACCTGCCCTTACAGTATCATGCAGAGTATTTTCACTGCCCGAAAAAGCCTCTGTGCTCTGCCTGCTTCTCCCTTCTCTGTCCCCACATGCTGTCAATGACTGTCTTTGTAGTTTCGTCTTTCCTAGAATGTCTTGTAGTTGATATCATACAGTAAATAGCCTTTTCAGATGGGCTTCCTTTACTTAGGACTGTAATAAACATTTAAAGCTCCTCCATGACTTTTTATGGCTTGATAGCTCATTTCTTTTTAACACTGAATACGATCTCATTGTCTAGATGTACCAAAGTTTACATATTCACTCATCTACTGAAGGACATCTTGGCTGCTTCTGGGTTTTGTCAATTATGAATAAAGCTGCTGGAAATATCTGGGTTCGGGAGAATTGCTGGGTCAGAGTAAAAGCACATTTAAAATTTTAATAAATATTCATATTGTCCTCCAAAATCTTTATCAACTGGTATTTTTTATTAAGTGGAATATTTTTGATGTGGTGTTAACAGGGTTAATGTGGTGTTAATAATCACTTCCCAGTGATTTGTTTTTCTGAATGTGGATAAAAGGATTGGAAGAAAGGGAGACTGGAAAATGCTGAGGAAAGATGAGGTTAGACTCACGCATTATGCATGAGTCGAGACAGCCCTGAGCTGGATGGATGGAAACTCAGTGTAAATTCTGATTTGTATCAGAGGCACATGCTCTCTAGGCCTGCTTATCCCAGTGTAGCGTGCTCTGACCTGGGCATTTTTCCCCTCTAGGGTCACTTGGCAGTGGGCTCTGCTATCAAGCACCTGTCCATAGCAGGGAGAGAGGAAAACCCATCTCACGATGATGACTTACCCATTGTTCTCCTTTAGCAGGGATGCAGCATCTGTGCCTAGGGTCCAGCACCCCTGCTAGGTTTCCAGCGAGATTCCCATCCAACTGCCACAGCCCTAGATGGCAGGCTCTGCGGCTCCACCCAGGACCCTTGGCGGAAACAGGATGTAATGTTTCCAAGCGGGCCGAGCAGCGGCTGCTTATCTGCAGTGGTCAGTAAGGCAGACAGAAACATTCTCGGTGACCTTCCTTCCTTGGCATGTTTGAAAACCATGACCCTACTCCCCTTTATGGCGGAGTGAACTGAGGAGTTTTAACTAAGTGGGGGATAAACATGAAATGTTGTTGTTTTTTCCAATTATTGATTTCTATGATGTTCAGTTGAATGCCCGTTTCCCACCTTTTGACACTTTTGGCAGATTCCCTAACTTTCTGCTTTCTTTCAATTATAAACATTTCAGTCCCTTTTGGTTTAAAACATCAATCTCAGATGCAGTTTAAATCTAATCTCTTCCGTCTTCCTGCAGGTTTGACTTGAGGCCTGGAAGATCTAAGGTGAGAGTCTTTTCACTCTTCCCCCAGTCAAGTGCCTTGGAATAGAGAGGGTGGTAACAGGCAGGTGTTGGGTGTGGGTGGGGATGGGAGGATGGAGGAGAAATAGTCTGCCCTGAGATGTACACCTCCTCCTCTCCCAGGTCTACCAGGGTTTTTTTGGTGGAGTGTGGGTGTGCTATTTTCATTTTGGTTGGGACAAAGCTTAGGGTGGAACTGATCTGCACATTTTAGAATATTTAATATTGTCCCCCTTTCCCCCCAACACAAATTCCCATAGTACCCTCAGTCTTTTTTTTTTTTTTTTTTTGGCATGGAGTCTTACTCTGCTGCCTAGAGTGGTATGCAGTGACACAGTCTTGGCTCACTGCAACCTCTGCCTCCTGGGTTTATGCAATTCTCCTGTCTCAGCCTCCCAAGCAGCTTGGGACTACAGGAGCCTGCCACCACACCCGACTAATTTTTGTATTTTTAGTAGAGACCAGATTTCACCATGTTGGCCAGGCTGGTCTCGAACTCCTGACCTCAGGTGATTTGCCTGCCTCTGCCTCCCAAAGTGTTGGGATTACAGGTGTAAACCATCACGCCCAGCCCCCTCCAGTCTTTATGACAACCACCCTCTTCCCTGACTATCTCAAACACCTCTTAAGGGGCTGTGCTGCCGTGATTGGGAACTACTAGAACCTTTCTGGGCTGGATCCAGGAGAAAAGATGCAGGAGCAAGATCTCCTTAGATTTCTGCATCTGAGTCAGTGGCAGGAAGGAATCCCTGGTTGTCCTTGGGTTGGGTCTGATGTTACCTGCATCTTTCTGCTGCTGTATGGGAGTCACTGTACAGTTGATGTGGTGGGAATTCTAAAGATATTGTTCACCTACCTCTATATGTCTCTAATACTGAGGGCTTCCTTAGAGAGGGGAGCTGTGTTTTCCTTTGTTCCCACCAGTGATCCATGCCTCCAACACTTTCTCTGGGGAAGGGGTAGACTCCATATAAGTGGGGGGTTCACCTCCGAGGCTGGGTAAGAAGCCTTGCAGTTTCTGCTTGGGTTTCACGGAATACTCACTCTCAGGATGCTTCCTCCTCAGCACACTTTTCAGAACCCAGATGCCATACTCTGAGGAGCCTAATTCACGTTGTGTGGCAGCCGTGTGAGTGCACCGTCTTGGACATCCAGCCCAGCCCTGTCAAGCCCTGGAAAAGGTTTGGCCCAGCCATCATCAAACTTTAGCCACAGGAGGGACTCCAAGAACCATGAGAGGGAAGAGCAAATGACAGCTTTAAGCCACAAAGTTGTGGGGTGGTTTTTTACCAACATAACTGGAAAAATTCCTCTGGGACAAGAAGCCAAACTCCTAGGCTAGAGTTGATCAGTAGGGTTTTGGAATTAGAATCTGTAACTCACTAGTTTCTTGACCCTGTCAAAGTTCCTCCACTTCACTGTATCTCAGTGTCCTCATCTGTAAGACGGGGATAATAATAGCACATTCTTCATAATAATAGTGCATTCCTCATAGGATTTTTGTGAGAATTAAATATGATGATCTGTGGGCTTAATATAGTGCCTGGCATTTACTAAGCACTGATTAAATGTCAACTATGATAATAATTATTGAAAGTAGTGGTTTTATGGAACAAAGCAAAATTTCTCTTAAAACACAATAATTTATTCATATTTTTCTTTATTTTTGTTTTAGTCTCCTTTCCACCAATCCTAACCTTCCAGAACAAAACTGCCTTGTTCTATTCTGCTACAGGTTTCCACTTTAGGGCAGATTTTCTAAGTAGACCTGGTTATTTTTTTTTTGGGCTAAGGGTCTATGAACCTTCTATTCACCCATTTTTATCTCTTCTTCAAATGCCCTATCAGTTTTTCTTTTCCTTTAGTCTTCTCCAAGGAATTGCTTTTCCTTACTTCAAGGGTAGAGGGAACTGAGTGGGAAATTGATGTCTTAATAAAGATGACAAGAACAAGGGTCTTTGGGATGAAAATGAAAACTGACACTTAAATTGTCCTCTGTGGTTTCTTAATGACTTGCTATGGCTCAGAGCATTATACTGTTTCTCATAACAGGCAACCAAACTTATACTGGGGTTTGCTGAAATACCAGAATGAATGAAGCTTTTCAGAATAGCAAACATTTTTCTATGGCTTTACAACTCCTGTGATTATGTTAATGCTGGACAGAGTGAACTAGGACATAGGGTATCCCAGGACCACCCTGAATCCTATCTCCTCCCCCGATACTCATATTTTAGATTCCAAACTTCAGTAACAAAATTGCATTAAAACCTTAGCCCTCTGATCAGTGTACTGCACATCTAACCCCTCTCTCAATATTCGCTCTGTTTCTTTTCAGCCGGGACATGTTTTAGAAGAGATGTTAAGGACGTATGTTTGGAAATTTTGTGCACACGAGGAACCAACATGTGTGGGTGAGGTGGAAAGGGAGAAATTTTGCTGCATTTCATTTTGCTTTTTTTCTTTTTGGACTTGATACAAAAATATCTGGTTTGGGTCTTTGATTTGTACTTGAAAGAAATTTAAACCATAGAAATCCCTTTTTTTAAATTTTTAATTTTAATTTTTTGTGGGTACATGGTAGTTGTATATATTTATGGAGTAGCCAAGACGTTTTGACACAGGCGTGCAATGTGTAATCGTCACATCATGAAGAGTGGGGTATCTATGCCCTCCTGCACTTATCCTTTATGTTACAAACAATCCAATTAAACTCTTTTAGTTATTTTAAAATGTAAAACTAAATTACTATTGACTATAATCACCCTGTTGTGCTATTGAATAGTAGGTCTTATTCATTCTTTCCATTTTTTTTTTGTACCCACTACCCTTCCCAGCCTCTGGTAACCATGTTTCTAACTCTTTGTGTCAATGAGCGTAATTGTTATGGTTTTTAGACACATCAGAGAAATAATGAAGTAAATTTTAGTATCTGAGACATTAGGGGAAGATGATTTATTTTCTTACTGACTTTACAGCAGAAGAATCCTATTTTCATGCGGGGGACTGAGTTATTATGAATCAAACCTGAAATTCACACTACACTGATTGCTTGTAGGGTGGTTTGTTTTGGGTTTCCTGAACCTGGAGCATGATTATACCTGCTCAGCCCAGATGAGCTTGGCATATAGTAGGCACACACAAATGCTTGAAAATGGAATGGAAGAATGATATACATCTGCTAATTGCTCAAACCATTTGTGGCTTCTCCTGCCTATGAAGTGGACTTCTACTGAGAGTTTTGTTTGTTTGTCTGCATTTTTGAAAATTGTATCAACGTCTGTGGTTTTGACATCTCCTTTCCTTTCTACTTCAGGGAGACCAAGTCCACTCTTCTTATTTTGAGTTGCCTTTCTATCTGTGAGAAAGGGCCAGGTAAACTGAATTTCAGGGATTGTGGCCTGGAATGAAAGCTGAGTCCTGACTCTTAGTTGTGAAAAATTATTTATGCTTGTTTTTTTTTTTTTGAGATGGGATTTCTTTTTGTTGCCCAGGCTGGAGTGCAGTGGGAGGATCATAGTTCATTGCAGCCTTAAACTCCCAGGCTCAAGCAATACTCTCACCTCAGCCTCCTGATCAGCTAGGACTACAGGCACGTGCCACCATGCCTAGCTAATTAAAACAATTTTTTTTTGTAGAGATGGGACCTCACTATGTTGCCCAGATTGGACTTGAACTCCTGGGCTCAAGTAATCCTCCTGCCTCAGCCTCCTAAATTGTTGGGATTATAGGCATAAACCACCCACGCCTGGCCTCTGCTTGGTATTAATATGATTCAGCTGCGTCTTTGTCAAGGGGGATCGATATTTTTGAATTCTTGGTGATCTGTGATGGTAGAAAATTAGAAATTTGAATAAAATTTTTGCAGGTATAGATTTGGAGTAGTAGATTCTTGGATTAATAACTAATTTAATAAAAGAAATGTTTATGTTGCTGTAATTAAGCCTTGCTGATTAGTATAAAAATTATTTCACTCTGAGGATGACTACTTACTGGCTCTAGAAGAAAAGAGCTCATGGTCTTAGTACACTTCTCATCAAATTGATTTCCTCTCCAGTATTCCATTTGCTTCTTAAATTTTTTTTTCTCCTTTGTAAAAGCAATATGTAACACTATGAAAAATGAGAAAATATCAAAAAGCCAGCAGCAAAACAAAATAAGACAATAAAAACATTACTTGGAATCCTGCTACTCAGAGATTATTACTGCTATTTTGGTGTATATTTTTCCAATATTATTTACTAAGCATGCATAAAAATACTTTAAATACAGCATACTGTCCCTGCTCTTTTATATATTGCCTTTTTCACTCAGAAATATAACTTGAACACTTTTCCATTACACTAAATATTCTTCTGTTACACAGCTTCTTAACTCTCTTTGGGTTATGACACATTATATCGAAGTTATGGTCTCTCTCCTTAGAAAATGAATGTGCACATATAATGTTGCAAGGAATTTTAGGAGTTTCACTGAGTGAAAATTGTCCATATATTTCCTGTCTCTGCTTGTACCATTATGGATAGCTGCACAGTATTCCATCCAATATTTAAATTAATACTATCATCTATTTACTCAGAGTCCTGTAGACATTTTTTCCCTATCATGAACAATGTGATTGAGGTCTTCTATGTTTATCATTATATGATTCCTTCACGTTGAAATTGCCAGTAGTACACTTCATAGGTACAATTTAGCTCTAAGGTTGAACCATAAACAGCCAGTGCGTACACATCTAGAAGAGTGTAGACAGCTTTTTGAAGATTTTACCTTTGGGAATGTTACACTAAATTCAGTGATGCTAGTATTTGGAAAAGTTTTTGAAATAACTCCTTTGCAATGGTTTTTAGTGGCACATGCTTTTAAAGATTCTCAAAGGTAGTATCTTTTCAACTTTGAAAGTGAACTTGACTTTCACAAATAGCCCCAAAGTCTTTGGAATAAAGTTACCTCAGTGACATGATTCAATAAACCAAACACTATCATTTTGGCTAGCTTTGAAAAGTTACAGTAAGTGAAGAGATTTACTTTTTTGCTTCGTGACTAGCTCTGTGGCTGATATGAAAAGAGACTTGCAAAACGGAACAAAGAATGCATCAATGGAATAAGTGTGTACCTTCCCAAGGTGACTACTTGGAATTAGAAAATTCACTTACACAGGGTAGGTGCGGCAACTTATGCCTGTAATCCCAGCACTTTAGGAGACCAAGGTGGGCAGATTGCTTGAGCCCAGGGGTTCAAGACCAGTCTGCGCAACATAGCAGACCTCGTCTCTGCAACACATAGAAAAATTAGTCAGATGTGGTAGCACGTACCTGTGGTCCCAGCTGCTTGGATTGCTTGAATGCAGGAGTTCAAGGCTGCAGTGAGTTGTGATTGAGTCACTGCACTCCAGCCCTGGGTGACAGACAGACCCTATTTCTACAAAAAGAAAAAAATAGTAAGAAAAAAGAAAATTCACGTATACAGACACAGATGTTTGTTCAAAAGAAAATCTTTATTATTACTGTAATGCTTAATTTTGCATGTCACCTTGGCTGCACTATAGTTTTTTATTTTCCTAAAATTATGCCATATTTATGTATATCACACCATATAAATAGTCCATATGTCATTCTAATAATATACATATTTTTGTCTCCAGCAACACTCAGCACTTTCCTCATCAACATACTCTCACAGGAACTCTAACAAGAATATCTTAGGAAGGATTTGGGCTATTTTTCTATGATCAAAACCAAGCCTTGGTCCTCACGATTCGCCATGGCCCTGAAGTGAGTGAGGAGGACATTTGGAAGCAACTTCCTGTCATAACAGCTAGCACTAAGTAGATATCTAGGACATATTTATTGGATGTTTGAACGATTGTCTTGTTCTTTAGAATCTGCAAATATTTTCAGAATGTTTTTTATGTTTCTTTTAGTCCAACTGCAGTCAATTCCTCAGTTTCTGTGTGTATGCAATTTTCATGGCCGGAAAAATCCCTTGGTTTTGTTGTTGCAAAACTGAGTGTTTGGTCATTGTTATTTTGAAAGTTTTCTCAGGTCGGCTCCCTAGGGCAAGCTGATGTGATAGTGAAAAACCCAGGCCCAGAGAGTTTAAAGGGTAACTTCAGGTTACACACTGACTGGAAAATAGGAAAGCTAGCTGTGGAAGCTGAACATTTTAAATCTTTGTTTTTTTTTTTAAAATTATACTTTAAGTTCTAGGGTACATGTGCACAACGTACAGGTTTGTTACATATGTATACTTGTGCCATGTTGGTGTGCTGCACACATCAACTCGTCAGCACCCATCAGCTCATCATTTACAGCAGGTATAACTCCCAATGCCATCCCTCCCCACTCCCCCCTCCCCATAATAGGCCCCGGTGTGTGATGTTCCCCTTCCAGATTAGAGACTTAAATGTTAGACCTAAAACCGTAAAAACCCTAGAAGAAAACCTAGGTAATACCATTCAGGACATAGGCATGGGCAAGGATTTCATGTCTAAAACATGAAAAGCAACGGCAACAAAAGCCATAATTGACAAATGGGATCTAATTAAACTAAAGAGCTTCTGCACAGCAAAAGAAACTACCATCAGAGTGAACAGGCAACCTACAGAATGGGAGAAGATTTTTGCAATCTACTCATCTGACAAAGGGCTAATATCCAGAACCTACAAAGAACTCAAAAAAATTTACAAGAAAAAAACAAACAACCCCATCAAAAAGTGGGCAAAGGATATGAATAGACATTTTTCAAAAGAAGACATGCATACAGCCAACAGGCACATGAAAAAATGCTCGTCATCGCTGGCCATCAGAAAAATGCAAATTAAATCTTATACCATCTCACTGCCCAGTGCACAAGTGGACTTTCATTATACAAAGATTTCCAGAGAAAATCATGTCAAACTCTAACGTCATGAGCTAACAATACAACTACTAGATTAAGAGCTCCTTGAAGGCAAGGGCCACGTGTGTCAATCCTAATATTCCCAGCAAATACACACACGCACGTGCACAGACATATATGCACAAACATGCGTAATGAAGAAACATACATCTCAAAGAGAAATAATTTTTTTGTCAGTTCCTTTAGAGTTCCAAAAAATCCATCTATTCCTCTATAATTGAATTATATACACATAGTAAGTATGTCTAAATATAGCTTAATGTGAACTTCCAAGTTAACAAATATTGTATTATTTAGAAGTCTGGCAAATCAGTAAACACAACAAAGATGTATGAGAGTACACTTTGATTTTGATTGCAAATGGGGCTTTTGGGAAAAGAAATTTATTTTCTAATTATTTCTGAACTAAAATGAGAAACTAACTGGTTTTCTTAAAAATAATTATTGTTTGCATCTTTCTCTTTGGAGATCCTGACTTGTTTCCCTTTGTCTTTTGATATCGTCACACTGGTTTCCCTAGAGGACATTGATGTTGACAGACAAAGGCCAAAGGAACCTTTGTGACTTCATCCAAATGTCATAACAAAAGTAAGGCTTAGCATGCTACTGAAGGATTGACTTTCAAGCAGGAACTGGGTTGTTTTGGAAACATAGCTAATGACATTGTTATTATTTCTCATGAGTGATTAGGTTGATAGATCAATCCCACTTGCATTTAGCATAATCCCTGCAGGTGTGAGTGGGAAGCCCATCAGTACAGAAGCTGTGTGGCTCCGAAGCTTGGCTGGAAGCTCTCTTCCCTGCAAGAAAAATGTCCCGTGATGCTGACATTTTGATATTTGTCTAGGAACCCCCCAAATAATGCTTTCTTAATAAGAATACCTGAAGAGTTTGAACTATCTCTCATTCTGGGACTATTAATATATTTTGAAAAATTTAAAGGATAAATTTACAAAGAACAACTGACATTTGTAAAACTTTAGGCAAGACACTAATGTTACAGGTATTAGAGTTACCTAACCAGTACCTTTCAATTGTGGCTTGCGCACAGTGGGAGTTCAAGAAATATTTTCTAAATGTTGAATGGGTGAAGTGCATTTGGAAATAAGCAGAGAGCTATTGGGGCATGTAAATCACAGCAGAAGTATGTTTTTACAGATATCATTGGGGCACAATCAAATCTTGACCTTCTTATGCCTTTATCGATGTGTTTTGACTAATACTAAGAAGATGCTAGTTTGGATGGTGATGCCTATAATTTAAAAACAAGATTTTTGCCATCTCTTAACACTTTAAAGGTTAAGAGAGTAGATAAACAACTTCCTACAGCTGCTGCTACATCTGGCACACGCCTACAGCAGAAAGTGTGCACTGAAAAGATAAACACATCAGGTTGTATCTACTTGCACGCCTGTGCTTTTTGCAACTGAACTTGACCTGGAGCAATTAATATTAAAACCAGGCCTGACATTAATGAATAAAAATTCAAAAGAAGTTGTGCTGAATTGAAATTACCACCACTTCCGAGAGGATAGATTTCTCTGAAGGTTTTGAGGTTAGTTTTGATTCTGTAATCCTGGCTCAATGTCTTATCTTTGTTGTTTCCTTCAGGGAACCATCTCATCTTGATTCCTGCACAGTTTCAAGTCCCTCGTGAGTTCCTACTTGACTAATGCTGAACATTAATTGTTCTGTCTCAGTTGATTTATGTATATATGGATGGCTTCCAAATTTTACTTCATGTGGTGACCCCTTGAGGATGCTTCCAGCTCTGAGATTCTGTGACACTCTGAATACATTTAAAATTAGCAGGTGATTCTTTTAAAAAGTCATCAGACAGAACTCTTTACTAGCCTTCAAGTGAAATGATCTGTTGGTGGATTATCTTTTATACTTCTTATAAATACTACTGATGATTCAGAGCCTTCAAAAGAGGTGGATACTGGATCTCTTCATTGACCGCTTGAACAAAGTAACATATAGGGAGGGGGTATGACTTCATTATAGTCACTCATCGTATTTGTGGTGATGCTAAGAAGGCCCTCAGGAAATAGTTACTGAATCAAACAATGACATCTCAAGTACAAATTGATTTTTCTACCCACTAAATTACAGCAACTTTCTAAAAAGACTGTCAAACACAGTATTGGTGATTGTCTTTGTTGCTAAACAAGAACCCAGATACCATTATTCACATTGCTTGGACACTTTTGTGTGTTTCTATCTCAAATATTTTCCACAGAACGAGGTTTTTTCTCTGCATATTAGCCTTAGGTCTATGAGCTTTATAATCTTAACAGTCTCTTCGTTTTGTGTGTGTGCCACAAATAGCCATTGGTGTAAGTGTATTAGCCTTATTTTTTTTCTTTTTTTTTTAAATTATACTTTAAGTTCTGGGATATACGTGCAGAACATGCAGGTTTGTTACATAGGTATACATGTGCCATGGTCGTTTGCTGCACCCGTCAACCCGTCATCTATATTAGGTATTTCTCCTAATGCTATCCCTCCCCTAGCCCCGATCCCCTGACAGGCCCCAGTGTGTGAGGTTCTCCTCCCTGAGTCCATGTGTTCTTATTGTTCAACTCCCACTTATGAGTGAGAACATGTGGTGTTTGGTTTTCGGTTCCTGTGTTAGTTTGCTGAGAATGACGGTTTCCAGCTCCATCCATGTCCCCGCAAAGGACATAAACTCACCCTTTTTTATGGTGTATTAGCCTTATTATTATTATTTTAAATACATCCAAAATTTCTAGAAAAGTGTTTCAATATTTCATTTCTCTTTGCAGTGGCAGACACAGCCTCGGTGGTGGTCATTTCTGAACTGAACCTTGACCACCAAAGACAGGTACCCAGGCATGATGTTTGCACTCTGTTTTTACCAAATTGCTGGGTGAGCACTTTACAAGATCACAGAGTGTCCTCTATCTCCTGATTAGCATTTAGAGAACTTTGGCAACTGAGATGGAGCCACAGGAGGGAAGCAGGCTGCTATTTAAGTGGAGGAAAGTCACTCCATGGCAGATAAGCAGGAGCAGTGATAAATCACAAACAGCCCTTCAGCCTTAGGAATTCACAGTGCAGCTCTATCACGAACCCCGTCAGCATCTGATGAACTTTTACTTTTCACAGCATCATCTGAGGGCAGTGATAGATGGGAAAGAAACGTCTGCACATGGTCTGCATTGGATACCTGTCAGTTAGTTTACAAATAATCTACAGACTACAGAGTATTTTGCTGATGTACTTAAGACCAGAAACACAGCAGCAGGAAATGTTAAGTTCAGAAGGCTTCTAGGAATAGGAGTCACTAGCCTACAGTGTAATATTTCTGTTTTAAGAAAGGCTGAAATATTATTTCATAAACACTCTAGCTTTTAGATCTGTAGGAAACCTTATGCATGCATGCATGTTGTTGTTGTTTTTCAAATATAATAACGTCACACCTGCTAATAAGATAAAATACCAGTAAAACTCCAGGGACGACTGCAGAGTCCTTTCATTGGTGAGGGGAAGCCTGGTTTGGGAGAAAAAGGATTGATGAGCCAAGTCAGTTTCTAGTTATGCTCCATTGGTACCCATCTGTGTGCATGAGGACCTTCAGTTGTGATGGTGGCACAGAGCATCCCTAACAATCAGCACAGTGCCTGACATGTCGTAGTTATTCAATAAATATTTGTGAATAAATGAAAGGCTAGAAACATGCTTTATTGAGTCACATGCCTGGCTAGTCTGTTTTGGGTTAGCTTGCTGTGATTGATCAGTAAGTACCTCAAACAGTTATAAAGTCATGATATAGTTGGATGTATAAGGTTTATGGAACTAGGTTCTACCTCACGCATTACTGGTGGCTACTCTGTGTTAAATGCTATGCTTAGGACAGTGAGGAATAAGAATGACACATGGGCCCTATCTTCAAAGAGTTTTTTTTTGTCTAGCTGGGGAGACAAGACTAAAAGACTTTCAACAACAGTTTATTTGCTGAAATCTAAATGACACAGTGTTAAATTGTCTATCCTAGATGTGGGGGTTATTACTCTCATTAACTGCATTGACTCAGCTTCAAACAGTTCATAGCATTATGTAAAATCATAGAATGTTAGGGTAAAATGGGACTTCTCAGAGATCTTTGATGCCTTTCAGTCCAATTCCTTTTTTTTTTTTTTTGTTCTGATGAGAGGTTCAATGTTTTTTGTTCTGGGAGGTTAAATGACTTGACCAAGATCACAAATCACAGTCAGTGGTAATGTTCACCATTTCCCTAGGATTTTGGTTCCAAAGTATGCTAGAGCTCAGACTCATGGCAGGAGTTTGCTTTATTTCTAAATGAGGTCTCTTTGTTTTGTGATAATAAATCTTCTATCACATAAGTTCTAAAACAGATGCAACTTATACTGAATTCTACTCCTTAGCAACTATGTTGAAGTTCCACTGTGTGCCTGTATTCTCTGTTTCTTTTACGTATGTATTTTTTAAAAACAACTCCTTAGGATCATGCCCATAATCTGTACTGTGTAAAAAGTACTGGAATTCACTCATGTCATCTGATATTTAACAGTTAACTTTTTTTTTGAGCACAACCTCACAGGCCTCTGCTGTTTGCACGTACCAACTCACTCAGTCATCATAATTGTCCTGTGAGGCAGACACTGAGGCTTAGAGAGTTTAAGTAACTTGTCTAAGTTCTCAGAGATAGCATGTAGCAGAGTCATGCTGTGAACCCAAGAAGTCAGGCACCAGAGCCTGTACTCTGAACTGCAGCTCCATACCACTTGTGTATTTCAAAAGCCAGACTCCTAGAAGTTGGCATGGTGGGTGTCCAACACACCTCTGAGCCACTGAACATTACAACATTCATCCAGAGTCTTGGCTGCATCCATGCCTTCCCTCTTCAAACTTTCAAATCTTTTCAACAAGGGAGATATCCATGCTAGCCTGTCTTAGGGCATGATTGAGCCAATTGAGAATTTAAACATGATGGTCATGGGCCAGGCCTGGTGGCTTGCACCTGTGATTAGTGCATTGGGAGGTCAAGGAGGAAGGATCCCTTGAAAGCAGGAGTTTGAGACCAACCTGGACAGCATAGCGAGACTCTCTCTACATTTTTTTTTCTAAATTTAAAATTAGCCATGTGGTGTCATGCACCTATATTTCCACTTACTTGGAAGGCTGAGGAGGAAGCATTACTTGAGCCCAAGAGTTTGAGGTTATGGTGAGCTATGATTGCACCACTGCACTCCAACCAGGGTGACAGAGTGAGACCCTCTCTCTAAAAACAAAAACCAGAAATGGGGGTCATAACCCTTCGGCTCTCACATTTGCCCTATTTCTTTCTTCTTCTTTTTAAAGATTTAGTGAAAAACCTGGAATGATTGGATTGATTTGAGAATGTTACAAAACTTACAGAATTTGCATACCCTACAGATAGAACTAGTGATTTGGTGAAAAGTTAATTTTAAATGTTTCTCCTTTTCCTCAGCTTATTTCATTTTATTTTTTAAAGTAAACTGATGATGGAGAAAAGGGAAGCAACTTTGAGGATTTCGGTGTGGCTCACTCACTTCTTCTTCCGCAGTGGCTGGCCTGAAATGAGCCCTGTGCCCTGCAGAGCACGAGAGTCTATGACATCCACCCAGAGGGGCCTTCGGATTTGATTAGGCCCTTGGAATGCAGCTTAGAAAAATGGCTGTTAAAAAGCTGAGGCAAAATAGGGAGTGGGCTTCTGACTCTTAGGGTGGGATGGTGGCCTCTCCGAGCAGGAAGTGTCTGATGTGCTGACAATGAGGAAACAGGCCATGTTTTTGTTTATTTTCTCATAAAGTGCTGATGAACAAATGAGGGAGTTACATTAAGGGGCGCCGAAGGCCAGCTGTGAAAAGAGATTGGGGTTTATCAGCCTTTTAGCGTGGTTTCCTTTGGAAAGAATGCTTATGACATCGCCAGGCTTGCACATTCACTCCCTCAGCCCACCCCCCTCACTTGCTCCCCTTGATAACTTTGAATGCCTCAAATTGAGGTCAGCTCTTTTTAGCAGATGGGGAGAAGATGGGGGTCATGGGTTCCTTAATAACAGAAGCCAATGGATGGGAGATAAAACCAATTTCCACACACAAACAAATGCATTTTTTGTTTTTTGTGCTTATTTCTAAATAATTTCTGGGCTCCTTTAAAGAGGTCCCTAGGAAATTGGTGGGAGTGGGTTGTAGGAGAGGGGTTCTGTTGGGAGGAACATTCATGTCTCCAGATCTAAGACCTTACCTGACGTGAGAACAGAGGAAAGTCAGAAATAAGAGGAGGGCATTGTCTGTAGCCATGAATAAATCTGCCACATGGAAGATAAAAATTCTTAAGCAGTGTATCTTTAAAAATGTATGAGGTTTGAATCTTTTGTGGAACAGGTACAGAATAAAGACATACATGATCAAATAATTTTAAAAAATTAAATGGTACAGAACTTATTAATTAAAGAGCAGCCATTATCACAGCTCCTTAGTGGTAGTTACATCAGCTTCAAAGTTTATTCCATCTTCCTCTGGGGAAGAAATGAGGTCTGTTTCCCCTGAACTAGAGTCAACATCAGAGAAATAAGGCAATATCTGCTAAAATAACTCAGTAATAATCAAGTTTGACCAATGCACTTCTGAGTCAAGGGATTTAAAATGTTTCACAGATGATAGCAATTTTAGCCAAGGTGACCTAGAGTGATTTCAAGGAATAAAAAACAGCACAGAATGAATTTGATCCAATGTTTAGGGCTTTTTCAGTTTTATTTTTATTTTTATATTTCTTACAATGCACGAATATACAATGAAAACAGTAATGGATTTTTGGAAGAGGTTGGCTTATAGATTGGAAGGAGATTAAATATTTGATGTGAAACTCAATCTGCTCAGAAATAAAGACTAGCACAAACTTTGCTCTTTCTTGCTGTATATTTTAATAAGATGTGAGGATCAAGTATGTGACAGCTGAAGCAGTTACCATCAGAGATGGATGTGGTCTGGTGAAGTCTTCAGTGTGGTACTTGCTAAGGGGGAAAACAATGCAAGTTGGTGGAGTGTTTCGACAGTATGATAATTTCCTCTTGAAAGGGGCAAGCTGATGGAATTTCACCATAAGGTAGTGAGTGTATGCAGATTATTTGCAAATGTTCAAGTTACTACACTATTCTCAGCCTCAGTTTCCCCACATCAGATTGGTGGTGATGACTGTGGGCTCTGGAGCCAGGCTTCTGGAGTTGATCCCAGTTTTGTAAGTGATCATCAGTCACTCATTGTACCAGATTACCCCTTCTCTGTGCCTTAGTTCCTCATCTGTAAAACTGAGCTATAAATACCTAATAAATGCTTGCCACTATTTCTTTCTTTTTTCCTTTTTTGAGACGGGGTCTCACTCTGTCACCCAGGCTGGAGTGCAGTGGCGTGATCTCGGCTCACTGTAACCTCCGCCTCCCGGGTTCAAGCAATTTTGTCTCAGCCTCCCAAGTAGCTGGGATTACAGGCGCCCACCACCATGCCCAGTTAATTTTTGTACTTTTAGTACAGATGGGGTTTCACCATCTTGGCCAGGCTGGTCTTGAACTCCTGACCTCATGATCCACCCACCTCAGCCTCCCAAAGTGCTGGTATTACAGGCGTGAGCTGCTATTTCTAATAAGCATCACGTTAAGCCAGAATGGATTTTTCTTTAGAATCTGCTTCGATTCTGTTTTCCTATCTATAAAATACACAGGGTGATGAAACATTACTTAAGACTAAAAAGTTCAACACTTCCTGGATGTAAGGTACAATGAAGCAAAAAGCTGAGTTTATTATTAAATGTCATGTGTTACTTTGAAGAACTCCCACAATATCAGTGGTCTAGACATCCTAGTGCTTTAACGTGACTGAAAAACAACAACATGCATGGCTTGTAAAAATACCATACAGGAAGGCCTCGGATTGAAGATACTGTTTAAATGTGAAGCATTATTATTTTTATTTTTGGTATTACTCAGACTTTCCTATGTAAGAAGAAAAAATATATGGTTTTAGTGAAAAATGTTGCCACGTTGTTTTGCTATGAGCTAACTGCAGAAATAAAGGAGTAGGATCAGTTTTATGAAAACTAAAACGGCAATACTGTATTGTAAATATGAAAACTACAATACTGTATTGTAAATATTGTGAATTTGGAAAACATCAACTTCAGCATCTTTTTTTTTTTTCACATTAAATTGCCTAAAAAAACTAAAATGAAGGATACCACATATTCATACAATTTTGGAGATGAGAGTGTTGTGAGGAATCCTTTAGCCCACATCCCTTGATTCACATCTAGGGAAACTGAGGCCCAGAGATTGACAGTGTTTTGCCCTGTTGGGTGATGGTGGACCCCAGACTAGAACTCAGACAGGCCCCCTGATGCCCAGTTATGGCTCTGAGTGAGTATTTCACTCTGCCTTTTGGGAAGCGAGCATTTGCAGCAACATTCCTACCTCCCTAATTCCTTTCCCCAGTGCTGCTTTTATCTCCTGCTTTAATTTGGAGTCAGTCCAGAGTCCTCAGTCAGAAGCTTCTCTGAGCCTCAGCCTCCTCATCTGTAAAACAAGATTACTGTAGCCTCGTTTGCAGAGTTGAAAAGCTTAGATGAAAGGACCTGGCAGATGGTGGGCTCTCAATAAATTTTGTTGTGAAAAAATACTATGGTCTTTAAAATTTATTTTTTGGAAAAGAATTTATATCTTGGGATAGGCAAGAAATTGTTTAAAAATATGTTTTCTTGGATCTGGACTCACTATGAACATAGCAAGATTATCTATCATTCAGAATTGAACATTTAATGCGTTTAGCTTAGTGGTGGTGGAACAAAAGCCGATGAAAAGATTCTAAAAGCACATTTGAATAAAATCAGTCATTCCTTTTCTAGGGAGAGGAAGCCTTTCTGAGGCTGGAAGGTGATAATAATGGTAATGGTAATAATGGTAATAGCAGCTCCCCTTTACTGGGGGCTTAACTATAGGTTAGGCACTCACTAAGCTCTTTAGGGGTTTCCCCTCTTACCTCTCACAGCCACCTTATGAGGTAAGTCCTCGTTTTATCCATGAAAAGCAGAGGCTTAGAGAGATTTAGTAACTTGTACAAGGTAAATGACAGGCCGGGGACTCAGCCCGGATTTTCTGATTCCAAAACCCCCATTTTTTTTTTAATGTTTACTGGTTTATGAGAAATAATACAGATGAACAGCCAGATGAAGAGGTACATAGAGTGAGGTCTGGAAGTGTCTGGAGACAGGAACTTCTGTCCTCATGGAGCTGGGGTGTGTCAGCCTCCCAGCACATGGATGTGTACTTGTTTTGTTTAATTCAACTTTTATTTTAGATACAGGACGTACACGTGCAGATTTGTTGCATAGGTATAGTGCATCCAGGTAGGGAGCACAGTAACCAGTAGGTAGTCTTTCAACCCGTGTTTCCTGCTCCTTCCCACTTCTAGTAGTCTGCAGTGTCTGTTGTTCCCATGTTTATATCCATATGTGTTCAGTGTTTAGCTCCTACTTATAAGTGAGAACAGGTGGTATTTGGTTTTCTGTTCCTGCATTAATTTACTTAAGATAAGGGCCTCCAGCTCCATTCATGTTGCTGTGAAGGACATGATTTCATTGTTTTTTAGGGCTGTGTAGTATCCCACAGTGTCGATGTATTACATTTTCTTTATCCAATTCAACATTGATGGGCAGCTTGGTGATGAACATATGAGGGTGTGTGTCTTTTTGGTATAATGATCTATTTTGCTTTGGGCGTATACCCAGTAATGGGATTGCTGCAAAGCCCCAACTTTTAACCATTGTGCAATTCAAGTTCTTTTTCCCAAATTATCAGTAGTCAAATTCGTCAAACAACTGCTTCATTTCTGCTTTGCTAGAGTAGGTACCACTGATTCTCATCATCTGGCAGTTTCCTGGGCTGGTTCCCTCTCTCCTTGTGTGCCAGGTCATATGTGCTCACGGCTGTTGTATTAGTTTCCCAGGGCTGCAGTAACAAATCACTACCAACTGGAGGGCTTAAAACAACAAAAATATGTTCTGGAGGCTGGCAGTCTGAAATCAAGGTACTGGCAGGGCCATGCTCCCTTTGAAGGCTCTGGGCAAGAATTCTTTCTTGCCTCTTCCTAGCTTCTTTTGAGATCAGGCACGTTCAGCGTGGTCCAGCTGTAGACTCTTCCTAGCTTTTGATGGTTGTCATCAATCCTTGGAGGTCTTGGCTCACAGCTGCAGCACTCCAGTAGCCACCTCCATCTCCACAATGGCTCCCTCCTTGTGTGTGCGTCTGTGTCTAAATTTCCTTCTCCTTTTCCCCATAAAGATACCAATCCCTGGATTTAGGACCAACCCTAATCCAATATGACCTCATCTTAACTACTTACATCTGCAAAGACTCTATTTCCAAATCAAGTCACATTGTGAGATTCTAAATGGATGTGAATTTTAGGGGGACATTATTCAGTGGTTATCTCTGGGAAGGAATTTTACCTGGGTGAGAATACATCAGAAAGGACATATTTCAGCCTTTTCCAGGGCATTGTGGCTAGACACAGGCAAAACATATTTCACTTTAAATCTCTATTATTTCTATGATCAGGCATTGTCTGTTGCAAATTACAATGATACATAGTCTGGAATCCATTTCATGAACCTTTGGAAATTGTAATGGGTTGCAAGCAAAATCTAATTTTTCAGCAGAAATAATGCAGTGACTCCTTATGCAGTAGCCCCAGAGAACTCACGGCCACGAACTCTCCAAGGAGTTCAGTCCAGAAGTGTTTCAAGGCTCACGTCTCCTTCCTTCAGAGCCCCAGACCTTGGAAAGTGGGGCCATTTGTCAGGAAGCCATTTATCTGTCTTCATTGCTGGTGGGAGTGAAGAGTGACAAAACAATGTTATCAGACGCTGTGTTCACAGTGGTGAGAGGCGTCAGGGAGACCAAAACTGGTCCTACATTTATTTACCAGAACTGCCAATAAGATTTGTGCCCACGCAAACATGTAGCAATATGCGTCATATTTAAGTCGCAGTTCTAGTTGAATCAGGAAGAAAAATTGCACATTTTTAAGCTGACTTTCTGAGGACACTTTCATGTTTAAAGCCAATTATTTATTTGCTGATGATGGCTTTGTCTCTGGGCTCCATTCCTGATGACCTTTTTAGCATCCCTGAAAGATGCTAAGCTCATTCCTGCCTCAGGGCCTCTATATCTGTTGTTTCCTCTGCATCAGAATTTTCTTTCCCCAAATCTTCTGGAGACCAGCGACCAGCTCTGCCTTCTTGTCACTCATATCTGCCTTCACAGAGGTCTTCCCTGACCTCCCCAGAATCTGTCTACATCACCATGTTTTATTTTCACTACAGCGCAATCCTAACCTGACTTGTGATCATTATTATTTTGACTAATTGCTTATATATTTGTTTTTCTCACCCTCTATTCAGACTATAAGCTCCATGAGGCCTGAGGTCTTATTTCATCCACTGCCATATCCCTAGCACCTAGAGCGGTGTCTGGAACATAGCAGGTGCCCAATTAGTATCTGTTGACTGAATGAATAAATGAACAATTGAGTGAATGAGTGAATTCTTGACCTTTGTTCAGTTCAGTCTTATTTTCTCAGGGGAGGCTTCCATGACCTCTCTGTCTAGGGTAGATGCCTCGGTTAAAGGCATCATACACTTTCTTTATACAACGTTTTTCACAGTTATAATTTCGCATTTATTTGTTTGGTTCTTTGATTAATGTCTATTATCCCAATAGCCTGAAAGCTCCACAGTGGCAAGAACACTTACTAATGTATTGCTGACACTCAACACAGTATGTCAATAATTTGTAGAAAAAATGATTGAAGCCAGGTGTGCTGTTAACACCAAAGATGTGTGGTTAACAGTTGGAAGCTAGCAGGTTCCAGCTGCAGAGCTGGGCTTCAGGTGTAGAATTCCTGTTCCTGGGGTGGTGAAGGTGAGGAGTTGGCCAAAGCAAGGTGAGCTAGGGAATCAGATACTGAGAACATGACTAATGCTGGATTCCAGGACTTGGTTACACAGAGGGGCTGCATTTCGGAAATAAGGTCAAGATCTAGTATTTGGTCCAACAGTAAGTCTGATTTGATGCCGAGGGCAGTCAAAGTCATTGCCCTTAAAAAATAAATAGCTTCCTTTCCACCTGTGCACTTGGTCAAAGACCCTATATGCAGCTGCGTCTATGATTCCATGGCTCAGGGACTTCCTTCAGGTTCTACCTCCCATTCTTTACTTTGAACCCTATTGTTTTGGTCTGGTTTCCCTGGTTCCTTCCTGTTTCCTTGAATCTGGATTTTCCCTCTTTACTTATTCCCTTTGGGTTGATAACTGGGTTGCCTGGGTTGCCTCGCTCCATCTTGGGCTTTTAATAATATGTTCTGCAGCTCATGGCCAGTCCTTCCCTGCCTTTTCCCTATGCCTCACTCAGGCCCTGGAGATTCCAGCTGGGCTTAGGGTAACCTGTGTCCAGTGGCCCAGCCTCCTGCTTGTCTGGGAGGAGAGACTGAACACTGAGTCCCCTGAATGGGTCTTCCTGGGAGTCTCTTAAGTCTAAGATTAGGTTTAATCCTGGATGGGACTGGAAATCTAGGAGAACATGATACCAAATTCCCCTCCTGGGCTCATGGCAGGCATCATTAACTGATCATAGCTCCTTTCCCATTGAATCCAGCTTCACAGTTCTCAACACATTGCTCCAAGTAATCAGTAGGAGTAGGCCTGTGATAAATCTGAGTCTGTGAGAGTGTGAGTGAGTGAGTGTGTGTGTGTATGTGTGTGTGCAGGGTTGGAAAAAAACATATCAAAAGGCTCAGTTATGGAGTGATGTGGTTAGCAGAGGGTGTAACTAGATTCAGAATGACAGATGTTCTACCATGAGTATACTTGGTAAGCTTGGCTTCTTAGTCTTAAGTATGAGCTTTGAAATATTAATACTTATGAAAAATAATTACTAAGGAAGCATTTACTTAAATGGGGGACATATATTGCTAATTAGCTAGCTATTCCTGCAGATAACCACTGTTTAATGGTTCACCAGAGCAAAAACGAGGTGTTTATGAGCTGATCTGTTAAAATTTTAAGTGTGCTTCATTTAAACAGTGAAATCTTCAAAGTCTGAAGAGTTTATTGTTGGCTGGAGTTATATGGGGTAGAGAGTCTTTAAGGTGCAGCAGCATCACTGGGAGTCAAGATGAGTCAGGGCTGTAGCCCTGGCCTGCTGATAAGTGGTGCAAGACACTGGGTCTACCATGTGTGCTGTTTGGGCCCCGATCACATCACCTGCCAAAGGAGAAGATTTCTGACATACATAATTCTCTTTTTGCCTGTAATATGTATGAGACTATAATTTATATGTCAAAACATTCATGTAAGTAAGCATATTTCTTACATGTAAGTAAGTATATTTTCTGCAATTAGGTTGATGTGAATCTAAAAGCAAATTTGCCTAGTGATGCTCGTGTCATCTACTTATATTAAATATAGTGTGAAAATGCAGCTTGTTTTTTGAATTAAGTTTTATACTTGCAGCCCGGACTCCAACTTGCTCATCTTGCTCCATGCTTCTGCTATAAGACTATAGTGGACATCTGTTATTTTGCAGTCTCAGCATCCAGTCCCTGCCTCATGATTTTCTTTGGGGAAAATCTCTCCTCCACCCTCAGTTCATATTTAAGGGAGCCTACATGACCTCAGACTCACTGATTAGTGCATCACATTTCTCAGGTCATCGACAATGGTTCAGGGACAGGTACATGACCCCATTAGAACCATCTGAGCATTTTTTTTTTAAACAATTGGGAAGAAAGTATCTGTATTTTTACTGTCTGTTGAGGACATTGTATATAAGTCTGGAGTTGCTGGCAGTCATCTTGACATTATCAGGAGATCCTGAAAATGGAGCAAACACAAAGACAAGTAGGGTGAAATTTTGTGGGATGCCAAGTTCTGAAGATTCCAAATGATCTTAGCCACGTGTGAAGTCAGTTACTCATGGACTTCAGTTTCATGAACTCCCAAATACTCTATTTTCTATTTTTTTGCAGAAGCTATTTTGAATTGGATGCTGTCATTTGCAACAGAAGGAGTCCAGATACAAAGGCACGTATCTTTCTCATTTTAACTGACTGAACAAGAGAAGTAAATCTTCTGAATGGTAAGTTTCATGAAAGGAGGGATAGTGCCTGCTGTCACATCACCTAGATCAGTGCCTGGCCCACAGCGTGTGCTCAAAAAATGTTTATTACAATAATTACACTAATGAGGCCCATTGACCAGGTGTTTTAAGGATATCCATTTTTCTTATATGGTAGTAAATATTTGTTATAGAAACTTTACCGAAAAAGATAAACAAGAAAAAAAAACCTATCACTTATTACCTTACCCTTCAGAGATAAGCATGGTTAACTTTAGAGAATGATATGGTTTTCAATCACGTATCACACATATGTTTTAAAAATGAGATCGTATCTAATATATTATTTTGCTCGCTAATTTTTTATTTAATAAATAATAAACCAAGTTTGAAATCACTATATTATGTTTGCAATGATTTCAAAATTGTTTCATTATATAACAGTTATAAAATTAATATTTTTAAATGGTTACCTACTATTTCATAGTGGAGGAATCAAAAATTATTCAAGAAATCTCCAATTATGAACTATTTGGGTTACTTCTAATTTTCAATGATGTAAACAAATTCAGTGTTTACAAATATCAATGATTATTTCCTTAGAATAATTTTCTAGAACTGGGATTATTGGGCCAACGAGTATAAACAGTTTTAAGAATTTTGATACATATTGACAAATGGCTTTGTTTTCTCACCAACTTGAATATTAAAAGTTTAAAAAATCTTTGTAAAATTAATAGGTAAAATCTTTTACATTTTCATTTGTTTTTCTTTGTTGTTAGTGAGAATGAAGATTTAAAAAAGTAATATAAGCCATTGTTATTTCTTCTTTTATGAATGACAGAGAAGTTTTTTTTTTTTTTTTTTGACAGAGTTTCCCTCTGTCACCCCAGCTGGAGTGTAGTGGAGTGATCCTGGCTCATGGCAACCTCTGCCTCTGGGTTCAAGCAATTCTCCTGCTTCAGCCTCCCAAGTAGCTGGGATTGCAGGCACCCACCATCAAGCCTGGCTAATTTTTGTATTTCTGGTAGAGACGGGGTTTCACTGTTGTCCGGGCTGGTCTCAAACCCCTGACCTCAAGTGATCTGTCTGCCTCGGCCTCCCAAAGTGCTGGGATTACAGGCATGAGCCACTACGCCTGGCCTCTAGAACAGTTCTTTATTTAATCTTCTATTTCTAAGTTTACATTTGTTTTTATTTGAAGATGCTGCCCCAGCCCTGTGGCTTCCAGAGTAACTTTTTCTGATTGGGAGTAGACACTTGGCTCTTTCATTAATAGCTGTGTCAACCTTTCAGAAAACCAAGCATTGCATACTTTGCCTTTTAGTTCCCTGAACTACAAAAACATGTTGTGTCTTACTATCATACCTACTTGAGATGCTTATACGGACAGTTCTGCTTCATTCAATCACCTTTAAAGGTCTTTTTGCTTATTCTGGACCATCAATGTCAGTAGCAGCATCATTAGAAGTCTCTGTTTCACTAGTTTAAAGCATCATCTCCTTTCAGCAGATTTTGCAAAAGTTTCCCAAATGGTCTTTCTTCCCTACTCTCCTCTCTGGGCTAATCTATTTCTTGGCCTTTCACCTGGAAAATAATCAACCAATCAAAAAAATCATAGCTTGGATCACATTGCCATCTGTAAACCTTCAATGATGCCACATTGCTTATAGAATACAGTCTGAGCTTCTTGGTTACTGTGTTCAAGGCCTTTCATAATTTGTTCCCAGTTCACTCTTTCATTCCAATTTTGTATTACTCTCATAATTCTTGAATCTTACCCATTAATCAAACTGAACTGCCTCTACGCCTTTGTTAATATTGCTCTCTTCCTCTTTGAATGCCCTTCATCCTCATCTCTGCTTGTCAAAACCCCTGAAGACACAGTCCATATGTCTTCCCCTCGATGAAGTCATCCCCACTCCCCCAGCCAAGAAAGTCTCTCCCTCTTAGATGCATCAAACACGCATTGCATATAAATCTTGGAGAACTTATCTTCTCCCCATGTGGTCTCCTATGGTTACTTTTATAAATGACTTGTCTTCCTTAATGAGAAGGAGAACACTCATCTAAATATGTAACTATAATTCTGAAAGGTTTGGGGAAAACTCAGTCAAAAATATTAACATTTAAAAGACCTGTTTTTCTTTTCCTCACATTGTGGATCTCGTCTCTGACATTTCCTGTGCTTATTTGTCAGCATCCATCTTAGCTTTGTAACTCAGTTGTTTCTATAGCTCTGATTGTCCCTGATTTTAATCCTGAAATTTGCCTGGGGTTTTCTAAAATGCACTTCAGGATTCCTCTTTGTTTTTCTTCTGTGTTTAGAAGGAAGAAAGGCGGATCGTTGGTAAATACAGCCTGGAGAGCTTCCCCACACAGGCAGCCAGATACTTTGATCATTAGTTATGTTAAGGGTCTTCCTTTCTGCTGCCCCAGAGGATTGATTTTTCCAGGCCTATTTTGAGGAAGCAGAAGTGGCCACTCCCCACATAATCAGGGAGCTCTGGGCCTGTTTTATGGGTGTTTATTTATTGTGAATTTAATTATTTATACTCAAAATTCTACAATGTAGAATAGGAATTACACTTTCCCTTTTACATTCAGCTTAGGTTAACTGAACAGAGGGGCTAAGCTTCTAATCTGTGGCACTATCCAGTTTAGAATACCTTGCCATCCCAATTATAACAAGATCATGATTATACTTGGCATTGTCCTCTTGGAAATCTTCTCCTGTATCATGCCAATTTAAAAATTGCTAAAATTAATGCTATTAAAAGCATTACAATATGTTGACACAACAAGGAAGATAAAGGCATTCTATTTCTCCAACCTTTCCCTTAACTTCCTTTTTTGGCTCACCAGGGTTCTCACCAGGAAGGTATAGTGCATGATTGAAAACAAATTTCTCTTCCTTCATGGCTTTAAATGTGTTTGGCTCTAGAAAGGGAAGGCTTAGTCTAAGCTGAGCTCCAAGCTCCTCAGCTTGCCAGGACTCATCAGAAGTTACAGGAGTGTGCTTAGGAGTCCATTGCAGAGTCATCCTCTAAGTGGAATATTCCACAGCTCAGCAACCCTCATAGAAGATGGTCTGCTAATCTCTACTCTCCACTGCCCACCCATCCTCATCTCTTCAAAAGTCTCCACCACTTTCCCTGATTCCTTCATTTATGTCCAGCCTTCTAAGCATCAACATTTCTCCTGAGTATGCTGTGTCAGTGCCTGGCACTGGGATCCTGACCTATTGCATAAAACCCTGAGCTCTGTGCACAAAACTTTTCAGTCTGAGAGTCACAGCTGACTGGGCTTCAGGCCCAGGCAGGGTCTGAAGTGAGTGTTAATTAAGTACTTCCCAGGTGCTAGTCAGTGAGCAAATTGGGCTAAGGGTAACCACAGTACAAGATGGAGGCAAAAGAAGGGAATAACAGCCTCATTTTTGTAAATATTTAAGGGGCTCAAAGTGATGCCAGTCACAGGTCAGAAGAGGAGGATCTTGACTCTTCTTCCATTGAATGAGCGTCCATTCCTGAATCAATTCCCTCTGAGAGAAAGTCAGAGACCAGGTGAGAGACTTCTACCCACCAGGCAATTGAGAAAACATCCACGTGGAATGAATAGGAAAAGCTGAGGCACATTTGGGCATGGACTCTGTCCTGGGTACCTTGCTATACAACTGAAAAATGAATTCCTAGTATCCAGCTTCTTCCTGTGGAGAGGAGGGTTTGGACCTCACATATAACGTTCTAACTCTAAGGTGCCCCATGGTTCGGCTCTTAATTGACCAGTTGAGCAGCAGTTGACCAGTTGAGCAGAGGGCATTAGGCATCCACAAGTCTCTCTAGATCACAGGAAAAAAGCAGCAGTTTTATACAGGTGCACAAGCACATCCATGGGCTTTAGGCCCCTGGAGTAGAGAAGGGGCTTGAAAATACAGCTTACTGTTTCTCCCGTGAAGGGTTTATGACACACTCTTCCAGTGGCTAATTGACGGCTGGGATTCTAACTAACTTGCACCAGAGAGTTAAAGGGGTATACAACTGCTGGTAATAATCTAGCAGCTTGAGAAGTAGATCAGTACTTGCCAAGCCCCCTCTCTTGCTCACCTCAGTGATAACTCCAGGTCTATTAAGCCCTACTGGAATGAGTTTGTTCACATATTAAGCACCCCAACTTTTACAGCTTCCACCAAAAGACTAAATCTTCTAGCTTTGACAGCAAAAGGAAATGGACATGTGTAACTCTTCCTAGATTATTAAACAAAGAGGTGGTTTTGAGGCAGTTTTAAATGGGCATGCAAATACTTTCAGGGGCTATACCTTTTGGGAACAGTGTGAAGAAGGTACTTAAAAAATGAAGCTCTCTGTGTTTCCCCAGATGTAATTTATGGCACACTCTTTTAATGGCTACATGACAGTCAGTTTCTAACTAACTTGCACTGGGACTTAACGAGGGAAGTCAACAAGTAACACTCTGGCAGCCGGGGCAGCAGCTCAGCACTTCCTGAGCCTTTTCCTGTGACTCACTTCTACTAATTTCTCCTGGAAGGAGTTTGTCCATACATTGAGTGTCTCAACTTTTACAGCATCCACCCATCCAGTATGGGACTGCATCCCAAACCTCCTAACTCTTGGAGCAGAAAGGACTAATTATATGTGAGTCTTCTTAGATTACAGAAGAAAGAGGCAGTTATAACAGGTTCACAGACATTTCTTGGGCTACATTTCACGGGAACAGTGAAGAAAAGGGGCTGGAATGTTCATCTTTTATTTTCTTTCCAGAAGGAGTTTACTGCATATTCTTCTAGTGGCTACTTGATGATCTGGCCTCTAACTAACTTGCATTAGGGAGTTAACTGGGCAGACAAACAGTAGTGTTCAGGCAGTCTGAGCAGAAACAATGCATCCTTAATGTTTCCTCTGGCTCAATTCAGTGATAAATGCAGGTTTACCCATTCTTCCTGGAAGGAATTTGTCCATGAACTAAAAGTCACAACTTCTATATCTCTTACCTAAGGGAATCAATGAGACTTTGCATTCCTGAAACTTTCTAGGCCACAGAAAACAAAGACATAGACATATAATGGGCTGATTTCCAGCAGCTGTTTCCCCAGGATTAGAGGATGAAGACTGAAAGCAAGTACAGGCATTTGCCATAAAGACTCTCAAACTTACTGCAGAGCAAGTGGGAGAAAAACACCTATATTCAGCTTCAACTTTGATACAGAAGAAACTGGAACACTGGAACATGCATTCAAACCTCAATTTTCCCAATTACATCTGGAGGATCTGGCTTCTACTTTAATGATTATAGGGTACTTACAGGACATGGCACATCCTAATCTCTAGGGGCCTACCAAAAACAGAGACAGTAGTATGGACAAAGACTTGAGAGGCACCTTAAAATCTCTAACTTAATTGGTAAAATCCTTCTTCTTCACAAGACCATTCTGGAAGAGGCAGTTATTTTCTTTAATGAACAGAACCAACACAAAGACAAGCAAAATGAAGAAGCAGAAAAATATATTCCAAATAAAAGGACAAGATACAGAAACCAGCCTGAGTGAATTAGAGATATGTGATTTACCTGACAGGGAATTCAAAAATTATGGTCATAAAGATGCGTACTGAGGTTAAAAGAACAATGTGAGAACAAACTGAGAACTTCAACAAAGAGATAAAAGTATAAAAGAGTACCAAACAGGAATCATAGAGCTGAATAATACTATAACTAAACTAAACACATTCAATAGAGGAGTTCAGCAGCAGACTAGATCAAGCAGAAGAAAGGATCAGTGAACTTGAAGACAGGTCACTGGAGATCAACAAATCCGAGGAGCAAAAAGAAACAATTCAAAAGAGTGAAGATAACTTAAAATACTTATAAGACACCATAAAGCAGAACAACTGACACATTGTTTGTGTTCCAGAAGGGGAAGAGAGAGAAAAGATCAGAAAACACATTTAAAGAAATAATAACAGAAAACTTCACAGGCTTGGGTAAGGAAATACAAAGCCAAATCCAGAAAACCCAAAGGACACACAATAAGATGAATTCGAAAAGACCCATACCAAGACAAATCATAACAAATATCAAAAGTTAAAGACAGGAAGAGTATTGAAAACTGCAAGGAGAAAGCAAATTGTCACATAAAAGGGAACTTTCATAAGAATATCAGCAGATTTCTCAGTAGTAACTTTGCAGGCCAGAAGAAAATGGAATGACAAAGTTCTAAAAGAAAAGAAAATAGTCAACCAAGAATACTATACCCAGCAATCCCATCTTTCAAAAAAAGAAGTGATAAAGACCTGAGACAAAAGCTGAGTTTATCATCATTAGACCTGCCTTACAAGAAATGCCAAGGGGAGTCCTTCAGGCTGAAGAAAGAGGACACTAATTAGTAACATATGAACATATGAAAGTATAAAACTCACTGGCAAAAGTAAGAATGTTGTTAAATCCAAAACACTGTAATACTATAATGGCAGTGAGTAAATCAATTACATTTTTAGCATAAAGGTTAAAAGGCAAAACTACTAAAAGCAACTAAAACTACAAATTATAAAAAGATGTAAGGTGTGATATCAAAACCATAAAATATAAGATGAGAGGGAGTAAAAGTGTAGGGTTTGTTTATGCAATCAAAAACTAAGTTGTTATCAACTTAAAATAGCCTCTTTTAAGTATAAGATGTTTTATGAAAACCCTAGGGTGACCACAAAGCAAATGTCTATAATAGATACACAAACACTAAAAAGATAAGATCAAAAGCATACCATTACAGGAAACTGTGAAACCACAAAGGAAGAATGCAAGAGAGGAAGAACAGAACAAAGTATCTACAAAATAACCAGAAAAAAAAATTAACAAAAAGGCAGTAGTAAATTCTTACCTGTCAATAATTACTTTGAATATAATGTAACATACTTTGACTATAAATGATTTAATTATGTAATCAAAGGCCATAAAGCATCTGAACAGATAAAAAAACAACAACAAGACTCAACTAAATGCTGCCTGTAAGAAACTCACCTTACTTTTGAGGACACTCACAGTTTGAAGGCAAAGGGTTGGAAAAAGACATTCCATGCTAATGAAAACCAAAAAAGAGCAGTGATAGCTATACTCATTTCAGATAAGATACACTTTTAGCCAAAAACAGCAAAAAGAAACAAAGAAGGTCATTATATTGTGATAAAGGAGTCAATTCATATCTGAGCACCTAAATATATAAAGCAAACATTAAGAGATCTGAAAGTAGACAGACTTCAACACAATAATAGGGAATTTAATACCCCACTTTCAATTATAGACAGATTATCAAGACAGAAATTAGGAAATACTGGACTTGAATTACATTTTAGACTAAATGGGCTTAACAGACATATATGGAATATTTTATCCAACAACAATAGAATACACATTCTTCTCAAGTGCATCTGGAACATTCTCCAGGATAGATCTTATGTTAGGCCACAAAAAATCTTATCAAATTTATGAGAATGTTGAAATCATATTAAATACTTCTTCTAACCACAATAGTATGAAACTAGAAATCAATAATAGGAGGAATCAGAAAAATTTTAAAAAATGTGGAAATTAAACATTATACTTTCGAACAACTATTGGGTCAAAGAAGAAATGAAAAGGGAAATTAGAAAATATATTGAGCTAAATAAAAATGGAAACAATATACCAAAACCTATGGGATACAGGCAAAAGCAGTTCTAAGTGGAAAACTCATAGCACTAATACTTTCATCAAGAAAAAAGAAAGATCTTGAATAAACAACCTAACATTATACCTTAAGGAACTAGTAGAAGAAGAACAAGCTAAGCCCAAAGTTAGCAGAAGAAAGTAAATAACAAAGATCAGAGCAGAAATAAATAAAATTGGGACTAGAAAAGTAATCCAAAAGATCAATGAAACTGAGTTAGTTTTTCAAAAAGATTGGCTTTTGATAAGATTGGTATTTTGAAAAGCTAAACAAAATAGACAAACTCTTAGCTAGACTAAACTTAAAATGAGAAAAGACTCAAATAAACAAAATCAGAAATAAAAGAGGAGACATTACAACTGATACCACAGAAATACAAAGGATTGTAAGAGACTACTAAGAACACAAATAAATTTGACAATCCAGAAGAAATGGATAAATTCTTTGAAACATATAACCTACCAAGACTGAATCACAAATAAATCAGAAATCTGAACAGATGGATAACAATCAAGGAGGTTGAATTAGTAATCATATGTCTCCCATCAAGAAAAAGACCAGGACCAGATGGTTTCATGGCTAAGCTCTACCAAGCATTTAAAGAAGAACTAATGCCAATATTTCTCAAACTGTTTCCAAAAATTGAGGAGGAAGGGATACATCTAAACTGATTTTATAAGGCTAGTATTACTTTGATATAAAAGCCTGAAAAAGACACTACCAGAAAAGAAAACTACAGGCCAATATTACTGATGAATATAGATCCAAAAATCTTCAACAAAATACTAGCAAGCCATATGCAATGGTACCTTAGAAGAATCATTCACTATGATCAAGTTGGATTTATTCTTGGGATGCAAGGATGGCTCAACACATGTAAATCAATAAATGTGATTCAACTTTATTAACAGAATGAAAGACAAAAACTATATGATCATCTCAATAGATGCAGAAAAAGCATTTGACAAAATTCAACATCCTTTCATGATAAAAATTTTCAACAAATTTGGTATAGAAAGAATGTTCCTTAAAACAATAAAGGCCATATACAACAAGCTCACACTACCATCATATTTAATGGTGAAAAATTGAAGAGTTTTCCTTGAATATCAGGAAGGAACAAGATAAGAATGCCCACTGTCACTACTTCTGTTAAACATATGGGTGGAAGTCTTAGTTAGAGGAATTAGGTAAGAAAAAGAAATAAACAGCATCCAAATAGGAAAGGAAAATGTGAAATTATCTCTCTTTGCTGATGACCTAATTTTATAAATGAAAGACCCTATAAACTTCACCAAAAACCTGTTAGAACTGATAAATTTAGTAAAATTGCAGGATATAAAATCAACTTATAAAAATCAGTAGCCTTTCTATGTACTAATGATGTACTATCTAAAAAGGAAATTGGGGAGGTTCCAAGATGGCTGAATAGGAACAGCTCCAGTGTACAGCTCCCAGCACGAATGACGCAGAAGACGGGTGATTTCTGCATTTCCAACTGAGGTACCAGGTTCATCTCACCAGAGCTTGTCAGACAGTGGGAGCAGGACAGTGGGTGCAGCCCATGGACCATGAGCTGAAGCAGAGTAAGTCATTGCTTCACCCGGGAAGCACAAGGGATCAGGGAATTCCCTTTCCTAGTCAAGGGAAGCCATGACAGAAACACCTGGAAAATCGGGTCACTCCCACCCTAATACTGTGCTTTTCCAACCATCTTAGCAAATGGCACACCAGGAGATTATATCCTGCGCCTGGCTCAGAGGGTCACATGCCCACGGAGCCTTGCTCACTGCTAGCACAGCAGTCTGAGATCGAACTGCAAGGTGGCAGTGAGGCTGGAGGAGGGGTGCCTACCATTGCTGAGGCTTGAATAGGTAAACAAAGCAGCTGGTAAGCTCGAACTGGGTGGAGCCCACCACAGTTCAAGGAGGCCTGCCTGCCTCTGTAGACTCCGCCTCTGGGGGAAGGGCATAGCTGAACAAAAGGCAGCAGAAACTTCTGCAGACTGAAACGTCCCTGTCTGACAGCTTTGAAGAGAGTAATGGTTCTCCCAGCATTGAGTTTGAGATCTGAAAATGGACGGATTGCCTCCTCAAGTGGGTCCCTGACCCCCAAGTAGCCTAACTGGGAGGCACCTCCCAGTAGGGGCCAACTGACACCTCGTACAGCTGGATGCCCCCTGAGACAAAACTCCCAGAGGAAGGGTCAGGCAGCAACATCTGCTGTTCTGCAATATTTGCTGTTCTGCAGCCTCCACTGGTGATACCCACACAAACAGGGTCTGGAGTGGACCTCCAGCAAACTCCAACAGATCTGCTGCTGAGGGTCCTGACTGTTAGAAGGAAAACTAACAAACAGAAAGGACATCCACACCAAAACCCCATCTGTACGTCACCATCATCAAAGACCAAAGGTAGACAAAACCACAAAGATGGGGAGAAACCAGAGCAGAAAAGCTGAAAGTTCTAAAAATCAGAGTGCCTCTTCTCCTACAAAGGAACACAGCTTCTTGCCTGCAAAGGAACAAAGCTGGATGCAGAATGACTTTTATGAGTTGAGAGAAGAAGGCTTCAGAAGACTGGTAATAACAAACTTCTTTGAGCTAAAGGAGGATGTTCGAATCCATTGCAAAGAAGCTAAAAACCTTGAAAAAAGATTGGACAAATGGCTAACTAGAATAAACAGTGTAGAGAAGACCTTAAATGACCTGATGGAGCTGAAAACCATGGCACCAGAACTATGTGATGCATGCACAAACTTCAGTAGCTGATTTGATCAACTGGAAGAAAGGTATCAGCAATTGAAGATCAAATGAATGAAATGAAGCAAGAAGAGAAGTTTAGAGAAAAAAGACTAAAAAGAAACGAACAAAGCCTCCAAGAAATATGGGACTATGTGAAAAGGCCAAATCTACAGATGATTGGTATATCTGAAAGTGACGGGAGAAGGCAACCAAGTTGGAAAACACTCTTCAGGATATTATCCAGGAAAACTTCCCCAACCTAGCAAGGTGGGCCAACATTTCAAATTCAGGAAGTACAGAGAATGCCACAAAGATACTCCTTGAGAAGAGCAACTCCAAGACACATAATTGTCAGATTCACCAAAGTTGAAATGAAGGAAAAAATGTTAAGAGCAGCCAGAGAGAAAGGTCGGGTTACCCACAAAGGGAAGCCCATCAGACTAACAGTGGATCTCTCGGCTGAAACTCTACAAGCCAGAAGAGAGTGGGAGCCAATATTCAACATTCTTAAAGATAAGAATTTTCAACCCAGAATTTCATATCCAGTCAAACTAAGCTTCATAAGTGAAGGAGAAATAAAATCCTTTACAGAAAAGCAAATGCTGAGAGATTTGGTCACCACCAGGCCTGCCTTACAAGAGCTCCTGAAGGAAGGACTAAACATGGAAAGGAACAACAGGTACCAGTCACTGCAAAAACATACTAAATTGTAAAGACCATCAATGCTAGGAAGAAACTGCATCAACTAGCGAGCAAAATAACCAGCTAACATCATAATGACAGGATCAAATTCAAACATAACTATATTAACCTTAAATGTAAATGGGCTAAATGCTCCAATTAAAAGACACAGACTGGCAAATTGGATAAAGAGTCAAGACGCATCAGTGTGCTGTATTCAGGAGACCCATCTCACATGCAGAGACACACATAGGCTCCAAATAAAGATATGGAGGAAGACCTACCAAGCAAATGGAAAACACAAAAACACAGTGGTTGCAATCCCAGTCTCTGCTAAAACAGACTTTAAACCAACAAAGATCAGAAAAGACAAAGAAGGCCATTACATAGTGGTAAAGGGATCAATTCAACAAGAAGAGCTAACTATCCTATATGCACCCAATACAAGAGCACCCAGATTCATAAAGCAAGTCCTTAGAGACTTACAAAGAGACTTAGACTCCCACAAAATAATAATGGGAGACTTTAACACCCCACTGTCAACATTAGACAGATCCCCAAGACAGAAAGTTAACAAGGATATCCAGGAATTGAATTCAGCTCTGCACCAAGTGGACCTAATAGACATCTACAGAACTGTCCACCCCAAATCAACAGAATATACATTCTTCTCAGCACCACATCGCACTTATTCCAAAATTGACCACATAGTTGGAAGTAAAGCACTCCTCAGCAAATATAAAAGAACAGAAATCATGACAAATTGTCTCGCAGACCACAGTGCAATCAAACTATAACTCAGGATTAAGAAACTCACTCAAAACCATTCAACTACATGGAAACTGAACAACCTGCTCCTGAATGACTACTAGGTACATAACGAAATGAAGGCAGAAATAAAGATGTTCTTTGAAACCAGTGAGAACAAAGACACAACATACTAGAATCTCTGGGACACATTTAAAGCAGTGTGTAGAGGGACATTTATAGCACTAAATGCCCACAACAGAAAGCAGGAAGGATCTAAAATTGACACCCTAGCATCATAATTAAAGGAACTGGAGAAGCAAGAGCAAACACATTCAAAAGCTAGCAGAAGGCAAGAAATAACTAAGATCAGAGCAGAATTGTAGGAGATAGAGACACAAAATACCCTTCAAAAAATCAATGAATCCAGGAACTGTTTTTTTGAAAAGATCAACAAAATTGATAGACTGCTAGCAAAACTAATAAAGAAGAAAATAGAGAAAGATCAAATAGACACAATAAAAAATGACAAAGGGAATATCACCACCAATCCCACAGAGATACAAACTACCATCAGATAATACTATAAACACCTCTACACAAATAAACTAGAAAATCTAAAAGAAAGGGATAAATTCCTGGACACATACACCCTCCCAAGACTAACCCAGGAAGAAGTTGGATCCCTGAATAGACCAATAACAGGCTCTGAAATTGAGGCAATAATTAATAGCCTACCAACCAAAAACAGTCCAGGACCAGACGGATTCACAGCCAAATCCTACCAGACGTACAAAGAGGAGCTGGTACCATTCCTTCTGAAACTATTCCAATCAATAGAAAAAGAGGGAGCCCTCCCTAACTCATTTTGTGAGGCCAGCATCATCCCGATACCAAAGCATGGAAGAGACACGACAAATAGAGAATTCTACACCAGTATCCCTGATGAACATTGATGCAAAAATCCTCAATAAAGTACCGGCAAACCGAATCCAGCAGTACATCAAAAACTTATCCACCATGATCAAGTGGGCTTCATCCCTGGGATGCAAGGCTGGTTCAACATATGCAAATCAATAAACGTAAACCATCATATAAACAGAACCAAAGACAAAAACCACATGATTATCTCAATAAATGCAGAAAAGGTCTTTGATATAATTCAATAGCCCTTCCTGCTAAAAACTCTCAATAAACTAGGTATTGATGGGACCTTCCTCAAAATAATGAGAGCTATTTATCACAAACACACAGCCAAGATCATACTGGATGGGCAAAAACTGGAAGCATTCCCTTTGAAAACTGGCACAAGGCAGGGGTGCCCTCTGTCACAACTCCTATTCAACATAGTGTTGGAAGTTCTGGCCAGGACAGTCAGGCAGGAGAAAGAAATAAAGGGTATTCAATTAGGAAAAGAGGAAGTCAAATTGTCCCTGTTTGCAGATGACATAACTGTATATTTAGAAAACCCCATCGTCTCAGTCCAAAATCTTCTTAAGCTGTTAAGTAACTTCAGCAAAGTCTCAGGATACAAAATCAATGTGCAAAAATCACAAGCATTCCTATACACCAATAACAGACAAACTGAGAGCCAAATCATGAGTGAACTCCCATTCACAATTGCTTCAAAGAGCATACAATACCTAGGAATCCAACTTACAAGGGATATGAAGGATCTCTTCAAGGAGAATTACAAACCACTGCTCAATGAAATAAAAGAGGACACAAACAAATGGAAGAACATTCCATGCTCATGGAGAGGAAGAATCAATATCATGAAAATTGCCACACTGCCCAAGGTAATTTATAGATTCAAAGCCATTCCCATCAAGCAAACAATGACTTTCTTCACAGAATTGGAAAAAACTACTTTAAAGTTCATATGGAACCAAAATAATCTGCACAGCCAAGACAATCCTAAGTCAAAAGAACAAAGCTGGAGGCATCACCCTACCTGACTCCAAACTATACTACAAGACTACAGTATCCAAAACAGCATGGCACTGGTACCAAAACAGAGATAGAGACCAATGGAACAGAACAGAGGCCTCAGAAATAACACTACACATCTACAATAATCTGATCTTTGACAAACCTGACAAAAACAAGAAATGGGGAAATGATTCCCTATTTAATAAATGGTCCTGGGAAAACTGGCTAGCCATATGTCGAAAGCTGAAACTGGATCCCTTCCTTACACCTTATAAAAAATTAATTCAAGATGGGTTAAAGACTTAAATGCCAGACCTAAAACCATAAAAACCCTAGAAGAAAAGCAATACCATTCAGGACATAGGCATGGGCAAGGACTTCATGTCTAAAACACGAAAAGCAATGGCAACAAAAGCCAGAATTGAGAAATGGGATCTAATTAAACTAAAGAGCTTCTGTACGGCAAAAGAAACTACCATCAGAGTGAACAGGCAACCTGCAGAATGGGAGAAAATGTTTGCAATCTACCCATCTGACAAAGGGCTAATATCCAGAATCTACAGAGAACTTAAACAAATTTAGAAGAAAAATCAAACAACCCCATCAAAAAGTGGGCAAAGGATATGAACAGATACTTCTCAAAAGAAGACATTTATGCAGCCAATAGACACATGAAAAAATGCTCATCATCACTGGCCATCAGAGAAATGCAAATCAAAACCACAATGGGACACCATCTCACAGCAGTTAGAATGGCAATCATTAAAAAGTCAGGAAACAACAGGTACTGGAGAGGATGTGGAGAAATAGGAACACTTTTACTCTGTTTTTGGGACTGTAAACTAGTTCAACCATTGTGGAAGACAGTGTGGCAATTCCTCAAGGATCTAGAACTAGAAATACCATTTGACCCAGCCATCCTATTTGGGTATATACCCAAAGGATTATAAATCATGACGCTATAAAGACACATGCACACATACGTTTACTGCTGCACTATTCACAATAGCAAAGACTTGGAACCAACCCAAACGTCCATCAATGATAGACTGGATTAAGAAAATGTAGCACATATACACCATGGAAAACTGTGCAACCATAAAAAAGGATGAGTTCTTGTCCTTTGTAGGGACATGGACGAAGCTGGAAACCATCATTGTGAGCAAACTATCACAAGGACAGAAAACCAAACACCGCATGTTCTCACTCATAGGTGGGAATTGAACAGTGAGAACACTTGGACACAGGGTGGGGAACAGGAGGGATAGCATTAGGAGATATACCTAATGTAAATGACGAGTTAATGGGTGCAGCACACCAACATGGTGCATGATGCATATGTAACAAACCTGCACGTTGTGCACATGTACCCTAGAACTTAAGGTATACTAATAATAAAACAGAAATTAAGATAACAGTCCCATTTACTATAGCATAAAAATGAAATAAAATACTTAAAGAGTAAATTTAAACACAGAGTTGACAAATCTGTATAGTGAAAACTACAAAGCATTGATGAAAAAAATCGAAGATGACACAAATAAATGAAGCCATCTTCATGGCTTAAAAAATTAATATTGTTAAAATGTCCATAGTATCCAAAGTAATCTACAGATTAAATACATTCCCTACCAAAATTCCAATGTCATTATTTATAGAAATAGAAAAAACAATCTTAAAATTTGTATGGAACCATAAAAGACCTCAAATATCCAAAGCAACCTCGAGCAAAAAGAACAAACCTGAAGACATCACACTACTGGATTTTAAAATATATTAGAAAGCCAGAGTAATCAAAACAGCATGGTACTGGCATAAAAGCAGACACATCAACAAATGGAATAGGATAGAGCTGGCAGAAATCAACCCTCACACCTATGGTCAATTGATTTATGACAAAGATTCTAAGAACGCACAATGGGGAAAGGACAGTCTCTCCAATAAATGGTATGGGGAAAATTGGATATTCACATGCAAAAGAATAAAAATTGACCCTTATTTCATCCCCTATACAAGAATCAACTCAAAATGAATCAAAGACGTAAATGTAAGACCTGAAACTGTAAAAGTACTAGAAGATAACATAGGAGAAAAGCTCCATGACATTGGTATGGGCAGAGATTTCTTTGATATGACCCCCAAAACATAGACAATCAAAGCAAAAAAAGGCAAATGGGACTGCATCAAATTTAAAAGTCTCTGCACAGCAAAACAAGCAATTAACAGTGAAGAGACAACCCACAGATTTGGAGAAAATATTGACAAATCACAAGTTGTATAAGGGGCTAATATTAAAAATATATAAGGAATTCAAACTAATTAATAGTAAGGAAAAAAAACCCTACTAAGAAATGAGCAAAAGGTCTGGCAAGGTGGTTCATGTCTGTAATCCCAGCATTTAGGAGGCCGAGGTGGGAGGATTGCTTGAGGCCAGGGGTTCGAGACCAGGTGGTCAACATAATGAGACCCTGTCTCTACCAAAAAATACAAAAATTAGCCAGAAGTGGTGGTACATGCCTGTAGTCCCAGCTACTTGGGAGGCTGTGGTGGGAGGATGGCTTTAACCTAGGAATTTGAGGCTATAGTGAGCTATGATCACACCACTGCACTCCAGCCTGGATGACGGAGCAAGACCCCATATCAAAAAAAAAAAAAGAAAAGAGTAAAGGACCTGAGAAGACATTTCTCAAAAAGAGGCATAAAACACACAAACGGGCATCAAATATATGAAAAATTGCTCAATATCTCCAGTCACTGGAAAAATGCAAATCAAAACCACAATGAGATACTATCTCATACATGTTAGATTGGCTATTATAAAAAGGACGAAAGATAACGAATGTTGGCAAGGATATGGAGAAATGGAACCTTCACACACTGTTGGTGGTATTGTAAAGCAGTATAGTTATTTTGTAAAACAGTGTGGAGGTTCTTCAAGAAACTAAAAATAGAACTATCATATGACCTAGCAATTCCAGTTCTGAATATATTTCCAGAGGAATTGAAATCAGTATGTTGAAGAGATGTCTGTACTCCTGTGTTCATTGCAGCATTATTCACAGTAGCCAAAGTATGGAAACAACCAAAGTACCCATCAACAGATGAATAGATTTTTAAAATGTGGTTTATATACAATGTGAAATACTATTCAGCCTCTAAAATGTAGGAAACTCTGCCATTAGCAACAACACAGATGGACGTTATGCTTAGTGAAATAAGCCAGGCACAGAGAAACAAATACTGCATGATCTCACTCATATGTGGAATCCAAGAAAGTTGAACTTATAGAAGTATAGATTAGAATGGTGGTTACCAGAGGCTGGGGGTGGGGGTGACAGGTGGCATGGACAGGGAAATGAGAGATGTTGGTCAAAGGGTACCAAGTTTCAGTTAGACAGGAGGCATAGGTTTTAGTGATCTATTAGACAGCATGGTGACTATAGGTAACAATACTGTATTGTGTATTTCAAAATAGCTAAAAGAATGGATTTTAAATATTCTCACCACAAAGAAATGATACATATTTAAGGTTGATGGCTATGTTAATTAGCCTGATTTGATCATTCCATAATGTATGCATGTATCAAAACATCACATTTTACCCCAGAAATAGATACAATTATTATTGGTAAATTAAAAATAAAATTAAACTTTAAAAAAAGAGGAAAAAATATTTGAGGGGCCCAGTCATAAGGATGAGCCATTATCTTTACCAGGAGAAGCTTTTCCCTTAAAATGTCTATTGTCGGCCGGGCGCGGTGGCTCAAGCCTGTAATCTCAGCACTTTGGGAGGCCGAGGCAGGCGGATCACGAGGTCAGGAGATCGAGACCATCCTGGCTAACACGGTGAAACCCCGTCTCTACTAAAAAATACAAAAAACTAGCCGGACGAGGTGGCGGGCGCCTGTAGTCCCAGCTACTCGGGAGGCTGAGGCAGGAGAATGTCTTGAACTTGGGAGGTGGAGGTTGCAGTGAGCTGAGACGGAGCCACTGCACTCTAGCTTGGGCAATAGAGGTGGAGCTTGCAGTGAGCTGAGATCCAGCCACTGCACTCCAGCCTGGGCGACAGAGCGAGACTCCGTCTCAAAAAAAAAAAAAAAAAAAAAAAATGTCTATTGTCACCTAAGCTCATCTATTTGCTCTCTTGGCTCTGAAGGGGCTGAGATAAGTTTTCCAATTCTTAAACTTCTAAGTGTCTCACTCCATTTAAGAAGCTGCCGATGGTTCATTGCCTACTTTATGGCATTCATTCATTCATCCATTATTTATTGATCCACCATTCAGTGCAAGATCCTGGGCTCACTACTGTGAAGAAAACAAATATAAATAGTACATTTCTGATCCTGACTTTCAGGAAGCTTCTGGGCCAGCAGCAAAAACATACATTGAAACAACAAAGCATTACAGAAATACATAGAAAATAGGTATTTATCAGCAATATATAGTACATGAGAACCCAGAAAGGGAATAATCAATTCTACCTGGAGAATCTCTGAGATGGTTTCATAATGAGGTGAAACTTAATTTGGGTCTTAGAAGATGAGTTGTATTTTGATAGTTGAAGAATGGGGAGAAGGGACATCTAGATATAAGAAATGGAATGAACTTAAAACTGAGGCTTGAAAATGCATGGCATCTTCTGCTATGGTCAGTTGAGGCTGGAACATGGGGCATATACACAGATTTAAGGTGTTAAGATAGGAAAGGTAGGCTGGTGTTGGACTTTGGAAGGCAGTTAATTCCAAGGGCAATGAAACATAATTCTCCACACAAGGGAGAGCCATTGAAGTTTTCTGAGGAGGGCAGTCGCCGGAATGAGTTATGTTTTACAAACATCATTCTGGCTGCACTGTAAAGAATGGGTGAAGTTGTGGGCAGAAAAAGCCAGTAAGACGCTTATCCAAACAAGAGATAAGGAAAAGGAGACTCAAGACTATTTTATCAAATCCTGAGCCACTTATAATTTTTTTTTCTACTAAATTTGGGGATAGTCCAATTGCAGGGTAAGCCCTTCTCTACTCTTTAAAACATGTGACCATGCAGATTCACTGTCTATATAGATAGGAGCAAGTATAGTAAACATGCATGTTATAGAAGAGAAAAAAGACTATTCTAACAACCTAATCAACTTGATTCTTTCTTTTTTTTATTTGTATAAATTTAAGAGTCACAATTGCAGTTTTGTTACATGGATATATTGCTTAGTGGTTGAGTCTGGGCTTTTAGTGTAACATCGCCTGCATAATGCACATAATAACCATTAAATAATTTTTCATCCCTCACCCCACTCTCACCCTCCTCCCCTTTCCTTTACTTTAGAAAACGATGACTTCCAGAAATACTTAAAGAATGAGGGCAACAATTTAATTTTTAAAAAGCAGACATAAGAAGGGCATTTATAAACTCCGTTAGACTGTCAGTATCAATGAGGCATTTATGGCACAGCTAGAGTTTGCAAGGCCTATCTGGAAGAAAAAAGACCTCGCAAGCCCCAGTTAAGTTTGAAGAACCAGACATAGTCTCATAAGAAAACAACCAAGGATACCACGCCCTACACATGATAAGGGGTTTTGATAAGAAAATGCTCCAGGAGAGTTTTTTCCTCAATCCTTTTTTTTTTCTTTTAAATAAGAAGAATTCTGTTAACTTTATTAACCCTGATGACTTCAAAAACTCAAGGCAGGAAGCCAAAGGCAGAAGAGGAGGTTGAATATTTTCAGAGGACTCGTTCGGAAGTTCACAGTGGCCATATCCAAGGACTTAAGTCTTTGTTGTTATATAAAATTGGATATGAACATTCTTTAGTAATGTGTATCTTATTCAATTAAGTTCAACTTTTTTTTTGTGGTGTATCTATTATGTGCAAGCCACTGTTCTAGAGTAAAAAGATGAACAAGAAATTAACCTGGCTTTTTCCTATAAATGGGAGAGCAGAGGTATTTACTTCCACATCTTTTTTGATTAGAAACCTTCTCATTGTCTGATGAAATAAAAATCATGGAGGGATGATGTGAAGTGAAATAATGGTAGCGAGTTATTTTATTTCTATTATTATTATTTTTCTATTTTGCTGTCAGAGACTTGGCTGAATTTTTGTTCTGATCACTCTGTAAAGTTTATTTTTCTCATCTGAAATATGGGGGTAATAACTACAAATGTGAATGTGCCCAGTCCAGGCCCCTGGGACTCAATAAATTAGGTTTATTTTCTCTCCTAGTGGACCAGATTCTTTAGCATCACAACTTTCTCAAATGAGTTTATTATTTCTTTTGAGGTACCATGGCACTATTCCATTTTTTTTTTTTTTGAGACGGAGTCTCGCTCTGTTGCTCAGGTTGGAGTGCAGTAGCTCAATCTCGGCTCACTGCAAGATCCGCCTCCTGGGTTCACACCATTCTCCTGCCTCAGCCTCCCGAGTAGCTGGTACTACAGGCACCCACCACCACGCCCGTCTAATTTTTGTATTTTTTTTTTTTTTTTGTAAAGATGGGGTTTCACCATGTTAGCCAGGATGGTCTCGATCTCCTGACCTCATGATCCTCCCGCCTTGGCCTCCCAAAGCGCTGGGATTACAGGCGTGAGCCACTGCACCCGGCCTGTTTTTCTGTTTTCTTTGGTCTTTTTTCTCTTCCCCTGTTGATGGTTTCTTTTCCCTTTTTACCTTCCCCAGCTGAGTTCTGGTTTATCCTTTCCTCTGCTTCCTAATACTAAATGTCTGTCTGTTTTGATTCAAATAGGAAATTGACGTTTCCATTTTAAGACCGTTGTGTTTATCATATAAATTCTTAGGTTCCCAATTCTAAACTACAAGTGAATGCAAAGTTTCATATTAATTTCAAGAAACATGGTGGTATCTTTTATTTTATTTAGCCTTGTCATCTCCCATTCTTCCTGGAGAGGTGACCTAGTGAAGAAAGGTCCATCCCTTTGTCTGCTGGAGATAAGAATTGCCCTAGTAAACTTTATAAATGGATTAATCTGTGTTTGATTATTGTTACAGGATAATTGGCCAGGCTAACTTTCGCCATGGCACCTCCCTGTCCATTTTTCCACTGTGCTCACGCCCAGTACTCACAGGTGGCCAGATTTCAGATCTGCTATTCTGAGCAAAACTGAGCTCTGGAATAAATGTTGGAAGGCAATTCCAATGAAGTTGTTTCATTTCTGCCCTTCAAGAGCACATGTTCTCCGGTTTGGAGAGGTGAACTGATCTCAGTGGGATTTACAGTGAATCTCTGGGAACCTCTCATCTATTTGTCTTGCTTTACATGGAAGACAATAGCATTCATTTTTTCATTCATACCATGTGTCTACTTTGAGCCTCTTTGTGCCAAGATCTGTGCTAGGTACTCTATGTTGAACACTGCCTGGTAGCACAACACAGTTTTACAGTTGAGGAACCAGGTTCAGAGAGGGTGATGATGTTCCCATGAGCAGTTCTCTCAGAGTCAAGCCCAGTTTCTTATGACTTTTGTTCCTTCTCCCATTTTTGAACACCTGCTGTGCGCTAGCTTCTCTGCTAGGCATGTTCACGCTTAATTTACTGACATTAGAAATAAAGATTATTAACCCATTTTACAGATGAGGACCCTGGAATATGGGCTTGAATTCTGGTACTGAAGAGAATAGTTTTGAAAAAAAGTAGAAGGTAAGATTAGGAAGGCAGAATGAAGATCGGGTTATGGAAAGACTTAAATACTAAATGAAGGAGTATAGACTGTATCTGAGAGGTCATTGTAAACCCTGTAGGTTTTTGTTTTTATTTTCCAGGAGAAATCATACTGTTCAGACAAAAGCAGCTTAGGTTATTACAAAAATAAGTGAATATGTGAAAATGTTTTCAGTTTTTCACGTAAGGAAAACTTCTTAAAGGCATCACTATATTTAAATAATAATAAAACAGAATAAAACAGTATTTTGGTGAGATTTATGAGTCAAATAAATGAGAAGCTGGCTATATGGATTTGTGATAGTTAAAGTCACAGCAAAAACAACGATGCTAGTTTTTGGCTCAAATACTGACTCAATATAAAAGGAAAATGTATCAGCTCCAAGGAAGGGCCCCACTTAGGGAGGATTCAGTAGAACCAAGGTCAAGGATACCTACAAAGTCATAGCTGTAAATGATGGAAAAGCCTTATATAATTGGGATTTTACTTTAATCTCAAGTCATTTTCACCGATTTGGACACTGTGAGTTCCACATTCCCAGAAGTTTACTTTTGATTTTCTATGAAAAAAAGACTGCCAAATAATTTAATAGTCTGAAAAAGATGTTGTGGAGATATTTAAAGTGCTTGGAAGCACAAATCGTAATTGAGTGCCTCCATGTGTTTCAGAAAAACACCTTATATATAATTTATATACTCTCTACAGATGACTCTTTTTTTTTGAGACAGAGTCTTGCTCTGTTGCCCAGGCTGGAGTGCAGTGGCATGATCTTGGCTCACTGCAACCTCTACCTACCTGGCTCAAGGGATCCTCCCACCTCAGCCTCCAGAGTAGCTGGGACTACAGGCACATGCCACCAAGCCCAGCTAATTTTTCATATTTTTGGTAGAGATGGGGTTTCACCGTGTTGCCCAGGCTGGTCTCAAACTCCTGAGCTCAAGTGATCCACCCACCTTGGCCTTCCAAAGTGCTGGGATTACAGATATGAGCTACTGCACCTGATACTATTCTTTTCTTTTTGAGACAGAGTCTTGCTCTGTTGCCCAGGCTGGAGTGCAGTGGCATGATCTTGGCTCACTGCAACCTCTACCTACCTGGTTCAAGAGATTCTTGTGCCTCAGCCTCTCAAGTAGCTGGGATTACAGTCATGCACAACTATGCCCGGCTAATTTTTAGTAAAGATGGGGTCTTGCCATGTTGGCCAGGCTGGTCTCGAACTCCTGTCCTCAAGTGATCTGCCTACCTCAGCCTCCCAAAATGCTGGAATTATAGGTGTGAGTCTCAGTGTCCAGCCTACAGATGATTTTTGTTATCTGCAAAACTTTCCTAAGGACATTTACGAAGCTTCATTTTATTAGTTTGGTTTTAGCATACATTTTAAGGTAAATTTACATATATGAAATCTTTCAAAATATTCTCAATTAGTAACAAAGTAGTAGATTTTTATATGTATGTATATAAACTTCAAATATATGTATATTTTAGTATATTATACCAAGTAAATTAGATACATTTCAAAGATGAAAGAAGGTTATAAGAGCAAAGCACATTCATATGCATAAATTGGCAGTCATTACTTGATTTTTAAACTTGCCACCTGCTTCATTTATTTGCAATTGCAAATAAATCAGTATCTCCTGATTAGAACTAGAAACTTCCTTTTGCTAATATAGTTAAAATCAGTATCTGCTGATTAGAACTAGAAACTTCCTTTTGCTAATATAGTTCAGAATATTTTGAAAGATAAAACCTCAGAATCTTATTTCATTAAAGTCATTGAGCACAATTATATATTACATATGAGAATAGTTAAATTAAATTTGACATAAGAACTAGGGGATTATGTGACCCATGCTGAAAATATCATAAAGAAAGCAGTATAGAATATACAGCTGACTTCAATATTCACTTTTTTCCCCCTGTAAAACTTTATGTCTATATATTTAGGGTGGAAAGGGAATCTGAAGCTATTATCCTACATAAATCAAAGCTCTCCATTATGCATTACCTTCCATTTTCTTTGTAGTTCAGCTAGAAGTAGTTTTTCTTTTTCGCCCATAATTTCTAGATATTTATGTGAATTCTCAATTCACATCTCATGGATGCTTACAGTCTTTTCCTTTTGAAGGTGTTCTCAGACTAGCTCTGGTGTTCTCACGAGTAAAGAGCATGTGTTTTACATACTTTGTATCTCTTCAGGTATCTGGTACAGTGTTCTGTACACAATAAAAACTTTTTTTTTTTTTTTTTTTTGAGGTGGAGTCACCCTCTGTCGCCCAGGCTAGAGTGCAGTGACGCGATCTCGGCTCACTGCAACCTCCGCCTCCTGGGTTCAAGCGATTCTTCTGCCTCAGCCTTCTGAGTAGCTGGGATTATAGGTTTGGGGCACCATGCCTGGCTAATTTTTGTATTTTTTTTTTTAGTAGAGACGGGGTTTCACCAGGCTGATACCCAACTCCTGACCTCAAGTGATCTGCCCGCCTTGGCCTCCAAGAGTGCCGGGATTACAGGCATGAGCCACCGCGCCCGGCCACACTAAAAACTTAATGGAAGTTTTTAAATAATGGTGCTGTTAGGATTGATGGTGATGGTGACGGTGGTGATGAATGATAGCGATGGTGCTACACTGGGCCATATAGCACTTTCAGATTACCAAAAACATAATGGCATCCATTGCACTATGAAGCCAGGCAGTGGACTATTTAAAAATGGTTATAGCTTAAATGTAGCTTGTATCTTTTTAAGCGTATAGGGTAAGAGTGTAGAGACTCTGGAGCGAGAGTGCCTAAATTAAAAATTTTTGCTATTCCATTTATTAATTCTGAAACCTTGTGCAAGTACTTTAATTGCTCCATGCCTCGATTTCCTCATCTGTAAAATGGAGGCAGTAGTAGTATCTACTTTTAAGGGCTGTTATACAGATTAAATGGTTGGCAGTTATATAATGGACTTAGAAGGGTTTCTGCTACACAGTAAATAGTTGATAAATGGAGCTATTATTCTTATTATTAAATAAAGTTTTAAAATAAAAAGTACATGCTCATTATAGAAAATTTAAGAAGTACAAAAACAGAAAAAAAGAATATCACCCAGTGTTCCATCTTCCAGAGCAACCACTTGTTAATATTTTGATATATTTACCTTTATTGTTTTCACAGCTTTAAAAATTCATTTAAATTGTGTTTTAAGCTGCTTTTGTCTTTGTAGGAAAAGAAAACTGAATTAGTTCACTTCAACATCCACTGATCTCTTTTTATGATAGTTGCGTGATGCCGGCAGGTCGTATCTCAACTCTGTAATAACATCTATCTCGGTTTTCTATTCTGCAACTTACTGTTGAGCATGTTTTGTAGTTGAGGATTTGTCCAAAATATATACGACTGTCCTTGCCATTTCCAAAGCAGTCTTCAGAGAAGTTATATCTTTGAATATAACTTTTATTATTTTTGGTCCCAAAGTGAGAATTCATGATTACTGTATCTAATGACTTGAACATTCTCTTAAATTATGAGCATGTATCACAGTAGACTGTGACAACATTTACTAAGTCAAACTCTTCCATTCCTATTAAACATTTTCAATGCATCTTCATCTACGTCCAATACAATCACAACCCTGCTCCTACCGTTGTAGCTGGGATGCTAAGCAACCTACCACCATGTTCTAGATCTGCAAACACTTTAATTTCAATGTCATCCCATGTGTAGTGGATTGTATAGAGCACACAGGCTTAAATATACACCCTGGCCGGGTTCTATTCTAGAAGTAACCTGGCTATCTGAATCCATCCATTTATTGCAGCTGACACTGTAGGCCTTTAAGCCTTAATTTCTTCATTTTAAAAAGAAGTGTGGGCTCACAGGGTTAAGGGCTGAAACTGTTTTCACATTTTATAGTGGTTTAATAATTGTATATCTTAAGCTATGCAACTTAGTAGTGTAGTCTTAGAATTGATAAGATATGCAGTTGACAAATTTTGGTAAAAACATTTGGCAATCATAAAAATAACATTCAGACTGGAAATATGGAAAAATGTTTAAGATAGTGTTAAGTGAAAAAGGCAGAATGTAAAATTAACATGTGTATTCTATGTGTACAATTATGTAAAATTAAATGTGCAAAATAAAGTTACTATTAGTGGGGTAGGATTGTGTATAATTTATTATAATTATTATTATTAGCCTTATTATTAATGTTGTTATTGTTATTTTAACCTTCCTACGTCAAATTTATTTTTAAAAACGTGGTGCCCAGTTGAGTCGTAATTGTTCCATGGCTGATGACAGTGTGAACTCTGCTATCCCCACGTACCATGGGCCTGGAAGGAAGATGTGAACTGCAAAGGTGCTATGCACTTGGTACAGCCTTGTACTCACAAGCTTAGTGTTGGGTTAGTTTGAGCAAATGGAGCTATGGTGGTATATATCCTGAGGTTCTGCAGTTCAGTAATATCAGTTAGATGTGGTGTCGTGGCGCCCGGTGACTAGCATTCCATTGGCAGGAAAGGGTTGAATGTGTGTTGAGGGGAGGGAGGAAGAGGAAAAGATACAGGTAGGGTCAAAAGGAAGAGGTGGAGGATGCAAGATCTAAGACAAGAGACCTTCAGGAGGGCAAGTTTCCTTGAACCATAAGGTGTAGCAAACATTTAGACAGCTATGAATATACTGTTTTAAAATACAAATATCTATATTTCCTTTGCCACCATTTCTTGATATTTAAATAAAAAGGAGCATTTCAGCTAGAGATTAAATGCCATCTCCACTGGCAAGCCTGAGGGGTGAGTGGCATAGTGACTTGGCAGGGGAGATTGAGGAGGACATTTGTAAAACCTGTAAAAATGTCACAGGACAAATAACCATTTAAACTGCCAAAGGTTTTCTTAATGAAGCAGCCAGATTATTACGCTGTGCATCCTGCCCTGCCAATGGTAACTTGACCCTGGCCCAGGTGAGTAACAATATTTGCCAGGTTTCAATGAATTCCAAGAGCAGTAATTTCACTAACTGATTTTGAGAGAAGGAGACTGGAGGTACAGGCTGGCGAAAAGCCTTAAGTTGTTCAGAAACATTTATTTGTTGGACTCATTTTAGAAGCATCTCTTAAAATGGAAGGCTGAGGTGCCTCTATTTCACAGAATGACTGCCTGCTGCCAGATCAGAATTTTCCCCATAAGACCTCTCTTGTTGAGGAGGGTAGCAAAAGCAAGTAATTTGGAAGCATGGAACTTTTCTCAGTTAGAAAGAAACCCTTATTTAAAACCAAAAGGACATTTTAATTTAATTTTACCTCTTGGGTAAAAGAAAATAATAGCAATATATATTTTCCTTTCCACACAGTTTTTATGAAACTTTATCTCTGGGAGTTTTATTTTACTTCCAGCCCAGGGAGGGTTATGGTTTCAGGGTTGCAGAGAGGGCTTCTGTTGGATGTACTTGCTGAAACTGTCTGGAGCCTGTGTTTTATTAAAAGCGACATTAAAAAACAGAAAATAGTCCCTGCAAAAGGAGTAGAAAGTAGTTCATGCCATGGCACTTGCAGAAATATAAGAGCAGTGAAAAATTTAGTACTCAGAAGCAAAAACAGGAAGGACAAGAAATTCACTTTCAGGGAGAGCTGGAGGACTTTGGAGGACTTCCTCCGTAATCCTATCTTCTCTCCCCGTATTTGTGTAACTAATCCCCACCATCTGCGCAAACAGATCAAGGGACACGCATCTTTGGGGTGTTTCTCTGGGAGATGGTGTCTATCTCTGTGTTGACGTGGATGACTGGCACTAATTGATTCCACCTTACAAGGCTGAATGGGATAGTTAATGAGTACAGTTTCCTTAGCGCATTTCAATATGAAGCTGCACAAAATTACAGAAAAAAAAAGAGTATAACTTTGAAGGTTTTCTGGCTTGCTAAATTTTCCAGCAGTTTAATGATTGACTAAATACATATTAGCAAGTTTAAAACCCAGGAACACTGGGCAGATAGACCTAACCGGGCTTTTGAGCAACTCAGTGGGGACTGGGGAATGTAGACAGCTGATATGAATATTTCACCACACTTTGGATGACTACTGAAGTGTTGGCAGGGCTGGGGTAAGCATGAGTCATCCCTGGACTTGGTCCAGAAGAGAGGTGATAGATTTCCTTTGAGTAAACATGACATTCCTAAGCCCCTGTCCCACCATGCTCTATGAATGCATTTACTCTTCTACTTGTATGTAATATCAACATTTAATTGTAATTATAATCCATATATTGGGTGTGTGGGGTAAGACAACATAGGGACCTGTGTTTTAGGAGCTCAAGTGTGGTTGTGGAATGGGCACATACAAAAATGAACAATAAAAAAGCAAAACTGACTGTGTGCATGCGTAGACTCATGCCTATAATTCCAGCACTTTGGGAGACCACGGTGGGAGAATTGCTTGACATCAGGAGTTCGAGACCAGCCTGGGAATTATAGTGAGAACCCCATGTTTCCAAAAAAAAAAAAAAAGAAGCCAGGCATGGCTGTGGCTGCATGCACCTGTAGTCCCAGGTAATCAGAAGGCTGAGGCAGGGGGATGGCTTGAGCCCAGTAGTTCACGGCTGCAGTGAGCTATGATGGCGCCACTGTATTCCAGCCTAGGCGAAAGAATGAGATATCATCTAAAAAAAAAAAAAAAAAGCATAACTATTAGAATAATTCAGATACTTAGAAAGTGGTAAAACCACTTTGGAAAACGTTTAGCAGTATGTGCTAACATAAAACATACATCAGTCCTGTGACCCAGCAGTTCCTCTTCTAGATATACCCCCAACAGAACTCAGTGCACATGTTCACAAAAAAGAGATTTACGGGAATGTGCATAGCAGCTTTATTCATAATAATCTTCAAATGGGAACAATACAAATGTCTATTCACAGGAGAATAGAAAACTAAATTGTGGCATATTCATCAAATGGAATACTACACAAAAGAGCACATACTGTATAATTCCATTTATATAAAACCTAAAAACAGGCAAATTAATCTATCGTGATGGAAGTTATAATAGTGGTTACCTTTAGGTGCCCAAGTATTGATTACAAGTCTGGTGAGATGCTGGGAGTGTTTTATATCTTGATCTGGGTGGTGGTTACAGGTGTGCACATGTGAAAATTAATCAAGCTCTAGCACTTAAGATTTGTACCTTTTACAATATGTAAGACATATTTTCATAAAATAATTGTATGCAATGATTACATTAAAAATGAAATAAACTGGCATCAATGCAGTGGGAGTGTCTATAGTCCCAGCTACTTGGGAGGCTGAGGTGGGAGGATGGCTTGAGTCCAGGAGTTCTGGGATGTAGTGCACTATGCTGTTTGGGTGTCCACACTAAGTTCAGCATTGATATGGTGACCTCTGGGGAGCGGGGGACAACCAGGTTGCCTAAGGAGAGGTGAACCGGCCCAGGTCAGAAATACAGCAGGTCAAAACTCTTCTGTTCATCAGTAGTGGGACTGAGCCTGTGAATAGCCACTGTGCTCCAGACTAGGCAATATAGCAAGACCCTATCTCTAAAAAAAAGTAAAATAAAATAAAATAAAATAATAAAATAAAATAAAATAAAATAAAATAGTGATACGGTAACTCTGATGAGGTAACCATAGATTTTTTTCTGGGAGAATGAGATACATACACGAGGGACATCTGACCTTATGTGCTGAAGGGGTTTGAGCCATCTGGTCAAGATTTGGAGGATTTGGACATGAGTCAAGAGGCAGTCTAAAGAGTTGTTTGGGGCCAAAAGTAGGACAGTGGGAAGGGAGAGAGACAGAAGTAAGGGCTTTTCAGAGGTAGAATGAGTAAGAGTCTCAAGTGATTGAAACTGTGTGTGTGTGTGTGTGTGTGTGTGTGTGTGTGTGTGTGTGTGGAGGGTGGGGTAGAGGAAAGGTTGAGGATAAAGACAATGGCTCTACGTGTTCTTCTTTGGGTGACTGGGTTGCTGATGTTGCTAATAGAGAAGGTTGAAGGAAGAACACATTTGGAGCCTTCTTAAATCACATGATCAGTTGGCTTGACTTGGCAGCAGTCAGAACCAGCATTTACATTAACTAACAGCACTGCATACATGACTTCAATTCTGGTTGATTTTGTTTTACAAATACAATCTTACAGCATAGAGCCCTTATGCTATGTCTGTTTGATGTAGATCCTATGTAGATCTTTTCCAGTGCCCTGAAGAGAAGTTTCAAAATGTTTAATTGTGATGATATTTATACATTTATATATTTTGGCATATTCTGCACTTGAATCTTCTTTTACAAACTCAGATTTACTCTGGAGTATTGTTAATTTTGTGAAGAAATGCTAATGCAAATTTCCGAGCTGTGATTACAGTCTTCTATCAAATTCAGGAGGCTAGGTACAATGGTATGTATAGGGGCATAGGTTAGCTCTTATTTGCTTTAATTTGCTGGGGGTTGCTGTAATTCATCTGACTGTTTATGTCCATTTTGAGTTATTGTAGTTGAGTGCTATGGTAACTTAGGGTGATGTTCACCCAGAGGAGTTTTGGACCCAATAAAAGTCTCTTAGAGATGGAAGGTAGCTTGTCCTCTGCTTGTTTACCGCTTCCTGACAAAACTGTTATCTCCCTTTTGTTTAAAAGTTAATTAATGTGTTTTGGGTATACATTCCTTTTCATTTCCTCAGTGTTCAGTGTTAAGCTGACTGGATGTTATCTGGTTGTCAGGGAGAGTTACGGTGGGCTGTGGATGCTGTCTGTGCCCCCCCGCATCAGCCCAGGTCTACAGGCTGAATAAGCCATCTTATTTCCTAGACTGGGTCAAAGTAACTGATATGGCTCATCCTCCTGCCTTTCCTGCCCTGGGGGCAGGGTAAGAATGGCTGACAGAGAGCTTCCGGTTTCCTGTTTGCCTCTAGGAGAGCACAATTCTAAATGACCCCACTTTTATGCCTTGGAAAGGCAATTGTCCTCTGCTCTAAATCAACCCTCATGGGAAGTCACCTGCAATTCTTTTCTTCATAATGCCTTGCCTTCTAGAGATAACAGTTAAGAATTCCTTACTGTGCTGCTTGTTAGATGAAAAAATGAAAATAGTAAAATTGCTGATGAATTACAGCTATTGCTGTAGCTATTTTGAGGAAGACTTTTAGAAATTAAAATATTAATGAATACTTTGAGTATGTAAAAGATCACATCTTTAATTTGGAAATCCTTATAATAAACTTTTGATTTACAGTTTTAAAAGTAACAGAAATTATTTTTCTAGGTCAATCTGTTAAATTTGTGAATTTGAACAGATTAATTTTATGCCTCATAAAATCAGTGAGGATTTTCAGTTAAGCATTGATTTTGTGAAATGTGTAAGATTACCAAATTCACATTTAGAGCCAGACATTTAACTGTGATGTGACCCTTAACCTGAGATTCCAGACTCTCCATGCTCTGACGCTGCATGTTCTCTGTGTTCTGTGTTCTGATGCTCTTCGAAACTCTCTGTCCCTGTGAAATCTATAGACTCACAGACCTCTGACCTTGCTCTGTCATTTTCCCAAACTGTAGGGCAGTGATTCTCAAACTTTAGTGTGTATCAGAATCACCTGGAGGGCTTGTTACAATGCAGATTGCTGGGCCTCACCACAGCTTCTGATTCAGTAGATATGGGATGAGGTCTGAGAATTTCCATTTCTAAGGAATGACCAAGTTATGCAGATTCAGCTGGTCCAGGGACCACACTTTAAGGATCACTGCATGAGACCTTTGCTTGAAACATTTGTGGTAAGCAGAATAATGGTCCTCCTGATATGCCTACATCTCAATCCCCAGAACGTGTGTATATGTTATCTAATATGGGAAAAGGAACATTGCAGATGTGATTGAGTGAAGGATCTTGAGATGGGGAGATTATTCTGTATTATGTGGATAGGCCCAGTATAATCACAAGGGTTCTTATGAGAGGGAAATCTGTGGCTCAAAGGCAGGAAAAGGAGATGTGATGACAGTAGCAGTGGTTGGAGTGATGCACTTTGAAGATGAAGGAAGGGGTAATAAACCAAGAAATTCAGGCAGTCTTGAGAAGATGGAAAAGACAAAGAAATGAATTCTCTCTGGGAGCCTCCAAAAAGAGCACAGCTCTACCAGCGCATTGATTTTAGCACCATGAGATTGATTTCAGTTTCTGACCTCCAGAGGTATAAGATAATAAATTTCTGTTTTTTTAAGCTGATAAATGTGTAGTAGTTTCTTATAGCAACCACAGGAAACTAATACAATATCCCACCCCATACTGTAGTCGATCTGAACCTTATCCACTTTAGCTCAAATTTAATAGAAGTCTACTTCAACCTGCATCTTCATGTTTACTCAGTGATCTCAGTCCCAAACTGCCTATCCTCTGGGAATTCCTGATGCATTTATTATCTTGACCAGTTACATAGATTGAAAGGATCTCATTCATTTAACGGTTTGTTAGTATTGTAAACACCAAGCAGACTAATGATGAAAAGCTATAATTTTTGCTCATGAAGAGCTCCTAATTTATTGGGGGAGGCAGATGTTCAGGATGACCTTAATAATATATGTCACATACACGAATATGTCAAAAAACTACATATGGTTTACGTGTATCATATATCATATACCTAATATAGCATATACTACTTTAGAGTATGATCATTCATTTATGTTTTTCTATGAAGAAATTGTAAACTTCTGGTGAGGGGGGATAATTTCTAATACCCCTAATTTCTTGAATATAATAATGTGTCTTCTTTTGAGTTATGTTAATTATATTTAAAATCCTGGTAGAAAAATTATTCTTTTCTTATGTTAGGATCACATAAACCATCATTCACAAGTACATTTTATTTAATAAAGTCTTTCAAAACTTTGGGTCCATAGTGGAAGACAGCAGAGAGATAAGATAAAGATCCTTTTTTTTAAAGTTTTTTTTTTTTAATTTTTAAATTTTTATTTTTACTATACTTTAAGTTCTAGGGTACATGTGCACAACGTGCAGGTTTGTTACATTTGTATACATGTGCCATGTTGGTGTGCTGCACCCATTAACTTGTCATTTACATACAGTATGTCTCTTAATGCTTTCCCTCCCCCCTCTTCCCACCCTACCACAGGCCCCGGTGTGGGACGTTCCCCACCCTGTGTCCAAGTGTTCTCATTGTTCAATTCCCACCTATGAGTGAGAACATGTGATATTTGGTTTTCTGTCCTTGTAATAGTTTGCTCAGAATGACGGTTTCCAGCTTCATCCGTGTCCCTGCAAAGGACAAGAACTCATCTTTTTTATGGCTGCATAGTATTCCATGGTGTATATGTGCCACATTTTCTTTATCCAGTCTATCACTGATGGACATTTGGGTTGGTTCCAAGTCTTTGCTATTGTGAATAGTGCCACAGTAAACATACGTGTGTGGGTGTGTCTTTATAGCAGCATGATTTATAATCCTTTGGGTATATACCCAGTAATGGGATGACTGGGTCAAATGGTAATACTGGTTCTAGATCCTTGAGGAATCACTACACTGTCTTCCACAATGGTTGAACTAATTTACACTCCCACCAATAGTGTAAAAGCATTCCTATTTCTCCACATTCTCTCCAACATCTGTTGTTTCCTGACTTTTTAATGATTGTAGAATGGTGATTATTAAAAAGTCTGGAAACAACAGATGCTGGAGAGGATGTGCAGAAATAGGAATGCTTTTACACTGTTGGTGGGAGTATAAATTAGTTCAACCATTGTGGAAGAGAATGTGGCAATTTCTCAAAGATGTAGAACAAGAAATACCATTTGACTCAGCGATCCCATTACTGGGTATATACCCAAAGAATTATAAATCATTCTACTATAAAGACACATGCATAGGTATGTTTACTGCAGCACTATTCACAATAGCAAACACTTGGAACCAACCCAAATGCCCATCAATGATAGACAAGATAAAGAAAAGGTGGCACATATACACCATGGAATACTATGCAGCCATAAAAAGAATGAGTTCATGTCCTTTGCAGGGACATGGATGAAGCTGGAACCCATCATTCTCAGCAAACTAACACAGGAAAAGAAAACCAGACACTGCATGTTCTCACTCATCAATGTGAACTGAACAATGAGAATACATGGACTAAGGGAGGGGAACATCATATACCAAGACCTGTCAGGGGGTGGGGACAAGGGGAGGGAGAGCATTAGGACAAATACCTAATGCCTGCGGGACTTAAAACCTAGATTATGGGTTGGTAGGTGCAGCAAAGCACCAAAAATACCTGTGTGACAAACCTGCATGTTCTGCACATGTATCCCAGAATTTAAAGTAAAACAAACAAACAGGGCCGGGCGCGGTGGCTCAAGCCTGTAATCCCAGCACTTTGGGAGGCTAAGACGGGCGGATCACGAGGTCACGAGATCGAGACCATCCTGGCTAACACGGTGAAACCCCGTCTCTACTAAAAAATACAAAAAACTAGCCGGGCGAGGTGGCGGGCGCCTGTTGTCCCAGCTACTCGGTTAGGCTGAGGCAGGAGAATGGCATAAACCTGGGAGGCGGAGCTTGCAGTGAGCTGAGATCCAGCCACTGCAACAGAGCGAGACTACTCCGTCTCAAAAAAAAAAAAAAAAAAAAACAAAGCTGTAGGAACAGATATACTCTAAAATGTCATAGATAAATGAAAATGGAATTCAAAAATCTTTAAGTAACCCTTAAGAAGATGAGAAAAAAAATACAGAGGAACAAAAAATATTTTAAAAAACACAGAAAACAAAAACTAAAATGGAAGACTGAGCCCTGTCAGATCAATAGTTCCATTAAATGTAAATGATCTGAATACACCAATTAAAAGTGATAGCAGAATGGATTAATAAGCATGTTTCAACTATATGTTGTTGACCAGAAATTCACTTCAAATACAATGATATAGGCAGGTTAAAAGTAGAAAGATGGAAAAAAGTGTATTATGAATGGTGACTAAAGGAAATCAGAAGTATCTATATTAATATCAGATAAAATAGATTTCAGAACATCAGCAGACAAGGACATTATATAGTGATAAAAGGGTCAGTCCACCAAGAAGATATAGCAATTGTAAATGTGTCTGAAGAAAACAATAAAACTGCAAAATATATGAAGCAAAACCTAATAGAAATGAAAAGAGCAAATGACAAATTCACAATTACAGTTTGAGAATTCAACACTCTCTCAACAACTAATACAACAATTGCACAGCAAATCATCAAGAATATAGAAGAAATCAACACTATTAGCCAACAAGATGTACTCAACATTTATAGAACACTCTAACAATAGCAGGATGCATATGCTTTACAAATGTCTGCAAAACATTACTTAGACCATATATTTGATCATTTTTTAAAAAAATGCATCAAATTAAAAGAAATGCAATCATACGGTGTATGTTATCTTACCACAATAGAATCAAACTGGAAACCAATAACATAAAGATAACAGGAAAATCTCCAAACACTTCGAAACTTAGCACCATACATCTAAAAAATAATCCATGGGTCAAAGAGGAAGTCTCAGAGGAAATCAAAACTGAACTGAATGGAAATGAAAACACAGCATATCAAAATTTGTGGGACATAAACTAAAGAAGTGCTAGGAGGGAAATATATAGCACTAAATGTACATATTAGAATAAAGAAAATATCTCACATCAATATACTAAGCTTCTACCTTTAAAAAACTAGGAGTAGTAGAGCAAAAATAAATCCAAAGCAAGAAGGAAAAATATAATAAAGATAATATTAGAAATCAATGAAATTGAATATAGAAAAATGATAAAGAAAATCAACAAAACAAAGAGTTGGTGCTTTGAAAAGATCAATAAAATTAACAAACCTCTAGCAAGACTGACAGACAGAAAAGATGGAAGACACAAATTGCCAATATAAGTATTAGAAATGATAAACGAATAATATCACTACAGACCCTGCAGTTGCTAAAGAAATAATAAAAGGATACTACTCAAAATGCTACACACGTTTAACAACTTAAACAAAATGCATCAATTCCTTGTAAAACACAAACTATCACAATTCACACAATAAGAAAGAGATTATTTGAATAGCCATATTACTATTTAAGGAAACTGAGTTCACAAATCCTGGAAATCCCAACACTCCCACCTCTCCAGGCACAGATGGTTTCACTGGAGACTTCTACAAGACATTTAAAGAATTAAGAGCAATTCTACACAATCTCTTCCAGCAAAATAAAAGAAGGGAATATTTTTCAATTCATTTTATAAAGCTCTGATATCTGACATCAAAATGAGAAAAAGATAGTACATTAAAAGAAAACCATAGGCCAGTATCTTTCATGGATAAATGTAAAAATTCTCAACAAAATATTAGCAGATAGAATTCAGAAATACATTAAAAAATTTGTACATCATGACCAAGTGAGGTTTATTCCAGTGATATAATCTGGTTCAATATTTTAAAATTCATCAGTGTAATCTACCATATTACAAGTTAAGGAAAAAAGTTTACATGATCATATCAACCAATAGAGAAAAAGCATTTGACAAAATTCAACACATTTGTGTTGAACACTTTCCTAAAAAAATAAGAATAGAGAGAGACTTTCTTGATAACAAAACTTATGTACAATATGTATGTGATGAAAACTACACAATACTGATGAAAGAAATCAAAGAAAATTTAAATAAAAGGATAGAAATAACATGCTCATGGATCAGAAGACTGAATATGGTAAAGATGCCAATTTTCCCAAATTGACACAATGGCTTAAAGAAATTCCTAGCAAAACCCCAAGATTGTTCTGTAGATACAAGACTATTTTAAAATTTATATAGAAAGGCAAAAAGCATTAGAATAACCAAAATAATTTTTCAAAAAGAAGAATAAAGTAGAAGGCTCAGTCTACCCAATTTCAAGGCATTACATAGCTACAATAATAAAGATTGAGAGGTATTGGATAGGAATAGACACATAAATCAAGGGAACAGAACAGCAAACCCAGAAACAGAACCACAAATACATCCAATTTGTTTTTCACAAAAGTGCAAAACAGTTCAATGAAAGATAAATAGCCTTTTTAAGAAATAGTGTTTGATAAATTGGATATACAGAGACAAAAAAAAAGAAAATACCTTCACTGAAGTCTAATATGTTACATAAAAATTAACTTAAAATGGATCATAGACTTACACATAAAATATAACACTATAAAACTTCAAAACAAAAAGTTAGGATGAATCTTTGGGATCTACAGTTACTCTAAGAGGGACTTGGGCTATAATCCCAAAAGACTCAATCCAGAATGCCATGATCCTGAATGCTGAAATCCCTGAAGATTAAAATTTATAAAGTCTAAAATACCCAAAATCACAATCCTGAAAGATCAAAATCCTAAAAATATAATTCTGGAAAAAATAATTTTAAAAATTCTTTAAAATATATTTATTTACATTTTTAAAGGGGGATTTATTTGAGAAATATTTAAAAACACAACAGAACACTTCATAGGTCACTTTACACAAGAAAAAAGGCAATAATAACATGCATGTTTTGCAAACATATACACTCAGCATACTAAAAAAAGTTAGTTGCACATATATAACAGTTGTGAGCAGATAGAATATATTCATAAAGTAATCACTTATATAACTGTGGTCATGTGAAATACTGTGGCAGACAAAAAAAACAGAAGAAAAGTCTCTCCCAGCTCTGAGAGAGAGATCAATTCACCTTCTGTATTTGTTATCTTCAGCCCCCTTGCTGATTGAGTAGTGCTTGCCGAGATTGAGGGCGGATCTTCCTCACCTAGTCCACTGAGACTCACACACTAATCTCTTCTGGAAACACACCCAAAATATGCTTTACCAAGTGTATAGGTGATTCTTAGTCCAGTCAAGTTGGCAACTAAAATTAAGGCCATGAATTCACCCCTTGTCAGTTTGGCACTCAATTGCATCTCCTCAAACCATGACTTCCAAATAAAGACAATAACAAAATAATCGTTCTGCATAACATAATGCAACTAAAATGATGCAACTATCCTGCAGACAATCTAAAATGCACTAACTGTGATTTTCAGGATTTAAAATTTTAGGGATTTTAGATGTTAGAGGTTTCGACTTTTGGAATTTTGATTTTTAGAGATTTCAACATTCGGGATTATGGCATTCAAGACTGAGTCTTTTGGGATTACAATTGGCATCTCTCAAAGAGTTAGACTTAACACAAAAAGCATGAGCCATGAAAGAAAAAAGCAATAAATCGGACTTTATAAAAATTAAAAATGTTTGTTCTATAAAAGATCCTGTTAAGAGGATGAAAAGAGTAGCTACAGACCAGGAAAAAATGTTTGCAAACCACGAATTTATTAAAAAAAAAAACAAAAAAACTTGAATCTGGACTATATAAAGAACCTCCAAACTCAACAGTAAACAAAAAAAAAATTTTAATCCACTATTCAAGAGACACTTCACTTAAAAATATACATAGATGGCACTAAATACATAAAAAGATGTTCACCATAGAAAATTATGCTGAGTGGAAAAAGACAATTTCAAAATGTTACACACTATATAGTCCCATTTATATAACATTCTTGAAATGACAAAATTATAGAAATGTGGAACAGATTAGTGACTGCCAAGAATTAATGAGGAAATGGAGGCAGGAGGGAATCAGTTGTAGCACTAAAAAGGCAACATGAGGAATTTTTGTGCTGATGGAAATCTTCTATATCTCGACTGTATTAATGTCAATATCTGATAATAATATTGTGCTATGATTTTGCTAGATATTATCATTGGGAGAAACTGGGTAAAGCATACACAGAATCATTAATATTATTATTATTATTTTGAGACAGAGTCTCACTCTGTTGCACAGACTGGAGCACAGTGGCATGATCTCAGCTCAATGCAACCTCTGCCTCCTGGGTTCAAACAATTCTTCCGCCTCAGCCTCCTGAGTAGCTGGGACTACAGGCACCTGCCACCACACTGGGCTAATTTTTGTATTTTTAGTAGAGATGGACTTTCACCATATTGGCCAGGCTGGTCTCAAACTCCTCACCTTGTGATCTGCCTGCCTCGGCCTCCCAAAGTGCTGGGATTACAGGTGTGAGCCACCACATCCGGCCCAGAATCATTCCATATTATTTCTTACAGCTGTATGTGAATCTACAATGATCTCAAAATAAAAAGTTCAGTTAAAAATGTTTTTAAGTAAATAAATAAAGAGAATTGAAGAAAAACAAAAGAAGCTATCACAGATTAAATGTAGTTTCTGCTAACTATACTATATGGTTCCTACTCTATTTTCAAACTACTTAAACTTTTTTCTTCAGGATAACACTACAAAGCACAGTAAAAGGAAGATTTTGGAAGAGAGTTTCAGACTAATTGGTTAATTGTAACATGAAGAAAGTTGAAAGTTATAGTAGGATAGGATATAGACAAAGGTGAGAAAAAATATTCCACAAAGTCAGTGGAAGGGGGGACACCTCACTTCACCAGTTACATTTGGCCAGTGAGCCTACAAGGCCTGTGAGGGATAGTTATCACAGACCGAAAAAAACAGAAAACAAATATTTTCAATTAAGAGATTAAAATGGAGACAGAACAGAGAAACCAAATTTCAGATTGGCATGTGATTTTCAGAGTCTTTTCTATTCTTGGCCTTTACACTCTGTTGAAGATTATGATTTTGTGATTTGAACATCTCAGTTAATTCTCAAGATTATGGCAGACAAAAGTAACTGGCTCCAACTTCAGAAAACTTGTTGCTTTCAAATAAATATTTAAAATTTTTTACAGTCAGCCTGGGAGAAAAAAATACTGTTGGTCTATGTGATGGTTAATACTGTGTGTGAACTTGTTTGGATTGAATGATGCAAAGTATTGATCCTGGATGTGTCTGTGAGGGTGTTGCCAAAGGAGATTAACATTTGAGTCAGTGGGCTGGGAAAGGCAGACCCACCTTTAATCCAGGTGGGCACCATCTAATCAGCTACCAGTGCAGCTAGATTATAAAGCAGACAGAAAAATGTAAAAAGACTAGACTGGCCTAGCCTCCCAGCCTACATCTTTCTCTCACCCTGGATGCTTCCTGCCCATGAACACTGGACTCCAAGTTCTTCAGTTTTGGGACTGGGACTGCTCCTTGCTCCTCAGCTTGCAGGTGGCCTATTGTGGGACCTTGTGATCATGTGAGTTAATACTTAATAAATTCCCCTTTATATACAGATCTATCCTATTAGTTCTGTCCCTCTAGAGAACCCTGACTAATACAGTCTGTTTTATAAAAAAGTCACCAACTCTTTCCCAGTAATCTCATTTCAAATGTGAGACATCTGAAAAAGTGTAGCTTAAACAGCTTATAAATCCTTCATCACAAAGAAAGGCGACTTATTTATTTATTCATGAGTTTTGGTACTTTAACATGATTTCCCTTAGGCCATTGGTCCAGTATTCTTTCACATCACAATTCATGTAGTGGGATTTTCTCTGGGAATCCAAACAAAAGCTGCTAACAACAGCATCTACAAATTGTTTCCAACAAACTTCATGAAAAATTATTACTAAAAAAAGCAAATATTTTCCTTAAAAGCAACAAAAATGTTCCCTGTCATAAATAATACAGTTAAGAACTCAGTCGTAGAAGGAAGACAAGATAAATGGAAAAAGGAAAAGAATATTCAGTGATGTTATTTTGAGTTTATAGAGATGAGACAGCCTAGCATACAACAGTTTAATTCCTAACCTTAATGTAATCTCTGAATAAAGCAAATAATTTTAATCAATCTTTGTTTGCTTTAGGCTTTGTCAGAATTGTATTTCTGTTTCATTTTATGATGTTCAACAAGTTTGATTTTTCTATTTCAAATGAATTTAAAAATAAGTACCTGAGTCTTAGTCTTAAAATAATTGTTCTATAAATGCTATCTATGATATTTTATGTGTTTTTAATACCTTACTTCATTTGTCATATATGTGGATCAGTTTAGATTTCTTACATGAATAAAGCATTTAATATCAATGAGGAGAAATTTCTTTTCATGTGGTAGTACCAGATAAACCTGAAAGACTCTGTTGGCCTGATTCATGGTCATTGATTATAACCGATACTAAAGAACCCAGAGTTCCATGTCCCTTCACACATTTTAAAATAAATAGAGACTAATGAACAGGTGAAGAAAATGGAATCCACTTGGCCTTCTTCAGTGCATGGCTATTGTATGAGTAAAAAGAAAAGTCAGCCATGATTTAGGTAATTTTTTAAATGTCATTTTCTCAGTGTTATTTGGGACTGTATGTAACAAAAATACTAGTGAAAAACATATAAAAAGTACAAATCTTCTTGTCTCCCACATAAAAGAAGTCCAAAGATAAGCAGTTTAAAGCTGGTGTGGAAGTACTACAGATATCATAGATCCTGATTTCTTACAACTTTCTGCTCCACTGTCCCTTGCACATGACTTTCATGGCTGTACTAATCAGAGATCTCCAGAGAAACTGAACCAATAGGATGTGTGTCACACACAGTGGGCAAAGAGGGTGGGGCAGAGGACAGACTGATTTATTTTGAGAAATTGGCTCACTTGATTCCAAAAGCTGGCAAGTTCAAAATCTGCAGGGTAAGCCAGTGGGCTGTAAAGAGGGTGGGGCAGAGGACAGACTGATTTATTCTGAGAAATTGGCTCACTTGATTCCAAAAGCTGGTAAGTTCAAAATCTGCAGGGTAAGCCAGTGGGCTGTAGACCCAGGGAAGAGCTGACATTGCAACTTAAGTCCAAAGGCAGACTGCTGGCAGAATTCTCTCTTCCTCAAGGAATGTTCCTCAAGGAACATCTTTTTTCTCTCAAGAATTTCAACTGATTAGATAAGGCCAAATCATAACCAAAGCAGACTGTAGGTGGTAATCTGCTTTACTCAAAGTCTACTAATTAAAATGTTAATCTCATCTTTTAAAAATACCTTAAGAGCAACATCGAGACTAGTGTTTAACCAAATATTTGGGTAATATGACTTAGCCAAGTTGACACATAAAATTGACTATCACAATGGCCTAATACACCAATATAGCTGCTGAAAACTTGGCCATCATGCCTATTTCAAGACTCAGGAAGAAGGTAGTGGGCAGAGATAAAGGGTGTATGATGGTGTCTATTTCTCTCCTGAGGAATTTTCCTGAAAATCCTAATTGACAACTTCTGCTTACATCTCAGTGGACCCTTCTTATTGTCAAATAGCCTGAAAATTGCAATATTTTAGTTAGGTAAATTAACTGTCTGCCAAAGTAACTAATCCTGATAAACCAAGCCCCAGAGAAAATCTTTATATTTATCCTGCTTGGAGTCCATAGCACTTTTTGTAGATGTGGCTTCATATATTTTCATCAATTTCAGAATTCTTGGTCATTATTTAAATGTTGCTTTGCATTATTCTTTCTTTCCTCTCCTAATCTAATCACACACATTAGGTCTTTTTATTATGTCCCTGTGTCTATTATATTCTCTTTTATATTTTGCATACTTTCCTCTCAAATGCTTCAGTTTGGATATTTTCTTTTGATCTCTCTTCCATTTCCTTAATCTTATCCTTGGCTCTGTCTAATGTGCTCTTAAATCATCTATGGAGTTCTTCATTTCAATAATTGTAAAATTTAGTTGTAAAACTACTATTTAAGACTGGTGCACAAGACGACCAAACAGGAACAGCTCCAGCCTCTAGCTCCCAGTGTGAGTGACACAGAAGATGGGTGATTTCTGCATTTTCAACTGAGGTGCCGGGTTCATCTCACTGGACAGTGCCAGACAATTGGTGCTGGTCAGCTGGTGCAGCCCGACCAGCGAGAGCTGAAGCAGGGCGAGGCATCGCCTCACCTGGGAAGTGCAAGGGGGAAGGGAATCCCATTTCCTAGCCAAGGGAAACTGAGACACACAACACCTGGAAAATCGGGTAACTCCCACCCTAATACTGTGCTTTACCAAGGGTCTTAGCAAACGGTACACCAGGGGATTATACCCCACACCTGGCCCGGAGGGTCCCACACCCGTGGAGGCTCCATTATTGCTAGCACAGCAGTCAGAGATCTAACGGCAAGGTGGCAGCGAGGCTGGGGGAGGGGTGCCTGCCATTGCTGTGGCTTAAGTAGGTAAACAAAGCCACCAGGAAGCTCGAACTGGGTGGAGCTCACCACAGCTCAAGGAGGTCAGCCTGCCTTTGTAGACTCCTCCTGTGGGGACAGGGCATAGCTAAACAAAAAGCAGCAGTAACCTCGGCAGAGATAAGTGCCCCTGTCTGATAGCTTTGAATACAGCAGTGGATCTCCCAGCATGGAGGTTGAGATCTGAGAATGGACAGACTGCCTGCATAAGTGGGTCCCTGAACTCTGAGTAGCTTAACTGGGAGACATCTCCCACTAGGTGCAGACCTAAACCTCACACCTCATACAGTGGGGTACACCCCTAAGATGAAGCTTCCAGAGCAGGAATCAAACAGCAACACTCGCTGTGCAGCAATATTCTATCTTTGCAGCCTCCGCTGCTGATACCCAGGTAAACAGGGTCTGGAGTGGACCTCAAGCAAACTCCAACAGACTTACAGCTGAGGGTCCTGACTGTTAGAAGGAAAACTAACAAACAGAAAGGACACCCACACCAAAACCCTATCCATACATCACCATCATCAAAGACCAAAGGCAGATAAAACTACAAAGATGGGGAAAAAGCAGTGCAGAAAAGCTGGAAATTCAAAAAATCGGAGTACATCTTCCCCTCCAAAGGAACACAGCTCATTGCCAGCAACGGAACAAAGCTGAATGGAGAATGACTTTGACGAGTTGAGAGAAGAAGACTTCAGTTGATCAAACTTAGAACTAAAGGAGGAACTACATAACCAGTGCAAAGAAACTAAAAACCTTGAAAAAAGAATGGATGTTCTCACTCATAGTTGGGAGTTGAACAGCAAGAACACATGGACACAGGGTGGGGAACATGACACATTGGGCCTGTCAGGGTGTGGGGGGCTGGGAGAGGGATAGCTTTAGGAGAAATATCTAATGTAAATGACGAGTTGATGGGTGCAGCAAACCAACATGGCACATGTATACCTATGTAATGAACCTGCACGTTGTGCACATGTAACCTAGAACTTAAAGTATAATAATAATTTAAAAAATCACCATTCTAACTGGCGTGAGATGGTATCTCATTGTGATTTTGAGTTGCATTTCTCAAATGACCAGTCATTTTGTTGGCCACATAAATGTCTTCTTCGAGAAGTGTCTGTTCATATCCTTTTCTCACTTTTTGATGATGTTGTTTGCTTTTTCTTGTAAATTTGTTTAAGTTCCTTGTAGATTCTAGATATTTGACCGCTGTCAGATGGGTAGATTGCAAAAATTTTCTCCCATTCTGTAGGCTGCCTCTTCACTCTGATGATAGTTTCTTTTACTGTGCAGAAGCTCTTTAGTTTCATTAGATCCCAT
>NW_012119221.1:683114-712949 GCF_000951035.1 Colobus angolensis palliatus | reverse complement strand
TTGTATAAGGTGTAAGGAAGGGGTCCAGTTTCTGTTTTCTGCATATGGCTAGCCAGTTTTCCCAGCACCATTTATTGAATAGGGAATCCTTTCCCCATTGCTTGTTTTTGTCAGGTTTGTCAAAATCAGATGGTTGTAGATGTGTGGTGTTATTTTTGTGGTGTATGTTCTGTTCCGTTGGTGTGTATATCTGTTTTGGTACAAGCACCATGCTGTTTTGGTTACTTTAACCTGATAGTATAGTTTGATGTCAAGTAGCATGATGCCTCCAGCTTTGTTCTTTTGCTTAGGATTGTCTTGGTTATACAGGCCCTTTTTTGGTTCCACATGAAATTCAAAGTAGTTTTTTCTAATTCTGTGAAGTCAATGGTAGCTTGATGGGAATAGCATTGAATCTATAAATTACTTTGGGCAGTATGGCCATTTTCACGATACTGATTCTTCCTATCCAGGAGTATGGAATGTTTTTCCATTTGTTTGTGTCTTCTCTTATTTCTTCGAGCACAGGTTTGTAGTTCTCCTTGAAGAGGTCCTTCACATCTCTTGTAAGTTGTATTCCTAGGTATTTTATTCTCTTTGTAGCAATTGTGAATGGGAGTTCACTCATAATTTGGCTCTCTATTTGTCTATTATTGGTGTATAGAAATGCTTGTGACTTTGCACATTGATTTTGTGCAATATCCTGAGATTTTGCTGAAGTTGCTCATCAGTTTAAGGAGTTTTGGGGCTGAGATGATGGGGCTTTCTAAATATACAGTCATGTCATCTGCAAACAGAGACAATTTGACTTCCTTTTTTCCTATTTGAATACCCTTTATTTCTTTCCCTTGCTTGATTGTCCTAGCCAGAACTTCCAACACTATGTTGAATAGGAGTGGTGAGAGAGGGTATCCTTGTCTTGTGCTGGTTTTCAAAGGAAATGCTTCCAGCTTTTGCCCATTCAGTGTGATATTGGCTATGGGTTTGTCATGAATAGCTCTTAGTATTTTGAGATATGTTCCATCAATATCTAGTTTATTGAGAGTTTTTAGCATGAAGGGGTGTTGGAATTTATCAAATGCCTTTTCTGCATCTATTGAGATAATCATGTGGTTTTTGTCATTGGTTCGGTTTATGTGATGGACTATGTTTATTGATTTGTGTATGTTGAACCAACCTTGCATCCCAGGGATGAAGCTGACTTGATGGTTGTGGATAAGCTTTTTGATGTGCTGCTTGTGAGTATTTTATTGAGGATTTTTGCATCGATGTTCATCAGGGATATTGGCCTGAAATTTTCTTTTTTTGTTGTGTCTCTGCCAGGATTTTGTATCAGGATGATACTGGCCTCATAAAATGAGTTAGGGAGGAGTCTCTCTTTTTCTGTTGTTTGGAATAGTTTCAGAAGGAATGCTACCAGCTCCTGTTTTTACCTCTGGTAGAATTTGGCTGTGAATCCATCTAGTCTTGCTCTTTTTTTGATTGGTATGCTATTAATTATTGCCTCAATTTCAGAGCTTGTTATTGGTCTATTCAGGGATTCCACTTCTTCCTGGTGTAGTCTTGGGAGGGTGCATGTGTCCAGGAATTTATCTACTTCTTCTAGATTTTCTAATTTATTTGCATAGAGATGTTTATAGTATTCTCTGATGGTAGTTTGTATTTCTGTGGGATCAGTGGTGATATCCCCTTTATCATTTTTTATTGTATCTCTTCGATTCTTCTCTCTTGCCTTCTTTATTAGTCTGGCTAGCAGTCTATCTATTTTGTTAATCTTTTCAGAAAATCAGCTCCTAGATCCATTGACTTTTTTGAAGGGTTTTTCGTGTCTCTATCCCCTTCAGTTCTGCTCTAATCTTAGTTATTTCTTGTCTTCTGCTAGCTTTTGAAATTGTTTGCTCTTGCTTCTCTAGCTCTTTTAATTGTGAGGTTAGGGTATCAATTTGAGATCTTTCCAGATGTCTCAGGTGGGCATTTAGTGCTATAAATTTCCCTCTCAACACTGCTTTAGCTGTGTCCCAGAGATTCTGGTACATTGTCTCTTTGTTCTCATTGGTTTCAAAGAACTTCTTTATTTCTGTCTTAATTTTGTTATTTACCCAGTAGTCTTTCAGGACCAGGTTGTTCAATTTCCATGTAGTTGTGTGCTTTTGAGTGAGTTTCTTAATCCTGAGTTCTAATTTGATTGCACTGTGGTCTGAGAGACTGTTATTATTTCCATTATTTTGCATTTGCTAAGGAGTGTTTTACTTCCAGTTATGTGGCTGATTTTAGAATACATGCTATTTGGTGCTGAGAAGAATGTGTACTCTGTTGATTTGGGGTGGAGAGTTCTGTAGATGTCTATTAGGTCCACTTGGTCCAGAGCTGAGTTCAAGTCCTGAATGTCCTTGTAAATTTTCTGTCTCATTGATCTGCCTAGTATTGTCAGTGGGGTGTTAAAGTCTCCCACGATTATGTGTGGGAGTCTAAGTCTCTTTGTAGGTCTCTAAGAATTTGTTTTATGAATCTGGGTGCTCCTGTACTGGGTGCATATATATTTAGAGTAGTTAACTCTTCTTATTGCATTGATCCCTTTACCATTATCTAATGCCCTTCTTTGTCTTTTTGGATCTTTGTTGGTTTAAAGTCTGTTTTATCACAGATGAGGATTGCAACCCTTGCTTTTTTTTTACTTTCCATTTGCTTGGTAGATATACTTCCATTCCTTTATTTTGAGCCTATGTGTGTCTTTGCATGTGAGATGGGTCTCCTGAATACAACACACCAATGGGTCTTGACTCTTTATCCAATTTGCAAGTCTGCGTTTTTTAATTGGAGCATGGTTCCCTTTTACATTTAAGGTTAATATTGTTATGTGTGAATTTGATCCTGTCATCATGATGCTAGCCAGTTATTTTGCACATTAGTTGTTGCAGTTTCTTCATAGTGTCATTGGTTTTTATATTTTGGCATGTTTTTGCAGTGGCTGGTACCAGTTTTTCCTTTCCATATTTAGTGCTTCCTTCAGGGGCTCTTGTAAGGCAGGCCTAGTGGTGACAAAATCCCTCAACTTTTGCTTGTCTGGGAAGGATTTTATTTCTCTGTTCATGAAGCTTAGTTTGGATGGATATGAAATTCTGGGTTGAAAATTATTTTCTCAAAGAATGTGGAATATTGGCCCCCAGTCTCTTCTGGCTTGTAGGGTTTCTGCAGAGATATCCACTGTTAGTCTGGTGGACTTCCCTTTTAGGTAACCTGACCTTTCTCTCTGGCTGCCCTTAAGATTTTTTCCTTTGTTTCAACCTTGGAGAATCTGACACTTATGTGTCTTAGGGTTGCTCTTCCTGAGGAATATCTTTGTGGTGTTCTCTGTATTTCCTGAATTTGAATGTTGGCATGTCTTGCTCTGTTGGGAAAGTTCTCCTGGATTATATCCTGAAGTGTGTTTTCCATCTTGGTTCCGTTCTCCCTGTCACTTTCAGGTACACCAATTAGTCATAGCTTTGGTCTTTTCACATGGTCTCATATTTCTTGGAGGCTTTGTTTGTTCTGTTTCATTCTTTTTTCTTTAAGTGGTTGCTCTAGGTATTACTTTATATATACAAGACTTATCAAGGTTTACAGGTATTATCATTTTACCAATTCTAGTACAGAAATCTTATCTCCTTTTATACTCCCATATTTATATTATTGTCTTAAATATTTTCTCTATATACATTTAGGAAAATATCAGATAGTTTTATAATTTTTTGCTTCAACAAACATAATACATTTAAAACTTTTTTATTGACAATAGAACCAGCTGATTTATTCCTTAAATTGTTTTTTTAACTTTCATTTTAAGTTCAGGGATACGTGTGCAGATTTGTTATACAGGCATACTCCTCAGCAAATGCAAAATAATGGAAATAATAACAGTCTCTCAGACCACAGTGCAATCAAATTAGAACTCAGGATTTGTTGTACAGATTATGTCATCACCCAGGTATTAAGTCTAGTAGTCACTAGTTATTTTTCCTGATCCTCTCCTTTCTTCCACTTTCCATCCTCTGGTAGGCCCCAGTGTCTGTTGTTCTCCTCTATGTGTCCATGTGTTCTCATTATTTATCCCCCACTTATAAGTGAAAACATGAGGTATTTGGTTTTCTGTTTCTATGTTAGTTTGCTAAGAATAATGGCCTCCAGCTCCATTCATATTCCTGCCAAGGACATGATCTCATTATTTTTTATGGCTGCATAGTGTTCCATGGTGCATATATACTACATTTTCTTTGTCCAGTCTACCATTGATGGGCATTAAGGTTGATTCCATGTCTTTGCTATTGTGAACGGTGCTGCAATGAACATACACATGAATTTGTCTTTAAGATAGAATGATTTACATTCTGTTGGGTAGATACCCAGTAATGGGATTGCTGAGTAGAATAGTAGTTCTGTTTTTAGGTCTTTGAGGAATTGCCACACTGTTTTCCACAATGTTTGAACTAATTTATACACCCACCAATAGTGTATAAGTGTTCTTTTTCTCTGTAAACTCACCAGCATCTGTTATTTTTTGACTTTTTAGTTAAAGCCATTCTGACTGGTATGAGATGGTATCTCATTGTGTTTTTGATTTGAATTTCTCTAATGATCAATGATGTTGAGTTTTTTTCCATATGTTTGTTGGCTGCATTTATGTCTTCTTTTGAAAAGTGTTCATGTCCCTTGCCCACTTTAATAGGGTTGTTCGTTTTCTGCTTGTAAATTTGTTTAAGTTCCTCATAGATATGGAATGTTAGACATTTGTTAGATGTATAGTTTGCAGACATTTTCTCCCACAATGTAGGTCACCTGTTTACCTTCTGATAATTTGTTTGTTTGTTTTTTGCTCTGCAGAAGCTCTTTAGTTTAATTAGATCCCATTTGTCAATTTTTTTTTTGGGTTGAAATTGCTTTTGGCTTCTTCATCATGGAATCTTTGCCCATGCTTATGCCCATGAAATTTCTGCCCATGCTTATGACAACTTAGGTATTGCCTATGTTGTACTCCAGGGTTTTTATGATTTGGGGTTTTACTTTTAAGTCTTTAATCCATCTTGTGTTAATTTAACAAGCATAATTTAGAGAACTCAGGAGAGGAAGAAAGGCCTACTGTATTTATGCATGTTTTCCCTTATCGTGTTCTTTATTCCTGTCTGATGCTCCAAGATTTCTTTTTCCATTGTTTCCTTTCTATTCAGAAGAACTTCCTTTGGCTAATTTTTTAGAATGGGTCTGCTGGTGACAAATTCTCTTGGTTTCTTTCATTTGAGAATCTGAGAATGTCTTTCTTTCTTTTTCATTCCCTAAGATACTTTTTCTGAGTATACAATTCTGAGTCAACTGTTCTTTTCTTTCAGCACATGAAAAATATTGTGCCAATTACTTTTGGCCTCTATAGTTTCTGATGATAAGTTCACTGTCAATCTAACTGTTTTTTTCACTATGCGTATGGTTTTTCTCTGACTACTTTCATGTTTTTTTTTCTTTGTCTCTAGTTTTCCAAAGTTTAATTATAATGTGTTACTTAGATATTTTTATATTGTATTATGAGACTCTGGATCTTATTTAAGTTTTCTGCTTTACCTGGATTTTTCTGGTACAAGTCCAGCAGGGAAGGAGAGGAATTGCTTTGTTACTGCCAGGTGGAGGTAGAAGTCTAAGTTTCCCACTTGGCCTCTTTTGACACCTGAGGTGGAGGCTCCTCATTACTGCTGGGTACGGGTAGAAATTTTGCCTTTGTATATGATCTCCACTGACAATGCACTGCAACTGCCTTATTGCTGTTTGGTGATGGTTGAAGTCTTGACCCTTTTTTAGGCATTCTCTGATACCACATAGCAAAGAGGATTGAGGTGGAAATCCAAGCTCCCACATGGCCTCCACTGACCCTGTTGGGGCAGAGGCTTGCTATCTGTCAGCAGGGATAGAAATCTGGCTTCCTGATTGGCTTTCTGTGATACTACCCTAGTGAGTATTGGGCCAATGTCTCAGTCTGCTTGTGCAGCTATAACAAAATACCACAAACAGGCTAATTTATAGGGAACAGAAATTTATTTTTCACAGTTCTGGAGGCTGAAAGTCCAAGTTCAAGATGCTGGCCTGTTTGATGTCTCATGAGAGGTCCATCTGTGCTTCCAAGATGGCATCTTATTGCTGCATCTATGGAAGGGACAAATGCTATGTCCTCACATGGCAGAAAGATGGAAGAGCAAAAAGGGCCTACCTACCTCTCTCTGGCCCTTTTATAAGGGATTAAAAAAAACAGTAGAGCCCTTAGGGCTTAATTACCTTTCAAAAGTCCCATCTCTTAATACTTTGCCGTGTGGATTAAGTTTCAATATGAATTTTGGAGGGGGCACAAACATTCAAACTGTAGCAGCCACTGTGTTACAGCCTCTTAAGGGTGAAGTCTAGGCTACCCTCTCAGCATTTGCTGGTGTGGGTGACAGTAGGGTCACAGCTTTGTTTGTGGTGTTTGGTTGAAGTAGAATGGTTATTATCTAAAGGTTTTCTGTTTTGCTAGGTTGTCCCTTTCCTGGTCTTCTGGCTAGTGAGAACAGGCTTTTGTTGAGACATTTAAAAAAATCAGAATCCATTTGCATTTCTGGGTTGCTGAACTCTTTAGCTCCATGTCTGGGATATATAAGGCAACTCACCACCATGTCTTTCCTTGGGTCCTAAGATCCCCAGCCAGTCTGCCTTCTCTCCACCTTTCAGTCTTTTTATATTTGCTTTATACATAATGTCTGGGGTTTTTAGTTGTAGCTAGTGGGAGGAATAGGGAAAAGTACATCTACTTCATCTTCCCAGACTGTTCATTTTATTTTTATGTGTAGGTAATGTCCTTGGCTTTTATACTTGGAGCATAGGCCAAGTCTAACCTTATCATTTGCTGTGTTAAAAGACAATGTTTGGAAGTATGGGATGTGAAGACAGAAGATATTTGAACTTTTTCTTTCAGGAAACAGCCTTTTGTGATGGCTTTTAATTCTTATCAAGATGGGGGTTCAGGAAGAAGTAATTATTGGGAGTGGACTACTCATAGAATGTAAAGCAGGGGTGCCTAATGCAGTGGGTAATCAGCAGATCTAAGGCTGCCCCTGCACTTCTGCTAGGTGGCTGCTGCCATGGGGACTGCCCCAATCAACAGACTTCTTAATTAGGAGGAGAGGGAGCAGTAGGGTAAACCTTGCTGTCAGCTTCCCTTCTCCCTTTCCCTTCCCCTGATTCCTTGTCAGGAAAAAGGAAAAGTATCATTTTTTTCATTGGAGATAACAGGAATCATGTTTGGTTTGAAAGTATTTGTAAATATGCTTTAATAAACAATTCAATTGTGCTCATTTACAGTTTTACATAAGCTGTGAGTCAGTTTCATACTGCAACAGTTTGTTCTCATCTTTTGGTTATCCTTCATCATTCTGATGTGAAAATCATGTTGAAGGGGAAATTATTCGTGCATTATAATGAGTATAACTTGCATCCTAGCGGCCTTGAAATGCAGTTTACTAAACTAAATACAAAAGACTACAGTCTAAACATAGAATTCACCATAGTCAAGCTCTTCCTGTGAAGGCTTAAAGAAAAAAACAACCTAGGGAATTGTCACACTTCCCATTGTTATTCACACGCTTGTTTGGGATCTGACAGTGGCAGCTGCCAGAGCCCTGACATTTCAGCAGAGAGGGGAACAGGGCAAAAGTTAGAAGTCTCTGGATCTGAGGAGAACTCTCAAATTCACTGTAAGCCTCAGGCTGTCTTGAAAATGTGATAATGGTTGTAGAATTTAGATAGATGATTTCTCTAGAAAAACAAATTTTATTAGATAACAGCTTGCAAGAACACTATAAAACACAGAATTAAAGTACCACTGAATCCTACAAAGTACTTTAAATTCTCCTTCTTAACTGGCTTGCCATTCAAGTCAACAAATAGTTATCAAAAAATTACCATGTGTCTGGTCTACTGGGGGCAGTTGGGGTACGAAGATGAACAAGCCCTAATCCCTGTCTTTAAGGAGCTAATAATGTAGAGGGAAAACAAAAATGTATATAAATAACTGCTATAAAATACACTTAAATGAAGCTTCATGAAGGAATTGCCATTTGAACTGAACGTTGAAGTATTATTGAGTGGCTGCAAGAAGTAGATATGAACTCTGGCTAATTGGAAAAAAAAATAAAAAAAATTCACGAGGGGGAATCTGTTGGGGATTGTGGAAGTAGCTCCTGAATTGACATAAAAAGCTGTACCTTTAAGGAAACATGTTATAGATTGATGTACTAGGGATTGATGGAAATTTTTTTTTCCCAGAGTATGGCCTATAAGGATGAGTCAACTCCAGTGCTTTTGGGTTGGGTCACTTCTTTTAAGGTACAATTTCAAGGTAAGAGGGATGGGCCACATACCCATCTCTGGCCAATGCAATGCCACGGGAGTCATTCCTTAAAGGAAGAACATAAGCTCTAATTAAAAGCCCAATAGCTCTGGCATTGGGCAGCACAAACCATGGACAGGTGGAAGGAATATCTGAGCAGAGAGGCAGAGGCAGAGAAATAAGAATGTTTGGGTACAGCAAAGCATGAGGTCCAGTTGTGCATAAAGTGAAGGAAGGGTGAAGTTGGGAGAGATGAGGAAGAAGAGGCAGGTTGCAAGTGGGTTATGGAAGGCCTTAGCTGCCATGTTTGGAATTGATGATAGAGTCATTGGCAGGGCTGGGAGAAGCAGATCTGGTAAGATCTATGCTTTGAGAACAGTTCTCTGGAAACAGACTTGGGTTATAAAAGGAAAATGGGGCAAGAAGGTAAAGGATTTTGCTTAGGTGAAAAGGGGGAATGAAGGCTTTTAATGATATCATGCTTTACTTAACTCTAAAATGACCACAGCGAACACTTTATACATTTTGTTTTTACCCAGTAGAGAGGACAAGGCATGCATTGTTCCCCCTTTTAACAGATACAATACCAGAGGCTCCAGATATTTAAGTGTCATGCTCTAGATACCATGATGAGTAAAGAGGAGCCAGGGCTTGCCCTTGGCCATCTTCCTGGGGGCTCTTTCTAACATGTGAGACCTTGCAGCTGGATCCAGCTGACTTTGCTTTGCTCACCACAGGCTGTGACCCATTTCTTCACCACCAAGACGATATTCTTTTGAGGTTGTGCCCTTGAGCAAATAGCTCCAGTATATCTGAATCTTGGCTTGCGCCTGATGTGCTTATGTGGCCTGAATGCAGGTTTTCTTTTTCCCCCATGAGAGAGGATTTTCCAAAAGGAGTTTCAAAAATAATCTGTGGTGGATACTAAACATGTGCTCAGCAGCTAAGTGAAAGGACAATGATAGTGTAGCAGGAAACGGCAGTGGAGTGTTAGGAATGTTGAGCTTTGGAGTCAGGTTGCCTGAGCTAAAATCTCTGCTCTGCCTCTTACTAATGATGTGACCGAAGCCAAGATATTTGACTTTCTAAATCTGTTTCTGTATCTGCAAAATGGCGATAATAATGAATCCACCCCATAGGGTTGTGAGGATTCAATGTGATAATGCAAATAGAGACCTTGGAAGAGGACCTAGCTTATAGTAAGTATTTAATAATGTTGCTGTTCTAGTTATTGTTGTTACTGTCTTACCTAAAACATGGCGGGAGGTGTTGCCTGTAGTTCTGTGACATTTGAGCTTCAGTGCCATCTAGTGGCCAGGATATTTCAGAAGGTGCTATAAGCCCAGGTGTTGCACCCACAGGTGATGTGAGGGCTCTTATTCTGTAGCTTAATGAATAGCTGCTAACTGATTTCAAAGGTGAGTGCTGGGCATGCAGGCCAGGACTAGGAATATTGTGTGATCTGACCTCGTTACTGGTTAAGTTGCATGAAGACAGTAACTTTGTCTCTACAGACAGGAAAGGAAGTCATCGTGGCCATGGGATCTCGGATACTTTCTCTTCCTTGGTCTGGCCACACAAAGGAACTCTGTGTTTCCAAAAGGTGTAGCTCCCCCTTGGAGCAGGACAGGATACAGGCTGACTTGCCAGTGTAGTGGTTAAGAATGTGATTACGTGGTCCCGTGGTTTGTGAGTCACCAGCTGAATGACTGTAGCAAGTTACTTAACTTCTCTGTGAAGAGTAAAAATCTGTACCTCACAGGGTTTTAATGAGAATGCACATATATGCTTAGCACAGGGCCTGATGCGTAGTAGGTGCTCAGCAAACATTTGCTGTACCGATTTTTCACTTTTGTAATGGATTTTTGTGTTAAAGAGGGGCCATTCATTCATTCGTTTGTTCATTCACACATTCATTCCATCATTCAGTTGCTATCTGGAGAACATACTGCGTACCAGGAACTGAGGTAGATGAAGCCTTGCATAAAACAAACACAGCTCCTCATGGTTGTGGTGAAGGGCATTACACAAGCGATGCCAGGGGAGCTGGGTGTCCCTGAGCAAGTTGTAGACTGAACAGAGGACTTTCCACAGAGCATGATTCTCATCATAAATATAGATTTGTACAGATTTACATGCAAGTTTTAAAGCAGATGGGAGTTTCTTGTTCTTAAAAAATATCAGTACATTACAATGATATCCAGAAGATGAAAGTAAAGTGCCTTGAGCAAGGGGGTGGCCTTTGCTAATTTGTCTAAAAGCATTGTGTGGGTTGTTGGTGGACACGGTGATTACATTAAAGTGTATTGGATTCCTTCATTGTAGCTCTGGTGGCTCAAGTGACCACTTTTATGTATTGAGGGGCTAAAGAGCATGATGTTTATTTATGTTTAAAATAAATCTATCTATCTATCTATCTCTATCTATCTATCTAATTAATCTCATTAGCCTTTCCTCCACATTAGCCTTACGTTTCTATTTTACTTCTTTTCACAGGAATTCAGCAAGCTTACAAAGTCCTGCTTCCTTTAGAAAATCACCCTACAATGTATATCACAAATGAGATAATTCTCCTAGACTAAGTCCTAACGTAGTGATTTTTATAAAGGGCTTGGTAAAGGGTTTTGGGGAGAGGAGAAAGTTGTGTATGCTTGGGGAAAAAGGTACTCAATACAATAATATATTAAGCAACAAAATATAAAGCAACATAATATTATATACATAAAATATTCTGTATTATACTGAATAATAAAAATATATATTTATTTTACAATAGTAAAGATAAACAAATTCTTGCTGCTGGTGCACCTAACAGAAGACAGACTTCTCAAAGATACTTAGAGACATTCCCACACAGATAAACCTACTGAAATCTAGTTGAGACAGTGGAGTAAGATTTTTCCACGTATCAAAATGGAACAAAGGTTAAAGAAAAAAAGGTCAAAAAACTCAAAGGCTGGAAAATGTCTGCATAAGGCTTCAGACATCTCTTGAATGGACATTGCCTGGGGATTCCCAGATAATAGTGATAATGATGATGGTGATGGCCTTGCTTTTGTGCCAGGCCTCATCTCCTCCCTACCACATGGAGGAGGAGGTAGGGACAAATGTTTGGTGGTGAGGCTGCCACGGCTGCTTCTTTAGCAAAGCTCAATGACTTTTCTGGAATCAGTTAAATCTTTTCTTTCTGGGCCCTGCATCCCTGCTTGGGTGCTATTTCTTGAGCTTCCTGAATAGCAAGCCCCTTCCTTGATCCTACTTGGCAGCCTGTTTCATGAATTAGTTTTCCTTCATTTAGGTGTGTTCTTCAGACCCCAGATGATAGTTGAAAGGTTAATTTTATAACATTTAATATTAGTGCAGATCCTCAGGGTCAGGATCTTTTTACCAAAATGCCTCTTCTTTTATATTTCCTTTCCAGCCTTCATTGTTCAGTGGTTCTGCAGAAGTCATTACTGCTTGAACACTGCTGGTAGGGAGAAGCACAGAATATTTCCTACATAGTTGTTTTTTGTTTTAATAACATTTGGCTTAAGAATGTGTTTTTGCCTCTTAAAAGTAGGATCTTTTTCATTTTGTTCTATGGATTTGGTTTATGGCTACTGGTCAAGTTTTATCTAAAAGTTACTATTATTGAATAAATTTCCAAAGGATCCTAGGCTAAGGTGACATAACTTTTATAATTTTTTCAGGCAGTTAAGTCAGGGAAAAGAAATCTTGACAGAATTGGAATAAAATTGTTTAAGTGTTGGCCCTTAGCTTGCAGTCTCCAAAGTGTGACAATCGACTAAAATCTTGCTCTCATTTACACCCTAATTAGGCACCTTCATTGTGTCGGGTGCCATTATAGATCTATCTCGAATCTGTGACTCTTGTTTCTTGCTTCTCTGATATATCATCTCTTTATTCTGTGAAGGCTGGAGTTTTAAAGGACTTTAACTTAAATCTACTTTTTTTGTAGTGTGTGTGTGTGTGAATGGTCCTTCTTTTGATGGCTTGCACAGGAAGCCTAAGGCGTAATCAGACTATAAAACCTCTGACCAGAAAGGAGATCGTAAGTTCAGCTACAGACTAAGCAGATAACAGGCAGCTATTTACTAGCCAGAAAGATAAGGGAATGAGTTTGATTCCTCATTAAAAGCTTCATGGTTTAAGTCTTAAAAAAAAAAAAAAAAAAGCCTTGGGTCTTTGCTTATTAAGTTACATAAACAGGGTGAAGTGTCATGGGGGGTTGTGGGGGGAGGAATGGAAACTCTTGGTGTGACCTATAATTAGAAAATTTCCAAACAGAGAATAAAAACAGAGACTGTATGCCACTTCCTGACCCCATTCACCCATAGAGGCTAAGCCATTGGTGGGAGATAGATAAGAAAACACCAAGGAAGGAAACTTGAGCCAGGCTGCTTGTGCGCTCTGATGACGACTCAGCCTGGGATGGGAGGATTGAATATGCCCTTACAGTTGAAATGATCCTGAAGGCGTCTTAAGAAGGAATAGCATTACTCCCATAAACCACAGTCAACCAAATAACATGAGGGTATTCCGTGCTGTCCCTCTATAAGGACCTTCCATACTGTGTTGCTAATGAAATAGCTGGAGATAGTTAATTAATTACAATAGAGAAAAAGGTCTGGGTTGGTATAGTGGCTCTTGTCCGCTGCTTCTGAAATTGTGGGCAGGTTGCCTCACCCTCCAGCCTCGCTGGCTGGTCTGTAGGGGAAAATGATGATGGCTGCCCATGTGTTAGGGTAGTAAAGATTCAACGTGATGAGGCATGTGAAAGCACTTAGAAATCTGCAAAGATCCTTACAAATGCTGGCTGTTGTTATGTTAAATATGTCTTCGTACACTGTGTAATGGTTTGCCCTACTTACAGTAACATCAGGAATCTAAAGTAGACTATGGTTTTTCTCACTAGTAGACAATCCCTGTCTGAGGGGTGTAGTCATTGGTAGTAAGAATTTGTAGAGGTCATCACCCCCTCTGCTGTGACTCACAGACCCCAAGCACTGATCAAGGTGCAATCCTAAGACTTCCCCAGGTTTCCCAAGGCCAAACTCGATGCTAGCACGGAGCAGGCTGTGGCATGATTTCTGGTGTAAGGCAGGGAGTCAGGATTCTGCTCTCCCACTTATTTGTTTTGTGACTCTTAGCAAATAAATTCACTTTACTGAGTCTCCATTTCTTCTTATGCATGTGCCTTCCCCCTATCCGTTCACATATATCCCAAAATGAAATGTGAATATTGACCCTGCTGGTTTATTGATGGATTCCATGGGTCAATAAATTGGTGAACTGTTTGAGGACAGGGATTTCCTCCCAAGCATATTACACAGTGGCTTGCATATAGTAAGTGCTCAATTAATACTGACTTAATAAAAATATGTTTAAAAACACTAGCATTATGACAGGCACATCATAGGTGCTGGTTTGAATTTTGGTTCTACATCTCCAATACATTTTTCCCTCTTAAATAAAGATGTCACTAATCAATGGAATGACCTTAAACCAAGACCCTTTACCTCTCTGGGTCTTGTTCTTCATCCATAAAGGAAGCTAGAGCAATTGATCTCTCATGTTTCCTCTATGTGATAAAGATTGACTGTTTTCAAAAACCAAATCTACCTTCAAATTAGGCCATTTTTGCCTCTATTGAGCATGTGCTGCTAAACTAACCTGAGAGCTTAGTTTAAAAGCAGTTGGTGTAAAAAAGAAACTCCTTCAAGTTTTAACTGACTTCAACTTTTGCATGAAAAATACCTATTTCACCCTGGAAGGTCCTGGGTTCTCCATGTCCCATTCAACTAGTGTACCTCCCACTCTCAAAAGTGTTGAGGTTTAGAAAAGAAATGATTTGGTCACCCAACTGCAAATGATGAGGGAACCCAGCTGTCTAGCAAATGAGTAGTCCCTTAGGTCCTCCAGCAGAAACTGAGGCACGGCCTCTCTCATTCTGCAACGGCCAAAGCGGCTGCCCTGGAGTCTGCTGTTGGGGTCTCAGGACCCAGAAAAGGTGCAGTATATGTGGAGGAATCTAGAACCACATCATATAAGAAATGATGTTAGGAACGCAGTATGTTTGGCCTGGAGAAAGTTCAGTGACGACATGATAGCTGACTTTATAAAAACTAAGACTCTTCCAAGTGACAGAAGAAGGACAAACAGGGGCCAGGGGAGACCCATTGATGGGGAATGTGTTAGATGAATTGTAGCCTGCCCGTTCAGAGCTATCAGTCTGGGATATGGAACTATGTCCACAATGCAATACTAAAGGAAACAAGCCCTGTTGTCAGAAGTATATAAAGTATCTGGCTGGGGGTGGCGGCTCACATTTGTAATCGCAGCACTTTGAGAGACTGAAGTGGGCAGATCACTTGAGGTCAGGAGTTCGAGACCAGCCTTGCCGACATGGTGAAACCCCATCTCTACCAAAAATACAAAAATTAGCCGGACATGCTCACTTGAACCATGGAGGAGGAGGTTGCAGTGAGCCGAGATTATGCCACTGCACTCCAGCCTGGGCAAAAGAGTGAGACTCTGTCTCAAAGAAAGAAAAACACAAGAACCAACAAAAAACCAAAAAAAACCCAAAAAACGAATTACATAAAGAATCTGATCACCTCTGGGGAATAGAATTTGGTGGGATGTAGTGGGGGAATCTTAATTTTTACTTTATAAACCTTTGTAATACTTTACAAACTGCTGTGTTTGATTAGTCATGAACAACTTTTTAAAAAATGAGTAAATGGGAAAAAGTTATAATGAGAGAAAGTAGTATGTAATGTAAGGAAGAGAATTAGAACCATCAAAACTCAGAAGAAAAAAAATCACCTGTGGGAGTGGTGAGCTTCTTTTCTGTGGAGATATTCAAGCAGAGTTTGGAGAAGAGCTTGTTACTGCTGTCAGGACATATGAATGTTTCATGGGGAGTTGGGGAAGTGGTCTCTAAGGCTTCTGTCATCCCTGTGATTCTACTGCATTTAGAGATTCTATGAAATAAAACCACGTAATGGTACTACTTATGTCCATTTTAAACCATAATCCTGGGCCTAGAAACAAAAACTAGGCTATTACTATTACTGTTATCCTCTAATTTAAGACTTCTGTTTATGTTGTCATTGTTATTGGTAAATAGTAGTATAGTAATATTATTATCATGGATTATTTCCTGAGTCACTAAGGGCTGAGTATCCCTTATCTGAAATTGTTTGGACCAAAAGTGTTTTGGAATTTGGATTTTTTTTGTCACAAGGCCAGTAGTGTGGAAGAGATTTTGGATGCCAACTCCTTAACATCTATTTGATCCCACGCTAATTATATAAAACATGTGACCTTGGGAAATACCTCCTCTCTAAAGACAGTTTCTGACTAGCCTAAGCCAACAACTGTCATAAAAAATGTAAAAATGAAAATTGTGTCTTCCTTATTGTAATGGGTGTGATGATTTGAAACTTGCTCATGTGCTGTTTCTGGTTAATCTTTCTGAGGAAATGACCTGTGCCTTCATGGGACCAGGGCGTCCCTCTGCCTGCATGGGTGGGGTGGGAAAACACAAGGGGAGGATGTGGAGATTAGAAATCTTACATATAGAATGCAAAGACAAAGGTGCAAGTAATAATCCCCGCCTCCACTGAAAATAAAACGGCATTCTGAGGGAAGACAATGGCCTTACAAGCCAGCCATTGTTTTGAGGAGGAATTTTTAAAATTCCTTGATTTCCCTCTAAAATACACAAAGGAAAAGGCCTTGCTTTTTCAACTAGGTATGAGAAAGCCTGGTCACCAGGCTTGTTGCTCTGCCATATGACACTGGATAGTCAATGAATATCCCATCCTGTTTCATTCTTGAGGAGCTATGGGAAGAAGAAAAGTAGTTAAGAGAAAAAAAAGGGAGAGGGAGAGAGGTGAGAAGCAGGCACCTGGGAGCAGCTGTGTCCAATAGGGCATTCTGGGATGATACAAACGTTCTGAATATATAATATGTAGCCATGAGTCGCGTGTAGCTACGAAATGCTAGACCTGTAGCCAGTGATAGGAATTATTATTATTTTTTATTTTAAACATTATTTTTAATTGTAAAAATAATATAACCTTAAAAGAGAATTTAAAATAGAAAAACAGTATCCCTCCTAATCCCTACAGCTAACACAAAGTTATTTGTATATTCTCTGAGTTACAACTCCCTTGTATATCTATTTTTACATTTTAAAAATCATAGAACACATACAAGGTAAAAATCAACTTCTAATTATTTAACTTCTAGGGACATCTAGGAAGACAGCTAAACTATTTCTGAGTAAAGAGCAGTGAAAATAAACCTCATTTTAAAAATAATTATTTTAAGAAATAAAAGGGAAGTCAAATAGGATAAGTGTGTGGGGAACTGAATTTTAGGTGTTCACATTTAAAATTAAAGAGGCATTCGTGGCTGTGAAACCGGACACTGCATATTCTAGATGGACTATTTGGTGTACCAGATTGAGCTATATTTTAAAGTAGATAGGATGAAAAGTTAATGTTTCTCCTCTAACAACTGGGGGTTGTAAAGAAGAATGGGTTACTTACACTTCAAATAAGGAAACTCCCTCTTTTTTGTATGTCCAACGATTGTGAGAGAAATTTGTGACCCCGTCTACATTATTGCTAATGAATATGAGCTCACGGGTGAAAACTCTGGAAAATACAGGAAAGCTAAAAGGAAAATTCGCAAACATTTCTAGTCCCACCACTTCCCTTTTTGTTTTAATAAATATCTGTCCAGTCATGTGAGTGTAGGTGTCATGTGTGTGTGTGTTTATTTCTATGAGTGAAATTACAGTGTCCTATTGTATTAAAATTTGCTTTTACCCCTGAATTACATCACAAATACCCTCCAAATGAAACCATCGGGGCAGTCTTCAGTGTAATCAGGTCATGAACAATGCCTTGATGAGTGTCCTGATCGCTAATCTTTCTACACAGCCACAGCTCTTGCCTTGAGTACTGCCCTGCTCCATCCTATGCCCTGCCAGCATCTGTGAAATCCCACGGATGCATCCCATGTCCCTTCCCCTCAACCCACCCACCCACCCTGCTCTTTCTCCCTCCTGATAACCCCACCTTGCCTCTCAGGCAAGAATTAGAGGAAGAGAATTTAACCTCACTTCAGTCCTGTTGAGCATTTCCACATTCAGCTGATTGAGAAATGGTGGGTCCTCTCTCTCAGTTGGGAGTAGGGTTCTCCGCTTGTCTCCAAGATTTAAGAGGTGAAGAGGCCACCTGGTGGTTTCCTGTTTATGGAAACCTCCCCTTTCCTCACCTCGCCTTCCTGTCCTCTTCTTCCTGTCTTTGCCTTCACGTGCCCCCTGCGGTTTCCGGCTGTGTCCTGACATGGAGGCTTTTCTGAGCTCATGGTAGGGATGTGTGAAAGGATCTCCACCAGCTTGGATCCTTTCATATTTCATTTTCTCAGCTATAAATTAGTTACAAAACCTTGTTTCTAATTTGATGAACTTCCAGTTTTGGAATATGTCCCCAGCCTGACTCCAGTCTCTTAGTGGCATACCATCGCTTGTCTCTGAGACTGACTCCTTAAATTACTAAGCAATGACAAGACTCCAGGGAATAAGAAAGAGTCATTCGTTGCTGATAATTGTCCTCACATTGCATGAATCATCCGTTCCTATTTGTATGGCAAGATGAATAAGAAGTTACTGTAAAGAATTGTTATAAAACTGCTTAATTCATTTTATTCCGAAAAGGCAAACATGAACAAGGCATGAAATTTGAAAAGCTCAAAGAGGCATAGAGTGAAGAGTAGTTCTCCCTCTTAACCATATCCCCAACCTCCAATAAGGTAGCTGTGGCCATGTGTGCGGATTTGTGTGTAGCCATATAACACCTGAAATGTGGCTAATCTGAACTGAGATGTGCTACAAGTGTAAAACACATACCGTATTAAAGTCTTATGAAAGAAAGACTGTAAAACATCTCATAAACAATTCTTATATTGATTACATGTTGATAATAGTTTGGGTATCATTAAACGCATTTTATCTGTTTAATTTCTTTGTGACTACTAGGGCATTTAAAATTACACATGTGGCTTACATTTGTTGCTTATATTATATTTCTATCACACAGTCCTGGTCTATACATGAATAAGAATACACATACACAGGTGTGTGCGCGTGCACACAGGCGTGTGCCATAGCATAATAGAAATGCTGTTCTGCATCTTTCTTTTTCCACTTAGCAATGTGTCTTTGCAATTGTTTTACATCACTACATAAAGAGATTTTTAAAAATAATGATTTATGGTATTTTGTTGTAAAAAGCTTCATTTATAGAACCAGCTCTTGTTGATGGACTTTCAGATTGTTTCCAACTTTTCCCTCCAAATCTTTACAGATGATACTGTGTCCAGAATCGATGGGTTCTTGATCTCGTTGACTTAAAGAATGAAGCCGCGGACCCTCGCCGTAAGTGTTACAGTTCTTAAAGATGGTGGGTCCGGAGTTTGTTCCTTCAAATATTCAGATGTGTCTGCAGTGTCTTCCTTCTGGTGGGTTTGTGATCTCGTTGACTTCAGGAGTGAAGCTGCAGACCTTCGTGGTGAGTGTTAGAGCTCTTAAAGGCAGCGCCTCTGGGGTTGTTCGTTTTTCCAGGTGGGTTTGTGGTCTCAGGCTTCAGGAGAGAAGCTGCAGCCCTTCATGGTGAGTGTTACAGCTCACAAATGTGGCGTGGACCCAAAAAGTGAGCAGCGGGAAGATTTATTGTAAAAAGCGAAAGAACAACCCTTCCACACCGTGGAAGGGAACCCCAGGGGTTGTGCAGGCTGACGCTGGCAGCCTGTGTTTATTCCCTTATCTGGCCCCACCCACATCCTGCTGATTGGTCCATTTTACAGAGTACTGATTGGTTCATTTTGACAGGGTGCTGATTGGTGCATTTATAATCCTCTAGCTAGACACAAAAGTTCTCCAAGTCCTCACCAGATTAACTAGACACAGAGCACTGATTGGTGCATTTAAAAACCCTGAGCTAGACACACGGTGCTGATTGGTGTATTTACAATCCTTTAGCTAGACATAAAAGTTCTCCAAGTCCTCACCAGATTAGCTAGATACAGAGTGCTGATTGGTGCATCCACGAACCCTGAGCTAGACACAGAGTGCTGATTGGTGCATATACAATCCTCTGGCTAAACATAAAAGTTCTCCAAGTCCCCACTTGACTCAGGAACCCAGCTGGCTTTGCCTAGTGGATCCCACACGGGGGCCGGGAAAACTGCCTGCCAGTACCCCGCAGCAGGCCTGCACTCTTCAGCTCGTGAGAGGTGGATGGGACCCGCGACATGGAGCAGGGGGTGGCCTCCCTTGGGGAGGCTCCCACCTCCACAACACTCACTGCCAAGGTCTGCAGCTTCACTCCCGCTGCGCGGGAGCCTACCATGGGGGGACTCAGGCAAGGTGGGCTGCAGGTCCTGAGCCCTGCCCCTCGAGGAGGCAGCTGAGGCCTGGTGAGAATTCTAGCACAGTGCAGGCAGGCTGGCAGTGCTGGGGGACCTGGCGCACTCTCCGCAGCTGCTGGCCTGGGTGCTAAGCCCCTCATTGCCCAGGGCCTGCATTGCTGGCTGGCTGCCCGGAGTGCAGGGCCCGCCAAGCCTGTGCCCTCCCGGAATTCTCGCTGGCCCGCGCCTGCGCCTCTCCCTCCACACCTCCCTGCAAGCAGAGGGAGCTGGCTCCAGCCTTGGCCAGCCCAGAGAGGGGCTCCCACAGTGCAGTGGTGGGCTGAAGGGCTCCTCAAGTGCAGCCAGAGTGGACACTGAAGCTGAGGAGGTCCCGAGAACAAGGGCTGCTAGCACGTTGTCACCTCTCAATACTATAATAAATTAACTTGTCTTTTTCACACTTAAGCAGTTGGAAAAACTGGGTTAAATAATATTTAAGGCCGGGTGTGGTGGCTCATGCCTATAATCCCAGCACTTTGGGAGGCTGAGGTGGGCAGATCATGAGGTCAGAGACCATCCTGGCTGACATGGTGAAACCCTGGCTCTACTAAAAATGCAAATATTAGTTGGGCGTGGTGGTACGTGCCTGTAATCCCAGCTACTCAGGAGACTGAGGCAGGAGAATCGCTTGAACCAGGGAGTTAGAGGTTGCAGTGAGCTCATACCACACCACTGCACTCCAGCCTGGCGACAGAGTGAGATTCCATCTAAAAAAAAAAAAAAGAAAAAAAGAAAAAAAAAATGTTCATTTACGTGGTTAACCTTGAGAAATTAATCCAGTTTCTCTCCTTAGAGGATGTGACAATTTGCACACCCATAAGCAATGTATGAGTGTCCTCATTTCCCTTCCATCTTCTAACACAGTGTATTCTCAAACATTTTTATCTTTGCCCATCTGACAACTGGTAAATTATGACACATGGTTAATCTAGACTACCTGGTCATATATCTTTGTTTAAAACATATCTGAGGCTGGGCATGGTGAGTCACGCCTGTAATTCCAGCACTTTGGGAGGCTGAGGTAGATGGATCACTTGAGGTCAAGAGTTTGAGTCAGTCTGGCCAACAAGGTGAAACCCTGTCTCTACTAAAAATACAAAAATTAGCTGGGCGGGTGGCAGGTACCTGTAATCACAGCTACTTAGGAGGGAAAGGCAGGAGAATCGCTTGAACCTGGAAGGTGGAGGTTGCAGTAAGTCAAGATTGTGCCCAGCGTGGGGAACAGAGTGAGACTCCATCACACACACACACACACACACACACAAATAACCACAAAAAAATTGAAAAACCGTATCTGAGAATAACAATTATTAATTATGGTTTCCAAAGTGTTTTCATGTTTCGTCTTTTAATTTTTACAATAACTCAGCCATAATAAGCATTTTACCAAAGCAAACCAAAACTGTGGTAAAGAGGGGAAATACATCTTTGTGTGTGGTAAATATACACATAAATTCATTTAATTCTCAACACAATATGGAAACAGATTTTGTAGGCTTTGTTATTGCCATTTTATAGATGAGGACACTGAACTTCAGAACAGTTAAGTGACTCACCAGAAATCACACAGCTAACAAACAGAGGTGTTCGTTATACAACTTCGCTGTTAGATAAAGCATGAGTTAACTGTGGCTCAGCTGTTGTACTAGCTGTGTGAACTTGGATGAGTTCATTCACATGTAATATTGACATGTAATACGTGGAGAATAAAGTTACCTGCCCCATGGGAAGGTGTCAAAATTAATCAGGATAGTGTATATAAATACTTAGCATAGTGTTTTGGCCAAAGGAAGCTCTTAAATGTGTATGTGTGTGTGGTGTGTCTGTATGTATGTGCATATGTATGTATGTATATGTGTACATGTATATTCACATGTGTGTTTGTATTGTACATGTGTGTGCCAGTCAAAATCCAGGGTTTTGATTTCCTGAGCTCCCTCCCTGTCATTTTCCCCCTTCTAGTGACTCAGTCTCTTCTGGGCAGCAAAACTCATTTTGATCAGTTCTTATCTTTGTGTGAGTTGAGGAAGGGCTGGAGAAGAGAGGAGACATTTCCATGTCTTCATTGCCTGCCTCTTCCTCCCCAGCCTAGGAAGATGCTCACCCTCTCTGTCCCTGATCTTTTTCTTCATCAGATGGGTCATTGGTGTGGTGTCAATAATGTAGGTACCCTTAGAAATTTCTTTGAGGTCTTGGAGAAACAAGTTTAAGCCTCATGCACGTGTGATTGAAAACAAGGCAGCATTCATCCTGGGGCTCATGTGGAAACTACCTGTGACTCAGGGACACTGCTGATCAGGTCCGGCAGGTCATGGTGTATTTAAATGGCCCCCAAATCAAGTAAATGATGACAATATAATAAACTACAACTGTGAAGAAGAACCTTTGTGTGATTTTAGAATAGTTTTGATTCTCTTTTGAAAAAAATGACAGGAAGTAAGCGATCAGGAAGTGCAGGAACAATAGCCTTTTCCTGGAAGAGTGGCTCTGAAGAGATGACTAAATGTTCAGACATGCTGGGCTGAATAGGCAGGGGCCAAGACCGGGGCCGCAGTGGGGAGAAGGGACCAGGATGACTTATGAGCGTGGACAAAGCCAATAAGTTAGGTTACATGTATTATTTATTACTCCCTATCTGGTGAAAATAAAAGAGAGATTATGGCAAGGTTACATTAGACCTGGAGATTATCAAGTCGTTAATTGGCAAAGACTGCTACCTGACTTGAAGCCTTTAAAAAGTTTGTAGTGTCAGGAGCTGCCTTCATTTCCTTCGATAAAGGGAACATCCTAGGGGTTTTTGAAATCTTAAAAATGGCAGCACTGCCACCAGACAGTGACCGCTTGTCGACCTGTTGGTCCCTGTTTTATTAATCCATTGAATTCTGTGTTTCTGTTTTGAAAGGCTTTGTATGCCAAAGCACAATTATTAAGCTAAGAGTTGTTTTCTTTCTTTAAAATTTATTACTCATAATTTGTAGAAAAATAAAACTACTCTTCTGAATGTCTTATCAGCCTGAGGTAATCAAGGTTACCACACTGAATTGATGTAATTCTAGCCACAAGTGGAACACACGTTGCCTTAGCTCTTCTAAGCAACCTTATTACCAGCGAACCCATCATTTCTCCTAGGCTTTGTGGAATGTTGAAAAGTCCTTCTGCAGCACCAGTAATGTCTCTCCAGACTCTTCAGGGAACTTGGAGCCTCAACATCTGTTTTGTAGGGGGCCCTAGGAAAGAAGGAAGTCCCTTTCCAATACAGCGTCAGATTCAAGTAAAATTAATGTTTTAATTTATTTGAAAATCACTTAAAAATGAGAAGAACAAGATTTATAATTCTAGCCACGTAGACAAATATGAGAAGAGTGCCTCTGTTGGTCCCTCTCATGCCATGCTGCAGAGGTAACTGCTATTAAAAAAAAAAGTGTGTATTCTTCTCATTTCTTTTCTTTTCTTTTTTTGAGATAGAGTCTCGCTTTGTCCCCATGCTAGAGTACAATGGCATGATCTCGGCTCACTGCAACCTCCACCTCCCGGGTTCAAGTGATTCTCCTGCCTCAGCCTCCTGAGTATCTGTGATTACAGGCATGTACCATCACACCTGTCTATTTTTTGCATTTCTAGTAGAGATGGGGTTTTCACTATGTTGGTCAGGCTGGTCTTGAACTCCTGACCTCATGATCCACTGGCCTTGGCCTCCCAAAGTGCTGGGATTATAGGCATGGGCCACCGTGCCCAACTCCCATTTCTTTCCTTAGCTATGCAATTATATTTACACCTACTTTATTCAAATGGGGTGAAATTTGATTTTTTTTTGAGACAGGGTCTCACTCTGTTACCCATGCTGGACTATAGTGGTGTGATCTCTGCTCACTGCAACCTTCACTTCCTGGGCTCAAGTGATCCTCCCACTTCAGCCTTCTGAATAGCTGGGACCACAAGCTGGGTGCCACCATGCTAATTCTTTTGTATTTTTTATAGCGACAGGGTTTCACCATGTTTCTCATGCTGGTCTCAACTTCCTGAGCTCAATGAATACACCCCCCTTGGCCTCCCAAAGTGCTAGGATTACAGGTATAAGCCACTGCACCTGGCCCCCAGTTTTTCCTTTTTTTTCTTTTTTCTTTTTTTTTTTTTTTTTTTTTTGAGACGGAGTCTCGTTCTGTCACCCAGGCTGGAGTGCTGTGGCCGGATCTCAGCTCACTGCAAGCTCCGCCTCCCGAGTTCACGCCATTCTCCCGCCTCAGCCTCCCGGGTAGCTGGGATTACAGGCGCCGCTACCTCGCCCAGCTAGTTTTTTGTAGTTTTTAGTAGAGACGGGGTTTCACGGTGTTAGCCAGGATGGTCTCGATCTCCTGACCTCGTGATCTGCCCGTCTCGGCCTCCCAAAGTGCTGGGATTACAGGCTTGAGCCACCGCACCCGGCCTCCTTTTTATTTTCATTTATTTATTTATTTATTTATTGAGATGGAGTCTCACTCAGTCGCCCAGGCTGGAGTGCAGTGGTGCGATCTCAGCTCACTACAAGCTCTGCCTCCTGGGTTCACGCCATTCTCCTGCCTCAGCCTCCTGAGTAGCTGGGACTATAGGCGCCCGCCACCATGCCCGGCTAATTTTTTTTTTTTTTCTATTTTTTAGTAGAGATGGGGTTTCACCATATTAGCCAAGATGCTCTTGATCTCCTGACCTTGTGATCTGCCCACCTCAGCCTCCCAAAGTGCTGGGATTACAGGCGTGATCCACCGTGCCAAGCCAGTTTTTCCTTTTTTAAAATAGTTATGAGATATATGCAAATGTGAAATGGTACAGCTACTTTGGAAAACATTAGCAGTTTACTGTAAGATTAAACAGACACTTAACATATGACCCACCAATCCCACTTCTAGCTGTTTATCCCAAAGAAATGAAAACATGTCCATACAAAAGCCATGTATGTGAATATTCAGAGCAAAAAAATGAAAACAACTTGAATGTTCATGAACTCATGAATGGAAAAACAAATTGTGGTATATTCATGTGATGGCATACTACTCAGCAATTAAAAGGAATGAAACATAAATACACATAATGACATCAATGACTCAAAAGCTGTGTGCAGAAGCTGGGCATGGTGGCACTCACCTATATTCCCAGCTACTTGGGAGGCTGAGGCACAAGAATCCTTTAAACCCAGGAGGATGAGGTTGCAGTGAGCCAAGATCATGCCATTGCACTCCAGCTTGAGCAACAAAGTGAGACTCTATCTCAAAACAAAAACAAAACAAAACAAAACAAAAACAAACAAAAAAAAACCAGCCAAACAAACAAAAAACTATGTGCAATGGAACTCAAACACAAAAGTCTATGTATGTATGATTCCATCTGCACCTAGAAAAGCCAAAACTCGGGGTTGCTTCCAAGATGGCCAAATAGGAACAGCTCCACTCTGCAGCTTCCAAAGAGATCGATGCAGAAGATGGATGATTTCTACATTTCCAACTGAGGTACCTGGTTCATCTCACTGGGACTGGTTGGACAGTGGGTGCAGCCCACAGAAGGCAAGCTGAAGCAGAGCAGGGCGTCACCTCACCTGGGAAGCACAAGAGGTCAGGGGATTTCCCTTTTGTAGCCAAGGGAAGCTGTGATAGACTGTACCTGGAGAAACGGTACACTGCTGACCAAATATTGCACTTTACCTGCAGTTTTAGCAACCAGGAGATACCCTTCCATGCCTGGCTCAGCAGGTCCCACGACAATGGAGCCTTCCTCACTGCTGGCACTGCAGTCTGAGATCAACCTATGATGCTGCATCTTGATGGGGGAAGGGGCATCCATCATTGCTGAGTCTTGAGTAGCTCACAGTGTAAACAAGAGGCTGGAAAGTATGAACTGGGTGGAGCCCACCACAGCTCAGCAAGGCCTACTGCCTCTATAGATTCCACCTCTGGGGCAGGGCATAGTAGAACAAAAGGGAGCAGACAACTTCTGCAGACTTAAAAATCCCTGTCTGACAGTTCTGAAGAGAGCAGTGGATCTCTCAGCACAGCGTCCAAGCTACAAGAAATGACACACTGCCTCCTCAAGTGGGTCCCTGACCCCCGTGTAGTCTGACTGGGAAACACCTCCCAGTAGAGGCCAACAAACACCTCAAACAGGTGGGTGCCACTCTGGGATGAAGCTTCCAGAGGAAGGATCAGGCAGCAATATTTGCTGTTCTGCAGCCTCTGCTGGTGATAACCAGGCAAACAGGGTCTGGAATAGACCTCCAGCAAACTCCAGCAGACCTACAGCTCAGGGATCTGACTATTAGAAGGAAAACCAACAAACAGAAAGGAATAGCATCAACATCAACAAAAAGGACATCCACACCAAAACCCCATCTGTAAGTCACCAACATCAAAGACCAAAGGTAGATAAAACTGCAAAGATGGGGAGAAACCAGAGCAGAAAAGCTGAAAATTCCAAAAAACAGAGCACCTCTTCTGCTCCAAAGGATCACAGTTCCTCGCCAGCAAGGGAACAAAACTGGACAGATAATGAGTTTGATGAGTTGACAGAAGTAGGCTTCAGGACATCAGTAATAAAAAACTTCTCTGAGCTAAAGGAGCATGTTCTAATCCATCGCAAGTAAGCTAAAAATCTTGAAAAAAGATTAGATGAATGACTAACTAGAATCAACAGTGTAGAGAAGAACTTAAATGACCTGATGGAGCTGAAAACCATGGCATGAGAACTTCGTGACGCATGCACGAGGTTCAATAGTCGATTCAATCAAGTGGAAGAAAGGATATCAGTGACTGAAGATCAAATTAATGAAATAAAGTGAGAAAACAAGATTAGAGAAAAAAGAGTAAAAAGAAACAAACAAAGCCTCCAAGAAATATGGGACTATGTGAAAAGACCAAATCTACAATGATGCACTGGAAAGTGATGGGAAGAAAGTTTCAGATATTCTTTGAAACTTGATGGAACCAAGTTAGAAAACACTCTTCAGGATATTATCTAGGAGAACTTCCCTAATCTAGCAAGGCAGGCCAACATTCAAATTCAGGAAATACAGAGAACACCACAAAGATACTCCTCGAGAAGAGCAACCCCAACACACAAAATTGTCAGATTCACCAAGGTTGAAATGAAGGAAAAAATATTAAGGGCAGCCAGAGAGAAAGTTCGAGTTGCTCACAAAGGAAAGCCCATCATACTAACGCAGATCTCTTGGCAGAAACCCTACAAGCCAGAAAAGAGTGGGGGCCAATATTCAACATTCTTAAATAAAAGAATTTTCAACACAGAATCTCATATCTAGCCAAACTAAGCTTCATAAGTGAAGGACAAATAAAATCCTTTACAGAAAAGCAAATGCTGAGAGATTTTGTCACCACCAGTGCTGCCCTACAAGAGCTCCTGAAGGAAGCACTAAACATGGAAAGGAACAACCAGTACCAGCCACTGCAAAAACATGCCAAATGGTAAAGAGCACTGACACGGTGAAGAAATGCATCAATTAATGGGCAAAATAACCTGCTAACATCATAATGACAGCATCAAATTCAAACATAACTATATTAACCTTAAATGTAAATGGACTAAATGCCCCAATTAAAAGACACAGACTGGCAAATTGTGTAGAGTCAAGACTCATTGGTGTGCTGTATTCAGGAGACCCATCTCATGTGCAAAGATGGACATAGGCTCAAAATAAAGGGATGGAGGAAGATCTACCAAGCAAATGGATGGCAAAAAAAGCAGGGGTTGCAATCCTAGTCTCTGATAAAATAGACTTTAAACCAACAAAGATCGAAAGAGACAAAGAAGGCCACTACATAATGGTAAAGGGATCAATTCACCAGGAAGAGCTAACTATCCTAAATATATATGCACCCAATACAGGAGCACCCAGATTCATACAGCAAGTCCTTAGAGACCTACAAAGAGACTTAGACTCCCATACAATAATAATGGGAGACTTCAACACCCCACTGTCAACATTAGACAGATCAAGGAGACAGAAAGTTAACAAGAATATCCAGGAATTGAACTCAACTCTGCACCAAGCAGACCTAATAGACATCTACAGAACTCTCCACCCCAAATCAACAGAATATACATTCTTGTCAGCACCACTTTGCACTTATTCCAAAATTGACCACATAATTGGAAGTAAAGCACTCCTCAGCAAATGTGAAAGAACAGAAATTATAACAAACTGTCTCTCAGACCACAGTGCAATCAAATTAGAACTCAGGATTAAGAAACTCACTTAAAACCGCTCAACTACATGGGAACTGAACAACCTGCTCTTGAATGACTACTAGGTACATAATGAAATGAAGGCAGAAATAAAGATGTTCTTTGAAACCAATGAGAACAAAGACACAATGTATCAGAATCTCTGAGAAACACTTAAAACAGTGTGCAGATGGAAATTTATAGCACTAAATACCCACAAGAGAAAGCAGGAAAGATCTAAAATCGACACCCTAACATCACAAGTAAAATAACTAGAGAAGCAAGAGCAAACAAATTCAAAAGCTTGCAGAAGGCAAGAAATAACTAAGATCAGAGCAGATCTGAAGGGGATAGAGACACGAAAAACCCTTCCAAAAATCAGTGAATCTAGGAGCTGATTTTTTGAAAAGATCAACAAAATAGATAGACCACTGGCAAGACTAATAAAGAAGAAAAGAGAGAAGAATCAAATAGATGCAATAAAAAATGATAAAGGGGATATCACCACCAATCCCACAGAAATACAAACTACCATCAGAGAATACTATAAACACCTCTATGCAAATAAACTAGAAAATCTAGAAGAGATGGATAAATTCATGAACACATTCACCCTCCCAAGACTAAACCAGGAAAAAGTGGAATCCCTGAATAGACCAATAACAAGTTCTGAAATTGAGGCAATAATTAATAACATACCAACAACAACAACAACAACAAAACCCCAGGACCAGAAAGATTCACAGCCGAATTCTACCAGAGATACAAAGAGGAGCTGGTACCATTCCCTCTGAAACTATTTCAATCAATAGAAAAAGAGGGAATTTTCCCCAACTCACTTTATGAGGCTAGCCACATCCTGATACTAAAACGTGGTATAGACACAATAAAAAAAAAGAGACTTTTAGGCCAATATCTCTGATGAACATCGACGCAAAAATCCTCAAAAAAGTGCTGGCAAACCAAATCCAGCAGCACATCAAAAAGCTTGTCCACCACGATCAAGTGGGCGTCATCCCTGGGATGCAAACCTGGTTCAACATATGCAAATCAATAAATATAATCCATCACATAAACAGAACCAAAGAAAAAACCACATGATTACCTCAACAGATGCAGAAAAGGCCTTTGACAATATTCAACAGCACTTCTTGCTAAAAACTCTCATCAAACTAGGTATTGATGGAATGTATCTCAAAATAGTAAGAGCTATTTATGACAAATCCACAGCAATATCACACTGAATGGGCAAAAACTGGAAGCATTCCCTTAGAAAACCAGCAGAAAACAAGGATGCTTTCTCTCAGTGCTCGTATTCAACATAGTGTTGGAAGTTCTGGCTAGGGCAATCCGGTAAGTGAAAGAAATAAAGGGTATTCAGTTAGGAAAAGAGGATGTCAAATTTTCTCTGTTTGCAGATGACATTATTGTATATTTAGAAAATCCCGTCATCTCCGGGCGGATCACGAGGTCAGGAGATAGAGACCATCCTGGCTAACACGGTGAAACCCGCCTCTACTAAAAAATACAAAAAAACTAGCCGGGCGAGGTGGTGGGCGCCTGTAGTCCCAGCTACTCGGGAGGCTGAGGCAGGAGAATGGCGTAAACCTGGGAGGTGGAGCTTGCAGTGAACCGAGATCTGGCCACTGCACTCCAGCCTGGGTGGCAGAGCGAGACTCTGTCTCAAAAAAAAAAAAAAAAAAAAGAAAAAAAGAAAGAAAGAAAAGAAAAGCCAAAACTACAAGCAGATCAATGGTTCCTTGAGAATGGAGGAGGAAATC
>NW_012119221.1:582271-683064 GCF_000951035.1 Colobus angolensis palliatus | reverse complement strand
AAAAAAAGAAAGAAAGAAAAGAAAAGCCAAAACTACAAGCAGATCAATGGTTCCTTGAGAATGGAGGAGGAAATCTTCTGCAAAAGGGCATGGGTAACTTTTCTTGACCGTGAAAAAATTCTTGATCGTGCTGGTTGTAGAATTTACCAAAATTCGTCAAACTGTATACCTAGAGTTGGCGAATATATAAATTATACCTTGATGAAACAAAAACTTAAGTTAAAAACTTAAGAATTAAAATTAAAATGGTTACAAGATTGCTGACATTCAGCAAAGTTTATTATGTACTACTTATTTTTCTAAATACCTTACAAGTATGAACTCATTTTAATCTTCACAATGACCTGTGTAGTAATCACTTTTATCATTTTCATTTTACAGAGGTAAGAGACTGACACCTTGAGAGGTTAAGTAATTAGCCCAGAATCATACAACATTAATGCAGCCAGGATCCCAACTGAGGTCATTTGGCTCTGTTGCTCACACAGTTTAGCTCCACTGCCCACACAATTGGTTGCCATCACCCACACTCGCAGCCACTGCCATGTGTGGACCACTGTTTGGTCAGCCGTTCTAATTTTTCCTTCTTTGCTATTTCAATGCTTAATAAATATCTTTGTACGTGTACCTTTCTTTGCTTGTGGTTTCCTTTCTGAGTAGTTATTTCCTAGAAGTGGGATTGCTGGGTCAAAGAATAGGTGTATTTAAAATTTCAATTAAATTTCCTTTTTTAGTATCTCCTAGGTGTCAGATCTATATTCCCATTTACCATCATATTTACCTTTCATGGCTCCTCAAATATTATCCTAGAAATTAGTTTAACTAAAATTCCTACACATTTATGTAGAGAGGATACTCCCTTGAGCATATGTATTGTGATCGTCCTCATAACCTGTGGAGGTTAAGGACCTGTCTTGAATCCCACAGCTAATCAGCACATAAAATCCCAACTCAGCCTGACTCCATGTCCTGTGTGAATTTTACTGCATACTAGCTATTAGTTCTGTAATCAGAATGGGTTGTCTTTTGTGTGTTTTATTCTCGGGAGTCAGAATTAAGAGTAAACCACCAAGAAAGTCACCACCGTAGGGCTCTCTCCCATCAAAGAGGGATTTATGCTCCTAGGGAAAACAAAACAAAACAAAACCCGAGTATTCCTTGGAGCTCAGTGTTACTAGAATGTGTTGATCCTGAAAAATGATTTCCATAATTTTAATTATTTCTCATGTTTTAGCATGCTTTATGTTAAAGAATACAATCTATATCTTCTCATCAAGAATTTGCTTGGTGAATATTCTAAAAAAAGAATCATAGCCTTACTTAAATATAAACACAGTATGGCCATGTAATAATAGAATAGACAAATGTATAGATTTCCCAGGTTTCTTCTTTCTTCCCTCCATTTTTTATGACATACTATTGCTCTGATACTTACTAATGGGTTAACCTTGGGCAAGATACTTTATCATTTTAAGTCAAATTTCCTCATCTGGAAAATGGGGATAATAAAAGTGTCCTATTCTGTGGAATTATTTTTAAAATTAAACCAAATAATTCATGCATGGCATTTGATACTATACCTGGCACACAGGAGGCCTGGATACACATCAGCGGATAGTGTTGGCAGTGGCACAAGCTATCTTCAAGGCTGGACATGTAGCTAGTGATCAAGCCAGGTCCAAGGTGTGGTCCATATGAAGATTTCCAAAGAGCATGGAGCAAGCTTCTAGTGAATAAAAGAATGTTATTCAGCAGTTGGAGTGGATGGAGTGAGAAGAGTTTAAGATGAAATAAAACTGACCCCTAAGCAGGACACAATTGGCCAGCTCCTTCTAAGTTGGCCTCCATTGTAAAAACCCCTCCATGTCTCCCATGGCTTCTCTGATCACTCCTTGTTTTCCTGAGCTGATTCCTTTACCCCTCCTGCCTTCAAGGTTCTATCTTCAACTTTTTCTGTTTCTCATCTACAGTTTCTTCCTGAAGATTTATGCTTAGGTAATTATAGAAACTTGTAGAATAATTAAGAATATAAGAGAAAGAAGAAATTTTATGTTTTGGTGGGGAAGATGGTTGAGGGTCTTCTCTACCTTTTAGATGGGGGTAGGGCAGGAAGGAATTAAGTTGAAAATATCAGCTTTGGATTTGATTTTCACCATTGGCTTTTTGAGTTCTTGGTTAATTAAATCTTCTTACCAAAATTATAAAAATGCTCCCCTTTTGCATTTGGTATGAGTTGATATTAATTCATTAGACTCTGTGAAGTAGGTTGAGGAGTGTATGGCCCACATCCCTATCTGGGTATGTGTGGGAGCCATTTTGCCAGATGTGAAAGTCAAATTAGTCAGTGTTGTTGCTTGCTGCAGCTGGGGTAAAGGTTTATCTGGAAAATAGTCTGAATCTCTTGGCCAAAACGAGACCTTAGGCTTGATTCATAATTTCTATATTCTGTGTCTGCCAATAATTAAGAGTTGGCTCTATGCCAATAATGTGGGAGCCTCAGAATTAATATGTAGGAGTTTGGGTGAATAACATTTTGATGCTTAATATTACCTGGAGGTAACTATTGGGTCACTAAGGATAGCCAGGATATTTCATGAAAAGAGTTCCTTTGCTGATATATTGGTTTCTGTTTGATTGTATTTGGTGCAGTGATCCAATGAAAATAATAATTTTTACTCTTCTGGTTTATTTGTGGGTTGGACCTAGAAGCTGAGAAACTCAATACTGAGTCCTTTTTCAAAAGGACTAGGAAAAAACTCATTTAATGAAAGCTCATCCTTCCCTCTGCCTCAAGGTCTGAGTGAAGAATGTTATTGACCATCTGTGGTTTGGCCTGCCCATTGCCCTTCTGCACACAGAATCCCTGCCCCACCCTTTCTCTGTCTTGAAAATCACATCTCTCTGACATTGATATTATGATTTGGATGGAGATGGCCCTACCCCTTGCCTTTAGTGGGGACTCAGCACCAATCAATGAGAACACCACATCATCACATCCCTCTGGCCACAGTAACGAATTCTGGGGTGAGCCCATGACCAATGCCAGATCAAACAGAGACAGTCCTGGGGATTTTGCTCAAATTCTTCTGAGAGATCATTTCTTTCTGTTGGGATTCATAACCTGGCAGAATGTATATCTAGGGCTGCTGGAGGCCATCTTGCCACCACAGGATGGCCTGCCAGAGAACAAAGCCAATATATAGGAAAAAAGAGCCAGGAGATGGATACTAACTCCTGATGACTCCATATTAATATCTGGATGCAGCCACATCTGAAGCTAAATTGGATGTCTCTTATATGAATAAATAAGCTCATTTTTTTTTGTTCAAGCCAGTTTGAGCTTTTTAATCTCCAGTAATCTAAAATCTAAGTATTATATACCCAGGTGTATCAGTCCATTCTTGCACTGCTTTAAAGAAATATCTGAGTCTGGGTCATTTATAAAGAAAAGAGGTTTAATTAGCTCATGGTTCTGCAGGGTGTACAGGAAGTGTGGTGCCAGTGTCTGCTTCCAGTGAGGCTCAGGAAGCTTAGATTCGTGGTGGAAGGCAAACGGGAAGTCAGTGCATTGCATGACAAGAGACAGAGCAAGAGAGAGAGAGAATGGGGATGTCCTAGACCCTTTTAAACAACCAGATATAGCTTGAGCTAACCGAGTGAGAACTCACTTATCACCAAAGAGACACAGCTAAACCATTCATGAGCAATCCACCCTTATGATCCTATCACCTCCCACCAGGCCCCACCTCCACCACTGGGAATCCCATTTCAACATGAGATTCGGAGGGGACAAAATTCAAATCATATCACCAGAAAAGAAGACTCTATCAATACACAAATTTATAGCCTAGATAAATAAAATGTTATAATATTTCATTAACTTTCATGGTGTTGAAGAAAGAAAAATATCTCAGCAATGAGACTGTTTCCTTATTGACTGGTCTCCAATATATGTTAGGAAGAGAAATCACATTATTCTTTCTCTTCCTTCCCAAATGTATTTCTGACAACCACATGGTGTTCAGATAGCCAACGTTTCTGTGCAAATCCTCTATCTGTCCAATCTTATTATGTACAGCTGTATCTCTGTTTTGTGAAGACTACGTGTCCCTTCTGCCTCTTTTGTCTTCATACTACACATCCCGTTTCTTATCTGCAGCTCTATGGATGCCAAATTTCTCTTTTCAGAAACTAAAACATGACTCACACTGACTTTGCAGACAGTCTTTACCCTCCAGGGACCTTCTAGGTTCTGAGGGAAAGAGAAAACTTGAAAGGCTTAGATATGCAGTGGTAATCTACACAGAGAGAAATGAGACTGCTGAGACTGTGAATGGTGAACAGAGGTTGAATTTAGCCCTATGTCAGACAGATTATTTTCCCCAGCGAGTAGAGCTAGTGCACACATCTGTCGCTGGGAGCCATATCATAGACCTTGATGTGGGATTGTAAAATCTAAAGTTGGCCTAAAGCCAGGAGGGCATTAAAATTGGAATTCCCAAGCTCCAGATGTCTAGCTTTACACTGTAGGAAACCCCTGCTCAACTGGCATAAATTTATTTCAAAATCTGCACCAGTTTGCAATGATTAGAGGAGATGCAGCTCTGGTCTGAACATTTCTAGGACAGGGAGCAAAAACTCAAATGCCTGTGGGGGCCACTGGCACAGTTCGGTGAAGTGGACTGGTTGGGACCTGAGTGCCTGCATGTCTGAAATGAGCTGGCACTGTTCAGCCCCAGCTGAGGCAATTGTGCCTGCTGGTGCAGCATGAGCCCTGTGCTGCCAGATCTTCAGCACTTCACAGAGAGGCTGTAAGCCCAGGAGTAGGAGTCATCAGTTTGCAACCTCTGTTTTGATGCAACATCATGATTGTGCCAGGTGACTAAATATGGGGTTGTGTTTAGACCTAATTTAGTTCACTTTGAACAGAACCCAGAGTGTTGTGGTTTAGAGCATAGACTTTGGTGTCAGGTTTACCTAGATTTGTAGCCTAGCTTTGCCACTTACTAATGTCATGACCTTGGCCAAAAAACTTAATGTCTTTGAGTTGCAGTGTTCACATCTGTAAAACGGAGCTGTGGTTTCCATGTCTGCCTCTTGGGTGGGCTGGGAAGGGGTAGAATTTGAGATAAAATGACATAATACTCTCAAAGCTGTTACACAGTGGCTGTATAAAAGGTAATGCTTTAAAAAATGCTGGTAATTCTGTGATTGAAATCACAGAAATTTATGTAAGGTATTATTTTCATATTCTCCAGAAACATAAAGTCAGAGAGACAATATGGTGCGGTGGTTAAGAGCACTCATCCTGGAGTCAAATCCTGCTCTGAGAAAACCTGTATAACTCAGTTAACATTCTTACAGCATTTAGAACAGAGCCTGGCACACAGTAAGGACTATGGGGGTGGGTGTAAGGTTATGATACTATTATTGCAATATGTTTTAATAGCTCTTATGACTTTGTCACTTGAGTAAGACTGTATCTAGTAGGGCATGGTGACTCATGCTGGTAATCCCAACACTTTGGGAGGCTCAGGTGGGAGGATCACTTGAGGCCAGGAATTCAAAAAAAGCTTGGGCAACATAGTGAGCAAGACCCTATCTCTACAAAAAATTAAAACAACAACAACAACAATAACTGTATCCACACCCTGAAACTTGTGGTTTACATTACCTTAACTTTAATAATATCTGATGCAATTAATTTTTACTTTAGAAAGTTGGAAACAGTTACCTACTATTTAAAGAGCTGCTTTAAATCCACCGTGAAAGGTCTAAAAAAATGTGGGATTAAAAAGACAGATTGCAATTATGTCACATTCTTTAAAAACAGGCTATACAAAACTGACCTGGGTTTACAAGAAAAAAAGCAACAATTTCTTGAGAGCCTCTTTTGTGCAATGCACATTGCTAGACCAAAAAAACAAAGCTAAAATAATAAATGGCAAAAGTAAGCCCTCGACCTAAGCCAACGTCCATATTCATGTATGCTGCCTTATGGTTGTCATGCAGACACTTTGAAATCTTTTTTTTATTCTACTCTCAGAGGTTACCCGGTAGGGCTGGGGTGTGCGGGAAATAGAGATCAGCACTGGGTTCAAAAGTGATGCAGGTAAGACGTGGAGCCCCAGGGCGGGCCCCAGATATGACACAGATGTCCGCCTGGGTCAAGGACGCAGGGAGGATAGGAAAGGCGGTGGGAGGCGAGCGCACTGGCTGGTACTTCTCCCTAAACCAGGGAGTAGTGAATCTTCAGAAGAATGCAGTCTCAACTTCGCGGACGTCTGAGAGAAAGCGAGACTGACATCTTCTGTCCCAGTTGGAGTGTATACTCCAGGAGCTCCAGGAGCGAGCGCAGACCAGAGAGCAGATGGAGGCGGAGTGAAAGGGTAGCCCCGCCGGCGTGAGGTAGAGAGCCGGGACCCATCCCAAGCCGGGGTGCTGGAGCGGCGGATCCCAGGCTGCAGGCTCGCTGGGAGTGCCGGAGCCGGGCGGGAGAGGCGCGCGTCCCGGCCTGCAGTGGGACGCTCCGCAAAGACAAGAGGAGGGGGCGCTGCGCCTGGGACCCCTCTGTCGAGACCTCCTCCAGGAGGTTACAGCCGCCCGCAGCCCTGACAGCCCAGAGAAGGAGACCGCCACCTGGCCACACGCCCCAACTCCAAACCCAGGGCCATCCCAGACTGCCTGTTTTAGGAAGGAAGGGAGCTAACTGAAATTAGTTTTTGTTAACCAAAAAGTAATGAGAAGTTACAGAATCAGGCTGAGAAGTGATTAAGTGGAGGCTCTTTCCGGATGGAAAGGTGGAGGGAGGCTGTCTACAAAGCAGTTGGTAGCAGTTATTTGAAGGACAAACGTTTCATGTATCTGCACTGTGGATCCACTGAGATCCTTCACTCAACCATTACCCATGCAGAACGTGTGAAATCTAAGGGTTGCTTTTGTGACTCACTTAGCCAGAGTTCTTGGTAGTGTCATGACAGCTGGACTCAGTTGTTGGGTTACCTCAGATGAGTAGAGTTGTTTAATCTCTTTGAGACACAGTTTCTTCCTCTTTAAAGTGAAGATGCTTATAGAAGAGTACACAGAAAAAAAAAAAAAAAAGAAGAAGAAAAGAAAAAAAAAAATAAAGTAAGGATGACAATAACCCCTTAGCTACCTCCCAGAGTCTTGTTTAGAGGCAAATGAGGCAATTTTTTTTCCTTTCCTTTTTTTTTTTTTGAGACGAGGTCTCACTCTGTCTCCCAGGCTGGAGTGCAATGGCGTGATCTTGGCTCACTGTAATCTCTACTTCCCAGGTTCAAGCGATTCTCCTGCCTCAACTTTCCGAATAGCTGGGGTTACAGGTCTGCACCATCACTCCCGGCTAATTTTTGTGTTTTTAGTAGAGATGGAATTTTGCCATATTGGCCAGGGTGGTCTCGAACTCCTGACCTCAGGTGATCCACCCACCTCAGCCTCCCAAAGTGTTAGGAATACAGGGGTGAACCACCTCACCCGGCCAAATGAGGCAATTTTTATGAGTGAAAGTTCTTTATGTATGATCAAATGTGGTATAAATATCAACAATTATTAAACGAATTTCAAATTTATTCCTCCACCTGCTCATAATTTATAGTATATCCCAAATGGAGAGTTGAATAATTATTTAGCGCAATTTCATTAATAATGCATTGAATGATTCCTATCACAAGGAGTTGTCTATCTGATGTAATCAGTGTAGACAAGTGATCTGAATAACATGAACCTCCTATCTAATTTTATCAACAGCTTTGAGAGGTTTGGGGATATATTATTGACACACGTCCAGTGGTTCACTTCGTTTTCCTCGTGATTGCCTGTCAACCTTCCATTTTTTATGACGAAAAAGCCATCTGTGTTATGATGAATTGGCTTTGTTTCCATGTTATGTCCCACACCTAATTCATTATTATTTAGAGCTGTAATTAAACATTATTAAACAGTTTAATAGGGTGTCTCATAGTTCAAGGTGAGACTAACTTTATTCAGCAGGGACAATCTGATTTTATTATTTACTTTATTTGAGGTCAGATTATTTTCAAATAGTTAAATAAAGTTAAATATATTCAATATGTACATAAACTTGAGAACTCTAAAGAGAAAATTCCTCCCCAAACAACTACATCACAGAGCTAAGAGGAGGAAAAAGCCCAGAGTTGTATTTCCAAAAAAACAAAAAAGAAGTATTTAATCAGAGGAATTCATACATTTAAAGAACTGACCCTATAGCTTGAGTTCTACATTATAGTTCATCACAATGAAATTCAAAGAACATTTTCTCCCTTACTGGAAATCTAATTGCATGCATGGTCTCTGCATACTTGTAAAAGTGTAATCATGTATTGCCTCATATCACTTGAATTTATTGCTTGGGTATTATTGTAACCAGAAAGACAGTCATAGAGGGGTGAGGTTGTGGGGCTTATTCTTACACTTCTCCTCCGAGTGCCTTTCACAGAACTGAGCCCAAAATTGTTCATAATATATGCTTTTGACTTGATGACTTGATTAATTGTTCCATTGCTTTCATTGTAATGTAATTTGCTGCATTTGGGTCAGATACCTAAGTTAGCTAAATACTCCACTGTGGAGTTGTACTTTCTGTGAATTTAAACTTCTTATAAATTACCTTGGGTTGCCAGGCTTCTGTAACAATTTCCAGGGGGTTATCACTTGCCTTTTTTAATCCATGTAAGAGTCAAAGAATAAAGTCTCTTTGAGATCATTCGGTGTGGCATTCATTGTGAGTGACTTTGAAGAAATAAAGCTGGACAAATGCCTTGCAATTATGTCTAGCCAATTATCCACTGTTGTTTGCTTTGGGTTTTGGCTTGAGGCTTCTAGGAAGCTGTATCCTCCAAGGGAGCCATCTTTTGATGATATTTAGCCTCTGATTTCAATCTATGGAAAGGGAGAAAAGTAAGACTGATGCTTCTTTCATCAAGAATCACTTTGGTAACATCAAAAGATTAAGGCAAGTGTTTTTTTTCTTCGCCTTTCACCTTCTTTTGTCCCTTCTTCTTCACTCTCCATAAAGCTTATCTTGGAAGCCAGGCACCATCTGCCATGTCACGGTAAGGTGTATGTAATGCGTGCTCTGATAGGGTTTGTGTTTATAACACATATATATGGAGTTGTCACTGAGGCAGGAATTGCTTGCTATCAGGAGTAACATCCTGAATAGGATTACCAAGGCTGGCCTGTGGTCAGATTGTCTTCCTGACATAATATTTCTCTCCCCCTTAATATCTATACCTTCGTTTATGAGAGCCCCACATTTTTTTTGGTTGCTGTTGTTGTTTGTTTTCTTTTATAATTTCAGTCTTTTGTACATAAACTTGTATTTCATTCTGAGAAAAAAATCTCTTCTAATTTCAAGGGGATAGAGGTGAAAACAAAATGAAACGGAAAGCTGTTCAGATAACCCAGGAGGATTTTAAGACCCCTTTGTTATAACAATCCTTTTATGTTTGAAATATTTATTGGGCTTCTTCCTGGTCACGATCGGAAGGGAAACCTGAATTGGTGCCCTCTAAGCTGCTTGGGCGGACAGAAGAGTACATGTTTACAAGTCAAGATGGTGCTTGATCTTGGAACGACAGGAAATGATTTTGCAAATCCAGATAAACTATTTTATCCTAGAAAGCATATGTGCCAAACACAGTTTAAAGAAAACACACAAGAATCCTTGTGTCGTACCCCATGGGTAGAGTGTAGGAGGAAGCTAACACTTTTCCAGATTAAGAGCAATCTGGTGAAATAGTTGCCTCTAAGTGGCTCGTTTTGCCTGTGTGCCCTCTCACAGTGTAAACTTTTAGATTTTTATAATGGAAGAGTGTACTAAGTTTGGCACTTGCTCCCTTTGGACAAGGTGGAGCTGATAATTTATTTCTCTTCCTCTGTCCAAAATTATTTTTCAGTTATTTAAAGTTTATATAGATAAATATTATGGGGTAAGATTATTTTAAAGCTTATATAGATGAGAAATTGCCAAGAAAGTTTTGAAAAAGGATTAGGGAGAGGGATTTCTACCCCTAGATTTTAAAGTGTGCTATAAAGCTAATAATAAAACAGTGTGGTATTCATATATACATCAGTGGAACACAATAGAGTCTGGAACAGATCTAGGTATATATGCTAACTTTATTTTGCTAAAAGGGGCATTATTGATATAAAAATTGTTTAATAAATGGTATCGGGATTGGGTCAGCTAATAGCTAGCATTTAATTAGCACTTACTACATGCCAGGTACTATTCTAAGGGCTTTTCATGTATTCAATCTTCATAGCAGCCCTTTGAGATAGATACTATTATTATTCCTATTTACAAATGAGAACACTAAAACACAGGGAGATTTAGTAACTGGTCCAAAGTTACACAGCTATTAAATAGTAGAGCTAGGATTTGAATCAGGCAATAAAATTAGGTCTTTACCTAGTTTATACGATACATAAACAAATTCTAGATGAATTAAAAATCTGCATGTATAAAACGATGTTTTTATAACATCATTACAATACTGGAAGATAATCCAGAGGTACATTTATATAACTTTGAAATCAAAGAAAATTCCTTAAGCAAGACAAGAACCCCAGAAAAATTAAGGTAAATTATTGATCTGACAACATAAATATTCAAAAACTTCTGTTGAGAAGATACCATAACAAAAATAAAAACTTTCATGACCAAAAGGAAATATATTTGGAACTCATTTGTTAGAAGAAGGGTTTGTATCTGTAATGTACAAAAACCTTTTATAAAATGACAGAAAAATCAGTCCAATTTAAAAGTGGGAAAAACATACGAACTGGCAATTCACAGGGGATGAAATGCAAATGATCGAGAAATATGTAACAGTGGCAATATGTGCAGTGTTAATAGCGTGTAGAGGAACTTCCAATTTTCCTATTCAAGACTTCCATCTAAGACCTCAAACTATGAGACTAATAAAAGAAAACACTGGGTAAAACTCTCCAGGACATTGGAATGGGCAAAGATCTCTCGAGCAATGCCCCATGGACACAGACAACCAAAGCAAAAATGAACAAATGGGATCACATGAAGTAAAAAAGCTTCTGCACAGCAAAGGAAACAATCAACAAAGTGATGAGACAACCCATAGAATGGGAGGAAGTATTTGTAAACTACCCATCTGACAAGGAATTAATAACTAGAATATATAAGGAACTCAAAGAACTCTATAGGAAAAAAGTCTAATAATCCAATTTAAAAATGGGCAAAATATCTGAGTAGACATTTCTCAAAAGAAGACATACAAATGGCAGACAGGTATATGAAAAAGTGCTCAACATTACTGATCATCAGAAAAATGCAAAAGAAAACTACAATGAGATATCATCTCACCCCAATTAAAATGGCTTTTATCCAAAAGACAGGCAATAACAAATGCTGGTAAGGATATGGAGAAAAGGGAGTGCTTGTATACTGTTGGTGGGAATGTAAATTAGTACAACTGCTATGGAGAAAAGTTTGGAGGTTCCTCAAAAAAATAAAAAATAGAGCTACCATATGATACACCAATTCTACTCCTAGGTATACATCCAAAAGAAAGGAAATCAGTGTATCAAGGAGGTAACTGCACTTCCATGATTATTGCAGTGGTATTCACAATAGCCAAACTTCGGAAGCAACCTAAGTGTCCATCAGCAGACAACTGAATAAAGGAAATGTGGTACATATACACAATAGAATACTAGTCAGCCATAAAAAAGAATGAGATCTTGTCATTTTCAACAACATGGGTTGATCTAGAGATCATTATGTTAAGTGAAATAAACCAGGCACAGAAAGACAAACATTGCATGTTTCACTTATCTGTGGGAGCTAAAAATTAAAACAGTTGAAGTCATGGAGATAGAGAGTAGAATGATGATTACCAGAAGCTTGGAAGGGTAGTGTGGTGGGATGGGAGGGAAGGGGGAATGGTTAATGGGTACAAAAAGTATTTAGAAAGAATAAATAATGCCCAGTATTTGCTAGCACAACAGGGAAAATATAGTAAAAAATAATTTTTCATTTAAAAATAACTAAAAGAGTATAATTGGATTGTTTGTAACACAAAAGACAAATGCTTGAAGTAATTGATACTCTACCCTGATATGATTATTATGCTTTGCATACCTGTACCAAAATATTTCATGTAACCCATAAATATATACACCTACTGTATACCCACAAAAATTAAAAAGAAAAAAGAAATAAGCTAGACACAGAAAAATAAGTAAATAAATGCCAGTGAACATTCTTCACAGAAATAGAATAAAATTTCTAAAAATTATATGGAACCACACACACACACACACACACACAGAAGCAAAATAAGAACAGCCAACGCCAAAACAAAGCATATCAACACAAAACTGGAGGAATTATATTACCTGACTTCAAACTATACTACAGAGCTATAGTAACCAAAACAGCAGTGTACTGACAAATAAAGCAGATACGTAGACCAATGGAAGATAATAAAGAACCCAGAAATAATTTCATACATCTACAGGTGAACTCATTTTTGACAAATATGCCAAGAATATACAGAGGGGAAAGGATAGTCTCTTCAGTAAGTGGTGCTGGGAAAATTGGACATCCATAGGTAGAAGAATGAAGCTAAACACCTATTTCCTGCCATATGCAAAAATGAAATCAAAATGGTTTCAGGACTTAAGTCTGAGACCAGAAACTGTGAAACTACTAAAAACAAACAAACAAACAAACAAACACTGGGCAGACACTCCAGGATACTGGCCTGGGCAAAGATTTCTTGAGGAATACCCCACAAGCATAGGCAACCAAAGCAAAAATGGACAAATGGGATCACATCAAGTTAAAAAGCTCTTGCACAGGAAATGAAACAAACAACAAAGTGAAGAGACAACCCACAGAATGGGAGAAAATATTTGCAAACTACCCTTCTGACAAAGGATTAATAACCAGAAAATACAAGGACCTCAAACAACTTTATAGGGAAAAATCCTAATAATCTGATTTAAAAATGAGCAAAAGATCTGAAAAGACATTTCACAAAAGAAGATGTGCAAAAGGTCAGTGGTACGTAACAAAGTGCTTAACATCCTTCATCAGAGAACTGCACATCAAAACTGCAAAGAAATATCGTCTCACCCCAGTTAAAATGGCTTATATCAAAAAGACAGGCAATAAAAGCTGGCAAGGATGTAGAGAAATGGGAACCCTGATACATTGTTGGTGGGAATGTAAATTAGTGTAACTACCATGAAGAACAGTTTGGAGGTTCCTCAAAAAGCTAAAAACAGAGCTTCCTTATAATCCAGCAATCCTGCTGCTAGGGATATACCCAAAAGAAAAGAAGTAAATATATAGAAGATGTATCTGCACTTCCATGTTTATTGCAACAGTATTCCAAATACCCAAGATTTGGAAGCAAACTAAGTCTCCATCAGCAGATGAATGGATTAAAAGAATATTTTAACTCTACAGTCCCTTTTATTTTGTAAAACACAATATGAAGAGCTTCCTGTTAAATATACTTATATTATGTAAGTGGAAAAAAGTATGCAAAGTTACATACAACACTATTATAACATAAGGCAAGCATCATAAGCTTCAATGACTGTGGAAACCAGGTAGATATAAATGAAGCAGAGTGGGCATTAATAAAATCTGTGGGAGTAAGAAACAATTATTGTTAGTGTTAGGAATCTAAGAAATGGCAGAGAATGGGGCCCAAAGCACAGAAGAGGGGATTCTTTTTGGGTCAGAAGAAACAAAAGTAGGACAGAAACAGATGTAGACAGGTTACATGATAGCCCACTGATGGTTGTTCTTTTTTTCCATTGCATTGGTGTACAAGGATAGAGGGAAGTGAAAAAGGCTTGGAGAGGGTTTCCTGGAGAATGGGTGAGTGAGACATAGTGTGGTTTCCAGGGTCCAGTTAAGATTGGTGAGCATAAGTTTATAGTGAAAGCATTATATACTTTTTAGATTGGCATGTGCACCAGAAACTATGTCAAAAATGAGTAAAAATTCCTGATAAAGTTAGGATTTTTGTCTTTTGAAGGAGAAAAATTCTTAAGTCAACAATTAGGAAAAAAAAATCTCAAGAAATAGAAGGAGTTAGTTGCTCTTTCACATTAGAAAAATAGTTTTCACCCGCAGAAGTTTTAAATAGTTTTATGGAGATATAATTCACATATTGTTCAATTCAGCCACTTAAAATGTACAGTTCAGTGGTTTTTAGTATTCACAGATATGTGCAACCATCACCACAACAAATTTTAGAACATTTTCATCTCCCTCAAAAGAAATTCTGCACCTCTTAGCCACCACCTCATCCCCTAACCTCCTCATCCCTACTCTCGCCTGCCCCAGCCCTAGGCAAGGAACAATCTACATACTTTATATATAGATTTGCTTAACTTTGGACATTTCATGTAAATGGCATCATCCAATTGGTGGTCCTTTGTGACTGGCTTCTTTTACTTAGTAAAATCTTTTCAAGGTTTCCTGTAGCATGGATCAGAACCTAGATTTTGATCTAGTTGAATTTTATCACATTTTTTTTATTTCTTTAACTTTTTTGTATTAAGCATTTAAAATTTGACACATATACTTACATATATATGTTAGTGTCCATTAAATATTATAGGCCAGGTGTGGTGGCTCACACCTGTAATCCCAGCACTTTGGGAGGTGGAGGCAGGCGGATCACCTGAGGGCGGGAGCTCGAGACCAGCCTGACCAACATGAAGAAACCCCGTCTCTACTAAAAATACAAAATTAGCTGGGTGTGGTGGTACATGCCTGTAATCCCAGCCACTCTGGAGGCTAAGGCAGGAGAATCGCTTGAACCCGGGAGGTGGAGGTTTCAGTGTGCAGAGATTGTGCCACTGCACTCCAGCATGGGAAACAAGAGCAATACTCCATCTCAAAAAAATATATATATATGATTACAACTATGCTATTTTCAGTAAATAAACTTTTGGAGTTTTCCCTTCCCTTTTTTTTTGCTTATCTTCTTCCTGCTATATTACCTTTATCCCCTCCACAGGTGACTAACAACCTGACTAATATTTTCTCATATTTTCTGTATAATAAAGTCATACACACAAGCATGCACACACACAAAACTCCCTCCAAATCAACCAATAAACCTTTACTTCATTAACTTAAATCCCTGCATAATACTCAATGATGTAGATATTTGATAATTTCCTGGGCCTCCTGATGAGTATTCACTTTTTAATTTAATTTGTTAATGAACAATACCACAGTTAACATCCTTGCCAGTCAGGTGTGGTCCATGTACCAGCATTACCATCACCTGGGAGCTTCTTCGATAAGCAGAATCTTAAGTTCTATCCCAGCCTACTGAATTGAATCCCCAGGAAATTCAAACTGACATTGAAGACTGAGTAGTGACCTAGTATATATGCCATTTCATATTAATGTTATCATTTCTATAGTTAGATTTCAAGGAGTAAAATTCTGGGGCAAAGGGTATATATACTTTTAATTTTAACAGATGCCTTAACAGGTTGCTTCCCCTAAAGACTGCGGCACAACGGATTTCTACCAGCAGGATATCAGAATATCCCTTTCTTCATGTTCCCATTAGCACTGAGCATTGATGATGAGATCGTTAAGGAAATTTGCCATGGTAAGAGCATTTGGATTTTGATTTTCCCCATGTAATTAAGCAAACTGTTCAAAAGATAGTATTAGAATAGTCCCAATTTCAAATGCTGGATTGCCAAGTCAAACTATTGAAAGAATGCAAAAGCTATAAATAAAAAGAATAAGGATGTAACTTCTCTAATGGAAAACTTCTCTCTTTTTTTCCAGTCTTCTTGGCTGTAACATAAGGAAGGAGATACCCTTCTTGGGCATTGTGCAGTGTCTTGTTCACACTTTTTGGCAACATTTTCAGATAAATGTTTGGATTGGGGGAAGCAAAACACAGTAAATGTCTACAAAAAGCCTGGGTCAATTTCAATGAATAAATAAATAAATAGAGAATTATAAGTTAAAATAAAGTAGCACATTTTGCTCTATTTACAGATTTTAAAATATCAACAGTATTCAATCAGAGTAAAAGTGTGGAAAAACAGACTCATAAATTGTCAATGGGAGTATATAAATTCATAATATCATTTTAGGAGATAATAGGGCAGGATATATATAAGATATTTCAGTGCACATATGTTATAACTCAGCAAGATAGGAATCAATCTTATAGAAATAGTTACACAGGAGAAAAAAGACATATTAAAGGCTGTCCATTGAAAAATTTGAAAGTACTTAACTTCATCAATAGAGGCATGAATTAGTATATTTTGGTGTATAAATAATGTGTATACATGACATACAAAGCTCCATACGGCATATTGCTAAGCAAAATAAAACAATCATCTCAGAACAATACATGATATATAACCCACTTTTGGGAACAGTAACACAAAAAGTGTAAGGGATATGTGTTTGTGAGTGCATGAGCATGTGTATATATGTATGTATGTAAGAGAAAACATTCACCAAACCACTAGCAGTGGTTACCTCTGTGTGTGTGTGTGGGGTCAGGGAGATTGGTGGTTAGAATGATGGTGAAGGGGAGACATATATACTATTAATATATTAATAATAATAATAACAATAATAATTAATATTTATGGAGCACTTAACTATACATCCAGCACTATGCTGAAAGCTTTACATAAATAATCCTACTTAATCTTGACAACCACCTTATGAGGTAAATATTGTTATCTGAATTTTGCCATTTCCATTAAGTTAACTGAGTCACAAATAGGTGACATAATTTGCTTAAGATGATTCAGTCAGAAAGTTGTAGTACTGTGGTTTGAACTAAGGTAGTCTGACTCTAGAGACCATGCTTAGAAACTTGATTCTGTCTATCTATGTATTCATGTATCCATCCGTCTATTCATCTGTCTATTTGTCCATCCATCCATCCATCCATCCATCCATCCATCCATCCATCCATCCATCCATCCATCATCTATTCATCTACCTACCTACCTGTCATTTATGTATTGTCTGTCATCTTCCTTCCTTCCTTCCTTCCTTCCTTCCTTCCTTCCTTCCTTCCTTCCTTCCTTCCTTCCTTCCTTCTTTCTTTTCCTCTCTCTTCTGCCACACTAAAGTTCTCAGGCTACCATGGGGAAAATTAACCGTACAATATAATTTCTGAAAAAAAGCTAAGTTTCTCAGAGAGTAGCAAACATGACAAGTGATATAATTGGTTCTGATTATTTACTAGAGTGAGGGAGTTTGCCTCATTCCAGGACACTTGTGACAGGTGACAAACTGACTGTAGATCTCCAGATGGAGCAGAAAATGCAACTGAGTATGATTCCTGCCTCCGACTTGCCGCTGATCCACGGAAGCAAAGCATTTCATTTCAGAAGACAGCAATCTTCTCCATTATTTTACTAATGAAGAAACAGGGTCCAGAGTATTTAGAGGCAGAACTGATATAAAAATCAGGTTTTCTAACCCTCAGCTCAGTGCTTTCTCCACTATATCATAATTTGGAGTTGTGTCATTTATGATATGCATTTACTTCTTGTAGGGTGTAATCAGAAAAGTGGACACACAGAGTTGACCCATTTCTGTCACTAGAGCTCCAAAATTTGTATATATTTTTCTAAAATGAAAGAAAAGACAGAACAGTTAGTGTTGAGCAGATGTTTTATCATCAGTCTAAAAGATTTGGCCATTATACCCTCCTTAACAGGAATCAGAAAAAAAAAAGGCGGTTCAATTTATTTCTTAAGAGTTGTGTTTTTGTAAATTAGCTAGTTGGTTTTTACAGGGACTCCCTCCAACTTGCCCATTTCAAAGGTCTCCAATCCTGTTAAATAAGAAAATCGTCTTGGCTGTATGGTTAGGTGATGTTTAGGTCAGACAATGGCTAGATGTGAAGAGAGTTGTCTGCAGAAGACATGGGCAGCCTAATGAACCACAAGGATGGGTACAGGACATAGAGATGGGCAGGATGTCATTGTCAGCTAAGCTCATGTGCAGGTGACTGCCACTGCAGAGAAAAAAAGGTTAAGGGTCAGGAAACATGTGGACCCTGAGGAGGGCAGAGAAAGTACTGAGTCTAAGCCACTTTTCCTGATTTTATTCAAGCCAAGCGGAAGGCAAAGGGCTGCGTCAACTAACTTTCCCTGAACTGGTGCATCAGCAGGATGCTCTGAGCCTCTCCCACTTATCTCCAGATCCCAAACACAGAGTTCATGGTCATCTGGCTGCCTTGCTCAGAGCTCTTCAGGCAAAGGAGAAGAAAGGCCATTTCAGCATCTAGCGTTCTTCAATCTTGCTTGAGGCTGGCAGCTGTCACAGAATGCCATCAGCAAATAGATCATCTTAGCAATGTCTTTCCCACTTCTTAAACCATTAGCCTCTCACAATTTATGAGTAGTTCCATGAACCCTGTTCAGTTTTGAAATTCAAGCTACTGAGGCTTTGAACTACTTATTAATATCAAAAGCCCAAAATATTTATCATCTATTGCTGAAGAAAATTTGGTTTTCTGTGAGGCAATGACCAATACCTTTAAATTTAAAAAACCTGTGCCTAGTGGCCAGTCCTCTGCTTAATGTTTGACTTTTCTGAACCCTTTGTTGAGTCTGCTTCACTTCGAGTCTCCAGGTCATTTGCTGGTTAAACAGAAGATCTGAATATCAAAAATTTAAATATTACATATATATACATGTATATTAAAGTATTTTTTAAAATTATAAATGTAATATATATTTAAAAATCTTGACCAGCAAAGAAAAAATGAAGTAAAAAAACTAAATGCCAAATGCCAATCCCACAGATATTAGCATTATTAACAATTTCTCATATTGCCTCCCAGAATCCGTTTGTGTATGAGGTACATGCACGGGGTACAGGTATTCTTTTTGGTTGTTGTTTTAACGAAATGGAATCATAGACATTGCTGCTTGGCAGCTTGCTTTTTTTCCATGAGCAATATAGGTAACTCCTCCCTACTGGTAGGTATTAAGATTGTTTCCATTTCTTTAACCTTTTAATCATCTAATTTTGCAATGAATATCCTCATTACAGGCAACTTGTAGACTTGTACATGTACATATTCAAGTAATTACATTTGGGTGCATATTACTCAACTCTAGTAAAAGTTTTGAAAACTGGAAATGAAACCTGAAGGCAAAAATAGAGGGTATGGTATATCCCTAGATTTATTCTTGCCAGTCTCTATCCTCAACTGCAGATAAATTGAATGTTGACTATAGGAAAATAAGAGAAGCAGAAAATAAACATATTTAGGAAACATGGACACGGATTTTCTTGGGTGTTATGGGATTGGGGTCTTAGGAGAGTTATGACTTGGTCATTTTCATCCTGGTAATCTTTTAAAAGAAAATGATTTCATTTGTCATGACAATGAAATCAGTTACTTTTTTCAAGTTTCATCACCACTGAGGTTCTTCTATCACCCCAGTCCTTGGTTATCACTCCTTCCAAGGAATGCCTATGATACTTACTGTTTGTCCTGTATATTGGATACACTATCTAGCTTTACATACTTATTTTCTAATGTACCAATTCTGAGTTCCTAATCTTATAACCCTCTTCAAGGCAAGTTTTATGCCTTTCTATATTCTTTGTACCCTCTGTGCAGCAATATGCAATGCCTTAGAAATGATAGTGAATGATTAATCTCTCTATGAATTGGTTTCCCTAGACTTCAAGGTCTAGAGCCCTACCTTATTTTCTAATGAACATGAACAGTTGAATAAGGAAAATATTTTTTTTCCCCATAGCTCCTTCTTACGGTAGACCAGTGCTGGGCATTCCAACTGAGTTTCCCAATCTGGGTGGACCAAAACATGACATTTTGATAGACAATAGCCATGAACATTTGTTTTGTTTCCCTTCACAGTTCAGGTGGCACTATCTGGCACACAAGTAGAAACAGATGTTGAGAAGAGCAAGGAGGTACGTGGTGCCAATGTTTCAGTTCTGGGAAAAGGAAACACTACACAGAAAATAGGTGCCACCTGTAGGGGGTTGCAGTCTGCCAAGTGAAACCAGTTTGGCTAAAGATAGCTAAAAATATCCCCCCAGGGTATAAGGTAATGTTTGTTTATGCATGAGACTGAATGAGGGTGTGTGTGTCTACGTGTGTGAATGCATATATACCTTCTGCATCATCCACTCCAATGAAGCCTTTTGACCTATTCATGAATCCAATTGCGGAAAGAACAATTTTTGTTTAATATTTGACCTGTTAAGAAAAATAGAACTGTTAAATAAATTTTTAGTAAGTGCGGAAGAAAGAGTTTTAAATTTCCTTGTGTTTCAGCTACCTCACTGAGATTTGCTAAGCTACCCAAAAGAGATTTGGTGCTTTGAAGACCTGTACAAAACTCTACACAATGATTCGATATTACTTACACCTCCCTCCTAGCAGAATTTGGTTACATTTGGGAGATTAACTATACCCAAGAAAACTAAATGAAATTGAATTGAAAAGCCATGTCTCTTTGGGCAAATTACTAAACTTCTTGTGCTTCAGTTTCCTCATCTGTAAAATGGATATAATAATTGTACCTACTTCAAAGAGTTATTGAGAAGAATGAATATTCTAAGAAAGTCACACTATGTAGCACATGGAAAGTTATTTCTGACTACTACACTACTACTATTATGACTTCTACCACCCCCACCCCATCCCTTCATCTTTTCCCCCACCTTTTCTTCTTTAATTCACAAAGATCTTCAATAATTTAATTTAAATGTGAAATTCTACTGAAATTTGTAATATTTTCTAGATATGGGGATCCATAATTTTCTTTGATGTTGGAATTTAAGTCATGAGGCCTGATGTCATGGAAAGAGCACAGCATTAGTGATCCTACAACTTGAATTTAGTTCTAGTTCTCTTACTTAGTAGCTCAGTGACCTGGAAAAGTTGCCTTTTCTGAGCCTCTCTTTCCTCAACTGTAAAATGGGAATAAGTGAATGAATGGGATGATTTCTCAGGTCCCTTCTGGGGGACACTTAGGAAGACCTGAATTATGTTATAGAGCAAGATGTAGAAAAAAATTGTAATGTTTTATACTATAAGCTGAAATCAACGGTTAATTTGTTTTAAAGAAGCAAAGTTAAAAATAATCCATTAGAAGTGAAACAGATTAGAATTGAACATAAATATTTTCTAAAATTACTAAACAAGACTGAAGATTAGAACATAAGACTATAAAATCTTTAATGCATTTTATGTGCATTAATATGTGGCCTTATATCTATAGAGGTTAGCAAGAGCCTTGGTACATAGTCGATGTTCAAGCAAGTTTGCTAAAATGAATCTAACAGAATTCAGAGTCAATGCAGCTTGTGAACTAAATACTATTCTATTTGGATTGAAACCAGAGTTTAAGTTGTGAGAAGCCTTCAAATTTCTGAGATCAGAAGCATTATACTAGAACAGAAGTTCTCAGTGGTTGATGGACCAACATCATAATTATTACCTGGGAACTCGTTAGAAAGGCAGAATCGTACATTCCACGTCAAGCTTACTGAATCAGAAACTCTGAAGATGGAGTCCAACAATGTGTTTTTTGTTTTTGTTCTGCTGTTTTAAGTAGACTTTATATTTTAGAGCTGTTTCAGGTTCGCAGCAAAATTGAGTGAAAAGTACAGAGTTGGCATACTCTCCTTGTTCCACACAAGCATAGCTTCCCCACTGTCAATATCCTGCACCAAAATGGTGCATTTGTTACAGTTGATAAACCTACATTGACACATCATTATTATCCAAATCCAAAATTTACACTAGGGTTCACTGTTGGTGTTGTATATGCTATAAGTGTTGATAAGTGTATAACGTGAATCCATTATGGTAATGTCATACAAAAGAATTTTACTGTCCTAAGCAATGTGTATTTTATTTTATTTTATTTTTTGAGACAGTCTCGCTCTGTCACCCAGGCTGAAGTGTAGTGGTGCTATCTCAGTTCACTGCAACCTCTTTCTCCTGTATTCAAGTGATCCTTCTGCCTCAGCCTCCTAAGTAGCTGGGATTGCAGGTGCCCACCACCACATCCAGGTAATTTTTGTATTTTTAATAGAGACAGTGTTTCACCATGTTGACCAGGCTGGTCTTGAACTCCTGACCTCAGGTGATCTGCCCGCCTTGGCCTCCCAATGTGTTGGGATTACAGACGTGAGCTACCGCACCCAGCCAGCAATGAGTAATTTAAAAAGCTCTCTCATGCACATTAAAGTTTGACAACCATTGCATTATAGGATAGAGTTTTTCAAAACTAAGTTGAAGAAATTAAGATGGTCTTAAATCCTACTTCTGAATTGAAGCTGTACTCCGTGTATCCTACCTTCCTTTTAATACACATTTGGATGCTAATGACAAGTACAGTCCTTAAAAGGATTATGAACTCTGTCTAAATCTCTACTTCTCCCTTTGCTGAACTTTTGAGATGCCCTCCTCTACTAGCATACTAATTTGAAAGTAGGATAGAGCTGTCGAAAGGACACCGGTTTATTTTTAAAAGAAAATATTTGGCCAGCCATGGTGGCTCATGCCTGTGCTCCAAATACTTTGGGAGGCCGAGGAGGGTGGATCACTTGAGGTCAGGAGTTTGAGATGAGCCTGGACAACATGGTGAAACCCCATCTCCACTAAAAACACAAAAATTAGCTGAGATCATGCTCACTGTACTCCAGCCTGAGCGACGGGACAATATTGTGTTTCAAAAAAAGAAAGAAAACATTTTATTATCAAAAATGTCACATATATACAGAGGCACAGAGAAAAGTGTCATACATCCTTACATAATCATTGCTGATCTTCAATAATTATAAACTCCTGGTCTATCCTGTATCATGTATATTCACATCCATCCCTCCCTCCATCCAAAATAATTTGAAGCCAGTCCGAGGGAATATCATTTTACCTGCAAATATATATGGTTCAGCAAATAGAAGAGAATACTTCTTAACTAATTTTACGATGCTATCATTGCCAAGATAACAAAACAGAAATAGAAAAAAAAAAACTGAAGACTAATATCCCTCATTAATATAGCTTCAAAAATTTTTAACAAAACATTAGCAAATTGAATCTAGCCATACATTAAAAAAAAGAAAGCACATTATATCTAAGTGGTTATTCTTCCAGGAATGCAAGTTTGGCTCAACATTCAAAAATCAATCAATGCAATTTGACATAGCAGCAGACTAAAAAAGTGCAGCCATATTATTATTTCAATAGAGTCAGAAAAAGCATTTAACTAAATTCAACATCTATTCATCACAAATTCCAATAAATTAGAAATAGAAGGGAACTTCCTCAGCCTGATAAAAAGTATCTATGAAAAACCTATAACATCATACTTAATGAAAAACTATATACTTTCTTGTCAAGCTTGGATATGAGACAAGGAGGCACATTCTCATTACCTCTATTCAACATTATATTAGAGATCCTAGTCTATGCGACAAGCCAACAAATAAATAAAAGGCATACAGATTGGAAAGGAAGAACTAAGACTGTCTTTATTAATGGTAACATTATTATCTACATAGAAAATCCCCAAATCTATCAAAACCTACTAGAACTAATATGTGAGATTAGCAAGGGCACAGGTTACAAGGAGAATATAAAAATGAATTGTATTTCTATATAATAGCAAAAAAAATTGGAGATTAAAACTTAAAAATGGTACCATTTACAATGACATCAAAGAATATGAAATACTTTGGAATACATCTATAAAAATATGGTCAGGATTTGGAGATTGAAAACTATAAAACACTAATGACAGAAATTGTAATAAACTCCAAGAGGGCCCCCAGTGACCCGTGCCCCTGGTATGAAAGTCCTGGAATTACTGTTCTCCCACACTGAAGAGGGCTGAACTGTGAACTAGTAGGTTACTGTGGACATGACAGTATATGTATGACTTCCAGGTCTGGGTCATAGAAGATGTGTGGCTTCCACCTTGCTACCTTGGGTCACTTGCTCTGTGGAAGGCAGCTTCAATGACATAAGGACACTCAAGCAGCCCTATAGAGAGTCCCAATATTCAGTGAAGACCTGAGTCCTCTTGCCAATAGTCATGGGAGTGAGTTGCACCAGAAATGTATTCTTCAGCCCCAGTCAGGCTTTCATATGACCACATCCCTTGCTGACATCTTGACCGCAAGCTCATGAGAGACCCAGAATCAGAACAACCCAGTTTGACTGCCCTCTCTGACCTACAGAAACTGAGATAATAAATTCTCTTTATTTGAAGCCACTAGGTTTTGGAGTCATTTGTTATGCAGTAATAGAAAATGAACACAGGTTTTGGTACCTGGAAGTGAGATGTTGCCATAATAAATATTAAAAATGTGAGAGCACTTCTGTTCACGTTCTCTTACCCACCTGGGCAGATGAGATATTAATAAAGACACTTCCCAATTGGAAAGAATGAGTATGGTCTTTAATGACTCTTTTAAAATTCAAATTTTTATCATGTGTTTATTATTAAACTATCATTTTCAATTACAAATTATTAATAAAAATATTCAATAATATGAAAGAATATAGAGTAATAAATGAGATCCCTTCCATCATTACTACCCCATTCTGTTACTCAGGAGTAATTAAGTTTCATATGAGCCCTTCAAGACTCTTCTTCTATGCATATACATATAAAAAGTATTATGTGATTGTTGAAGAAAATTTGAGTCATTCATATTTTTCTCACTGATGAATAACGGCTGTTAAATTCTGATGGGTATGGTTTTAGTGTGTATTCTGTACACAAGCACACATATACAGATGTTTGAAAACTTTTTGAAACATAAGCTTATAAAGAATTTTTTTTTTTTCTTTTTTGAGACAAGTCTCGCTCTGTTGCCCAGGCTGGAGTGCAGTGGCGCGATCTCGGCTTACTGCAACCTCCACCTCCCGGGTTCAAGCAGTTCTCTGCCTCAACCTCCCGAGTGGCTGGGATTACAGGCACCTGCCACCATGCCTGGCTAATTTTTTTGTATTTTTAGTAGAGACGGGGTTTCACCATCTTGACCAGGCTGGTCTTGAACTCCTGACCTTGTGATCCACCCACCTCGGCCTCCCAAAATTCTGGGATTACAGGCATGAGCCACGTGCCGGGCCAAGAATTTTAAAGGTGGCTATACTCTGGGGTCCTTATTCTAGACCCTAAAGAATTCTTTTAACTGGATATGAGTTAGCTCTATATATTACTCTAGTTTATTAGAATTTAACTTTTGATTTTAGGAGTCAGGAAGGGCAAAAGATAACACCACGTACTCCATTTATGTTCAGCAATGTTTGTAGATCAGATTAACTGATTTAGATGATCTATATTTCTTGAAACTCAATTTTGGTGTTTTCCTCCCACTCAATCCCCCTCAAGCAGTTCTTCTTTCATTCATAGTAGCATTTTACAAAAAGCATAACTCAGAAAAAAAGGAGAGAGCTGCCTCAACAAACATAAAAAGCTTATCTTCTGTTTGAAGCTAAGACGTGGAAAGCTGTAATTCTTCCTATCAAAGTGAATTACTAGTACCAGACTGTTGACTTCAGACTTTTTTAATTCTACTTTTTTTCCCAGTGGTGGATAGAAACATTTCATCTAGTCAAATGTTAAATAGCAATTTGAAATACTCAAGAATGCTTTAAGAACTTGTTACAAGTGCCCTTACATGTGGACGACTCACCCTGAATCATGCCAAACACCTTAACATTCATTCACATGAAACAGATATTGGGGGGTAAAATGTATTTAAAAGTATTCTTCATAAGTTTGAGTTTGTTAGGAATAAATTATTTTGCTCTTATGTGTTATGGTTGTCAAATCTCATGTATTTTTGGTGCTCTTTGGAAAGCTCAGTGTGGCATTTGTACCCAATGGACAGAATCATCCTGAAGCTATAAAGTTTTTATTTCTAAATTTTGGAAAGATATTTCTGTTCTCATGAACAAGAGTTTAACATGATGTCTCTCTACTTTGGCTGCACAATGGAATCACAGTAGAAAACAAATAAACAACAACAAGAAAATTTGTTGATCAAATCTTTTCTCCTAAAGATTTTAATTTATGATGTAGGAAGGTGCCAGGTACCAGGTTTTCAAAGCTCCCCAGACCCTGCAGATTCTAATGTGTAGCCAGGGTTGAGAACCACTGATTTAACACTAATAAATCTCCAATAAATAAATAAATAATAAAGTTAAAACTTAAAAATAAAATGCTACATATCCATAAATTCTCTAAGAAAAGGAACAATATATCTAGTGCATGGGTCATACTTTTAAAACATCTAAAATGCTGGTGTTTGCATAGATACGTCATAATTACCTTGCTATTAGAAAGCAAGGTAATGAATTAGTAGAGATTGCTTGGCAATCTGTGATCTGTGCTCAAGGAGCAGGCCTCTGGCACTGCCGCAGGCTACTGGGTACATAGCGCTGGGTGAAACCTCATGTCATGCCCCTGTCACAGGCACATGTTAGGGGGAGAAGTTCTGTATTTCCAAGTATGGTTTTGTCTCCACAACCATACTTTTCAATGCCTCTTCAAGATGCTAATAATCAAGATTAATCTTTAATGGTTAATGGATTCCTCACTGAAGAGAAGGCACTGCATTGTATAATCTCTGAAGGGCTCTCACAGTTATATGGGTTCCATCTCAGAGTCAGGACAACATCAAAGAATCAATTACCATACTGTCCCATAAGACTTGTTGTCACAAGCCACTCTAGATATTTAACTTCTGATGGTCTTATTCTCTTCTGATTATGAGATGAAAGACATTCCACCTTTATATTGGGGATCAGGTCAGGAAGAAAAGTATTGAGGCTAAGCGTGTAGCTTGGGTGGAAATATGAGATGGATTGATTCTTAAACATATTAGTCTAGAATTCTAGCCAAGAGATGGTCAGAATTTGAATGATCAATTTAATGTAAGAACAAACCATAAAGGACAGATACATTAAAAAAGAATTGGCAAGATTGAGTGGTAGTCTAAATGGGTGGGCTGAAAGATAAATAGCTTTTTAGTGACTGTTTTGCCAACAGGTACATTTTATTGAGGTTAATAAATATAACCAGCATAAGAGTCAGCTTCAGAGTGTAGACTTTGTATTCTCATTGCTTTGACTTAAGTCCTGGCTCCCCCATACATAAGCTGCTTAGGATTGGGCAAGTTACTTAACCTCCCTTAGCCGTAATTTCTGCATCTATGAAATGTGTAACCTGATGGTGAGAATTAAGGGAGTCAACACACGTAAAATGCTTACAACAGGGCCTGACACATGGTAACTCAATACATGTTAGTCATTATTATAATGATACTGTTGGATGCAGAAAAAACTATTTCAGAAGAAGAATGAAAAGCTTGTCATCAATTATTTGGAAGTTTAGAGAAAACGATTATGTAAACCACACTAAACTTGTCCTTCATCTTACAATATAATGAGAAAGACAGACACACATATTCAAATAAACCTGTTATAAGGCATGATATCCTATATGCTACAACAGATATTCTTGGAGCATGGGGAATATAATGGTCATTGGTTAGTTGTCTCTTTAACATGCATTTCCCCCTGCTTCCTAGAAAAATATCTAGATTTTTTTGAGGAACAGTCCCTTTTCTATTTCAATTACATAGTTTTGGTGTTGTTGAGCCTATTCTTAATTGCAATGGTGGACTCTGATTGACATAGCCTATTAGATCCTTCCTGCTTCTGGTAATTAGTTTAGGGATAAGGCAATGAGACTTAAGATGTGCTTAGGTCAAAGGATCAAAGCATCTTCCCCTTTATTTCTTAAGAGACACTGTCTTTCTGTGGACAATGTGGAGTGAGAATGTGTAGCCATTTTTTTTCTATTATGAAGACAGCCTGAAGGCAGAATTGAGAAAATCACAGAGAAAAACAGTAGGATGACACAATGAGACTCTGGACAAAACTGTCTGAAGCCAGCCCACAACTTACAACAACATGATCCTATACATTCAAGCCAAATTGAGTTGCTTTTCTTGTTTCTTACAACTTAAGGAATCCTTACTCTTGCAGGCATAGAAAGAGTAAGTCAGATGGGGAGATGAGGATGAGTAGGGATTGTAGAGACTTCTTGGGGTCTCTTTTTAAAGAGGGACCAACTGTGTATGGGCAGATATTGGAATAAAGCACATTCAAGGCATAGAGAACGCAGTAAGCAAGAGACAAAATGTAACACATTTTCTGGAGGTGGCCAGTGAAATCTAGAAAGTCGGACTAATAGTATGTCCATGGTATACTGGGAGGTAAGTTGTATAGATAGGAGGCAGCAAAGAACAAAACCTTTAAACACAAGGCTTGGGATGTGGGGCTTTATGCTGTGTACAGTGGTCAACTGTCCAAGGTGAAGGACAGATGAACTTTGTGTTTTAGGAAGATAACTTTGGCAGCAGAGTGATGAGTGGACTGGAATATTCCAAGAAAAAGGCAAACTGGTCATAAGTCAGGGCAGTCTGATGAATGAAAATAGGAGATGGATACAAGGGAAGTAAAGAATGTAGACAAAATTGGATTTGAGAGGAAAAGAAAAGGCAGGGGACAGCATGGAATGTAGTATAAGCATCTAGAGGGACGTCGAGCTTGAGAAGGCTGAAGGAGGCAGAATTCGGTTTTGGGAACTTTGAATTTAAGAAATTGGTGGAACGTACACAACGATGTCCAGGAAGAATTAGAGATTAGAAGCTGGAGCTAGGGTAGAAAATCAGAGTTGAAGAGCACAATTTTTCAAGTTTTCTCCATAAGGAAGACAGTCAAAGGCACAAGAGGAAATAAAATTCCTGAGAAAGTCATGGAAGAGTACAAGGGATGGTGACCAAGAATGGATTCGGTGATCCTTATGTTTAGGGTTGAGCAAAGGAATGTCAGCCAGTGAAGGGCATTGGCTGGTAGGTAGGAGTATACTTATGAGTGTTTCAAGCTTCAGCAAAGACGGAGGCTCAAGAAGAGGGTGGACAATGGGATGGCTGTTGTGGAGATGTTGGGCAGAGTCAAGAGTAGGAAGTTATTACACATGAGGAGAGAAGGTGAGGGATGTCCTTTTATCTTTCAAGAACTCGTTTGAGGGAAAGGTCAAAGTACTAGACTACTAAGTAGCTTTAGGGAGCAGCAAGGTCAAGTTTTCTTAGGATAAGGAAATATAGTGTTTTTGTATATATCCAAAGACCATTTTAATGTGGAATATTTTTGATGTGGTGCTTTGTTACCAGAATCATTTTCTCCACAGCTGGATCTTTTATTTATATTGTGTGATGAGATGCATGAAATGACTCCCTTACAGCCTTTCATCTGCCTATAACCAGCCTTACCAATTATTGGATAATTATCAATTAGATTTTAAGTTGTATTTTTCAGTTTATTTAAAAATTTCTCTCTTTGTGACGCATTCCTTGGTGAGTTTTCTTTCTTTTATTTTTTAATTAAGTGAAGCAAGGCAGTGATATATTACAAACGAACATTCAGAAACATTGCTCAAAGAAAAAATTTTTATTTGTGCCTCCAGGGACTATTCACCAATGTTTTGGAAACTCTGGAGACTAAATTTATATACAAAGAACATAAAACTTTTCTGCTGTCATTGTCTTGCTCTCAACACTGGTGAAGTGGCATTACTGGGAAACATTATCTTTAGTCTGTAAAAACGTGAACAGTATTGCAAACTAATACAATTAACCTGGAAGTGTATACATTCTTCTTGTAAGGGAACGGTAATCTGTAGCACTTCTCTGGTGCTACAATAGTACAAAAGTGTTTTTTTGCACTATTCAGTTCTTTGAAAACTTGATAGGCTTTAAGGAGGAAGATGGTATTAATTCATTGGAAAATGGTTACAAGTCTGCAAATGACACAGATGAAACATTTCAATCACACGTTTCTTGTATAATACATGCAACTCTTATAAATGCTTTATTTCTTTTTCTTCATTGTACTCAAAATCAGAAACAAAAGTCTTCAATCCCCACTGCTTAAAAAATTAAGAACTAACTCTTTCACTCCCTTGTGTCTATATTGACACTGCATAGTTCCCTTTATTCCCACAAATTGCTCTCTGTAAATACATTTGAAATGGATACTCCAGAGGCATGTGATTCTGAAAAAATAAAAAGCAAAGGAGGAACAAAGAGCAGCAGAAATGGAAATGACAAAAATAACTTGGACATCATTAATGTGTTGAGAGGTGAGTATGCACAGGGACTGTGTTAGGCGCTGGGAATACAAAATCAATATGACCTAATTCCTGATTTGAGGGAGAAACATTTGCATAAACATGTGATTATGTTATCAGATGTTGCATAAGTGCTATGTGTGTACAGGAAAAGGAAAATAATTTCCTAGTTCTGTGAATAACAAAATAGTCCACATTAATTTGTCAATGATAAAGTATAAATTCAGTATAACTCTGGATATATTTATCAAATGGATGACTATTATCTAAATGTGAATTTAAGAATAATCATATAAAGTACATTTTACATAGCTAGCACATATAATGTTAACCCCAAAGTATCTTTACAATAGCTTTACTTAATTAGACATAACACAATAAGTCTATAGTATACAAAATAGATTTTATTAATAGGCACCATCATCATGTCCTTAACCATTTTTATTAGATCTTACCAACTATCCTTCCAAACTTAACTACTTGCTCAGGTAAGATTTGTCTTTGCCTATTTCTCCTAGAAGCGTCTGAATTGAAGCAGACAGCTGAATAAAAAAACAAAACATATCACTTCGGACAGATATTTGCACTGGGTATGGAAGGTATGTCCGGGAGAACAAATGGCAAAAATTTATGGTAGAAAAGAAATGCCCCAAATGCGCAAGTGATTATTTGTATAGAAGCAACTAATCTTTTTTTTTGGAAGAGAAGATCTGTGGTTTGGGGGTTGGGTGGAAGGTAAATATTCAATGTGGCTGGGATTCTGCAGGTGGGGAGGGCAAGATCTAATTACCTGCTTTGCATTCTTCCTTGGTCAGCCATTTCAGAGTGCCTCTTCTAAGTCACTTAGCTTTTCATGCATCTAGGAAAATGGAAGCTATTGTTATGGAGAACCAGAGGAAGTCAGTGGCATCAATTCACTCAGCCTCATGCCTTGAATGAGATTAGTCCTCGAAAAAACAAAAAACCAAAAACAAAAAGCTATTTGTATGTGCTTGGAGGGGTCTATTTTGGGTGCTTAATACCTCTCTGCTTTTAAGTCCTGATTCCACCACTTACAGTTATGGGACATTGCAAAAGTTACTTAAACTTTCTAAACCTCATTTTCCCATCTCCCTTAAATGGGAATAATTTTAGTATCTTTTCTATTGAGTTATTATGTGCATTAAATAAGATAATCCAAGGAAAATACCTGACACATAGTAAGTGCTCCAAAAATCTACCCCTTCTTTTTATTGTTATTGAAAAAAGCAAAGAATGCCCTCCTTTTATCATATTCCTAATTAATGATGAAAAACTTCATTGATTATTTACAAAGAAATAGAACAACTTTTTTTTTGGCAAGACTTTTAGGAAGGCAAAGGGACATTTACTTAATTGAGAATAAACATTTTTTCTCTTTACTTCTTTTCTTTCTAAGGAATACTAATAGTGCTTGCCACCTCATGGGATGTTATGAGGATGAAATGAGAAATAAAGTATTCAGAACAGAGCCTGCTGAAGTGCTCAAAAAGTGTTAGCTCTTATTAGTTTTTAGTACCCTTCTCTGGTGTTGTGTGGGCTTTCAGTTGATTATTTAAATTCTTTGCATCTTTTACACATTTAACAATTACTATATCTATTCTTATGTGAGATATTCCAAGAAACTATATGGGAGAGTTTGGGACTGGAACATAGTTATACATATTTATAGTAACTGAGATTTTTTCCTTTGCAGGGAGCAAGTAATCAAGTTCTCTTTAATCTCTTTCACAAAGAAGATGGAGAGTTTGCTTTATATTTACTAGAATATAAGGCTTTATAAATAAAATCGAACACTGTTGGACACATTCGAGGCAGGCTTGGCTTTGTGGTGACATAGCTTTTCTTCTCTTGAACATACAAATATATCTTAAGTTAAATGTATAAATCACACAGGAAGTAAAATAAAGTTAGATTTTTAAAGAAGGTAGATAATGAGAAAAAAAGGGGATGCTTATGATCTCCCAAGGCACAATAGTTGTAAGTATGGATGGGCTATGAAACTGAGCCAACATCTGGTGAGGTAGTTATAGGCTCTGGTAAGTTGAAAATAAATGAACATGGAAAGAAAAATATAGTAAACATGAGAAAGTGTCAATGCAAACATGTAATCAATAAATGGTCATATTTAAAAATATAAAAACCCCTAGAAATGAGAGCTGATTTCTTTTATAGTATTTTTTATTTGTAAAAGTAATACTTTCTTGGTTTGAAAAAATTATAGAAATATATGAAGCAAAAAGTACAAGTTCTCATCCCTCTGCCTCTGTGCCTCAACCATTTCCCCAAGGTAGGTATTTTTTTGGTGTGTACCCTTCTAGATATTTTCTGCTAAATTTTCTATTAATCATGTATGTCTCCATGTATCTCTTCTCTATATTTATATCTTTATCTCAAAGAAATATGGGAAATACTATTTTTTTTTTTTTAGTCAGGGTCTCACTCTGTCACCCAGGGTGGAGTGCAGTGGTGCAATCATAGCTCACTGCAGCCTCAGTCTCCTGGCATCAAGCAGTCCTCCTGCCTCAGTCTCCTAAAGTGCTGGGATTACAGGCATGAGCCACCACACCTGGCCAGAAATATTTTTGAACCGTTGATGTTCTCAGGCGATGAAGGTATATGTGGAAGACACCTAATTAAAGGCTTTGGTAACAAGTACTTTAAGGAAAAAAATTAAACATCTATTGAATCCTTATTACCACCATCAGCATTTTACAGTTTATGGAGCACTTTCATGAGATGATCTCATTTGAGTCTCATAACAGTCCTGGTAGGTAAGAATTATTATTTTCATTGACAAATGATGAAGCCTCTGACTGAAATGATTAAAAGATAATGCTCAAGGACATTCCAAATCCTTATTTTCACCATATCAAGGAAAAGACAATGGAAAATTAGTGTTATATTGGCCTGGGCATCGCTTTGATTACAGTCATTTAAAATTGATTTCTTTTTTTTTAAATCATGGAAACTTTCAAACACACAAAGGAAGAGAAAACAGTCAAATGAATCTTTAAGTACCCACTGTTCAACTTCCACAGTTATTAACTTTTGACCAATCTTCATATAACTTGTTAAGACATGGAGTCCAAAATACTGTTGGTAATGTAAACAAATTTGGAGATCACGGAGAGTAATTTATGCAGTGTGCTTTGAATATGAACAATGTATATTCTGTATGTACAAGCCCAGAAAAGTAGCTGGAGACAATAAGTGCTTAAAGATTAAATTGAATTTGTCTTGGATGAGGCTGTTACAATGATTCCTCATTTAAGCTCATCTTGCCATTATTTTCACCATCATAACCCCAGTTCCTGGTTCAGAGCCTAACATATAGTAGGTGCTCAAAAACTGTTGAATGAATGAGCCTTCTTTGCAGTTTTGATCTCAGCAGCATGAAGAAGCCCATGCATTGTAGTATAACTGACCTTTGCAGAATGTTTCTTAATGTGTATCTGGTACTTACTATGTCCAAGATCTTGTGCTTACTAGCTGTGTTGGGGCCTATTCCAAGTGCCTCACATGCAGTAACTCCTTTAATTCTTGTAAGAACCCTGTGAAAAAGGTACTATTATAATTTTTTTGTGTGTTTCATAGATAAGTTACTAGTAAATCGGTAAAGACCACACAGGTAGTAAGTGGTAGATCTGGGAATAAAATCCAGGCAGTGGCCCCAGAGCCTGTACAGTTAGCTACTACTCTGCTGTAGCATCTGAATAGCATCTGTGGAACACTCAACACATTTGGGGCACTTTGCTAGGTGGTTACCGTACTGTTGGGTTAACTCACAAAAGTCACTCCTTTGCAATGCTGACTAATGAGAGGGTGCTGCACATGGAACAGACTTTTCTTTCTTTTTCCTTTTCTTTTCTTTTTTTTTTTTTTAACAGACTTTGCCTTTTTTGTGTGTGTGTGAACCTAAGGCACTTCTAAGTGCTGTGTGGGAGGGAAAGTGGTAGACTGATTTCGTTGAGACTCTGCCAAATTCTGGTCTTGCGGCCATCAAAGACGCATCATTTCCTCCAAGACTTCTAAAGGGGGCTATTACCACCGGCCTGAAGGTTCTGGTTTGCATTCAGAGGAGACGCTATCTTCTTAAATGAGACATGGAAGAGGAAGTGTCATGAATTGTAAATAAGGCTGATAGGGAATTGTTTGGTGATGGAGATGGAGAAAAACTGCCCTCTCCTCACCAGGTTCCATCTCCCACCGCTTTATCCAACTCTGCCAGAGTCCATCCTATTTTATTTGCTAAGTTTACTAGCAGGAAGAGAGGAGTTTCTTTAAAGATTCTCTCCCCTCCCCAAATACATACCTCCCAGATAAATATGAGTACATCTATACAGTAGAGCACCATGCCAACATTGAAAAGATGGAAAGATGAGCTTTGTTCGCAGCCAGCTTGGGCAACATAGTGAGACTCTGCCTCTTTAAAAATAAGTAAGTAAATAAATAAATAAATAAATAAAAGATGGAGCTTTTAAGGTTGATGTAGAATGAATCTCCAATGTATATTATAAAGTGAAGGCTGGGCAGGGTGGCTCATGCCTGTAATCCCAGGATTTTGGGAGACTGAGGCATGAGGATGGACTGAGTCCAGGCGTTGGAGACCAGCCTGGGCAACATAATGAGACCTTGTCTCAAATAAATAAATAAAATTTAAAGGGAAAAAGGCCAAGGCTCAAACAGCATTTATACCAAGCAATTGTGGAAAGAGGAGGGTGACATATCTACATACCTGTGTTTAAGAATCTGCTTGGGAAAACAAGGAAACGTAAAAATGCCTCTGCCAAAAGAGTCTTTTCACTCTAAACCTTTTTGTGTTTTTCCAAAAAATTTTTTTTTGCCATATACATTCATTATATTTCAGTGTTAAAATATTTCATCTGTCAACTTGGAAAGGTAGAAGGATGAATACAGTAAATATTTAAAAACAGATGAAGATAAGTAACGGGTTACATTAATTGTATACAGTCAATCCAGTTTGAATTAGGTGTAGATATAATAATTTTGTGTGTTTATCTTGGTGAAGAATGGTCCTTTAGGTTGTCATTGAAAAGCTCCTCTGGGAGATAAGAGACATAGGCATTTGCAAGATTCATATTTAATGAAGTAAAGGGACAGTTGATGTCACTCCCCAGGTGTGGGGAGATATGGACAGAAAACAAGAAGGAACGAATGTGGTCAGGAAGGAATTGGAGCTCCCCTCCGAACAGCTGCTGCAAGAAGTCCACACACGTGGAGACAGTTGTGCAGTTTGGTCACAGAGTGTCCTAGGTGCTTTTGCTTCATTGCTCCTCCACTGAAGCCCGCTGGCAGCTGGCCTCCTTCCCCTGGGCCTAAGGATGTCTTGGTTGGAAGCTCTGTTCTGAAAAGGGGCCTGGCCAGTTTCACTAGGGCTCTTCGCTGGGGAACACGATGGACAAAAGCTCTCTCTTACGGAAAGCCTCATGCCAGGGACAGGCCCAGTATACCTCCAGTTTCCTGGAGCCCTGCTATAGGTTTTCTGGCGAAAGCCAGGCAGGGGTCCCAAACCAAAATGCCTTCCTGGGGCTAGGCAGGTGACTTCAAACTTGGAGCCGCCAAATATTTTGGGAAATAGCGGGAATGTTGGCGAACAGGGCGAGTGCGTTTTCTGATTAAGAGCAACCAGATTCAGCTTTTTAAACCACAATTATGCAGGCCAAATAAAATACCCTAATACAAAAACCAAAACTACTGACTGGAGTGGCTGCCAGCTTGCGACCCGGCATATTTAGCTCAGTATCCGCTTCTCCCTTGTGGCTCCAAACGGCTGCAGATTCTCGGCCACTTTAGACGCGCGCGATGGCGAAGAGGGTCCTGCACTTTGACGCGCCTGGTGAGGGCGCGGTGCCTCTCGCTGCGCTCCTGGTGATGCTTCCCAAATTTCGGGGACCCGCAAGCGATTAAGCCTTGGAGTGGCTCAGCGCCCGTTACCGACTACTTTTTATTTACGCCAGAAACAAAATTGTTGCTCCGGGATGTTCTCTCCTGGGCGACTTGAGCCCTGGCGCAGTCCGTGCGTGTGGGGAAATGGGGAGACGTAAACAAGCTTGGGGAGCTCTAGATCGCCGCTGCGCACCCGGATGAGGGGAGGGGCTGGCCGCATGGCAGAGCCCCTCCTCCGCCCCGGCCCCGCCCAGCACGGCCCCGCCCCCGCGCTCTAGAGTTTCAGCCCCAGCTCCCACCCCGCACTGAGTCCCGGGACCCCGGGAGAGCAGGCGGTGTGTGGTCACTGCGTTTCCTCTGCCTGCGCCGGGCATCACTTGCGCGCCGCAGAAAGCCAGTCTGGCAGCCGGGATATCCTCTCCTACTGGCATCCGCAGACGCCCCTGCAGCCGCGGTCGGCACCCGGGCTCCCAAGCCGTGCGCGCTCAACGGTCCTGCGCTGTGCGGTGGCGCGGGTTCCCTCCGCGCCTCCTTCTCTAGACAGGCGCTGGGAGAAAGAACCGGCTCCAGAGTTCTGGGCATTTTGCCCTGCTCGAGGTGCAGGATGGCGAGCAAGGTGCTGCTGGCCGTCGCCCTGTGGCTCTGCGTGGAGACCCGGGCCGCCTCTGTGGGTAAGGAGCCCACTCCCGAGGAGGAAGGCGGACAGGTCGGGTGAGGGCGGAGCGAACCTGAAAGCCCGATCTAACTCAGAATCGTAGAGCTGGAGAGTTGGAGGGGACTTGACACTTTGCGATCTTTCATTGACCAGTAAGGAAACTGAGGCTCAGAGACTGGCCCGATTACCCAGCAAGTCTGTGGTCTCCTGTGCTCTAGCCTGGTTCCTTTTCCGGGACTCTGGTCTGCGACAGGGACCTCGGCTGGAGCGTGTCCTGAGATGCCGACACACCCTCAGGCTCTTGGCAGGCAGGGGTGGGAAGGTGCCCGGGGCTGGCGGGCAGGAGGTGCCTCCGCAGGCGAGAATAGCCGGTGAAAAGTTGTCTGGCTGCGCGCAACATCCTAGTCCGGGCCTAGGGAAGAAAATCTTGCAGGAATCTCAAGCCAGGTCTCGTGGATCGCACCATACACTCGGTTCTGCCTCTTTGCGAGTAGAACCGCGACCCGGTCAGTTGTTGTCTTTATGCTCGAACACATTTGCACACCCACTGTGTGAAGTGGGGTCTGGAGAGGAGAGAAACCTTTTTTCCTTCTTTGGTGCAGGACGCCGCTCTCCTTGCAGAGAGAAGAAGGAGGGGAATAGGGACTTGTCCTGGTGGCTGTGACAGCTTCCCTAAGGGTCTCCAAGTAACAGCCAACTGTCCTGCGTAAAGCATTGCACATCTTCCAAAGCGCTGTGGTCCTTGGAGTAAGCGCATAGTCAGAAGTTCAGGTTCCGAAAACCTTTCCTGTGGTACTTGGTACCTAGCTTTAGTGCCATTCCTTCCTCTCCCTGCCACCTAAAATTTCCGTCTCCTTCAATTAGGAACACACACGTTCTTGAGGCAATAGCTGTCTGTCTTTTCTTCCTCACTTCCCTTTCTCTCCCCACCTCTTAGATAATATTTCTTTCCCGCAGCCAGTTTGCTGATGTCCAGATTTCCACCCTTTCCAGGGTGAGAAAGGGGAAAGGATCAGAAAAAGAAAAAAATAAGTCTAATAATTCAGGGAAAAAATTTCTTACTTCCTAAGACAAGAATCACATGTCTTAAAAGACACTCACACCCACATACAGTACCAAGATCATCTGTCCATGGTTATTGAATTTTCTTTATAATGACTTGGTTCAACGGGGCCAGTCCACCATGGACATTCATTTGTCCCTGACAAGCCCTCTCTCTCCCCCTTTATGGAAAGAGAATGAAGGTCTGGAACACGTGGTTGCTCTGTATTCCACAAATAAGTTAGTTGCTTTTAAGCCTGGGGTGTTTCCTAGCACAGTAGTAACGGCAGTCGGCAGTTGGGTCGCCCTGAATATAATGGTGAACTTGCCCTTTTGGAGTGCATTACTTGCTTAATTGGATTGGGCTGTAATTGGTGCCATCAAATTCTAGAGACAGAGGCACTGTTGTTTTTCCTTCCCGTCTTTGAGCTGGAAGGGTAACAGTGCACAAATTAATTAATATTGGTTATGGGATTTGAACATAGAAGGGCTTTTTATTGAGTAGTAGCATATGTACCTCTTACAGTTATTTCTTTAGAACTTTCTGAAGAGTCCAGCTCGAGCTTGCCAATGAAATGAATGAAGTTAAATGGAGCAAAAAAATCCCCAAAACCAAAAACCAAAACCAAAACAAAACAAAACAAAACAAAACAAAACTGTTGGTCTACAAATATGAATGTGAAGTTATCGAGAGCCTTGTTGAATAGATTTTTGTTGTAGACTTGTCTCTAGAGTAGTATGGCATTGTCTCAGCTTCCTATGAATGAAGGACATACCTTTTCTTTTTTAAAATATTTGTTACATAGGAAAGTGTGTCTAGAATGTGATCTGTGGCAATAAATGATGAGGGATCTTCAAGAGTTTCTCATTTTGGTAGTCGAGTAGGCACAGCTTATTGAGTTATTTTTACTGCCATTTTTTTCTCACAAGAATGTGCCCAAATAATGGATTCTTTCTCATTTGGATTGTAGTGTGAATTGTACATCACGTTTTCAGCATCTTTCTCAGCCTAGTGTTTCCCAGTCAAGTTTGAAATCTGTGTTATCCAAATGAATTGTTTTCATTTTCCTTTTCTTAGACAAAATGGGATGGTTTCATTTTGCTTTTAAACACTTTGGTTTTTTGTTTGCCTGTTTTGGGGGCAGTCATTTCTTTCATATTAAAAAGTACTGTGCAGGCTGGGTGCAGTGGCTCATTCCTGTAATCCCAGTGCTTAGGGAGGCAGAAGCAGGAGGATGGCTTGAGCCCAGGAGTTCAAGAAGTGCTTCGGCAACATAGCAAGATCCCGTTCTCTATTTAAAACATAAATATAACCCCCCTTCCACACACAAAGTACTGTGCAAATTAATTAAACATGACCACCAAGACCAGCAGCAGTCCAAGAGTGGCCCATAGACCATCTGTGCTAGGGTAACTTGAAATGCTTGTTAAAATGCAGATTTGTAGACCAAGGGATATTCTGACACAGTCTAAAGTCTTAAGAACAAAACTGCCCTAAACATAAGTCAGTACCAATGCCAGTTAATTTCTGAGATATATTGGTATAACTTAGTTTCCAGTTATTTTAAAACCACATTATTGATTTAAAGACCATGATATGGACCAGTTATGTCAGTAACTTATTTTGCACATCTGTGCAGTGTGTGAGAACATGTGCAGTCACTTATTCATTTTGCCTGCATTTGTTCACATTGGGGTTCTCAGATTCAATGCATTGGATGTTTGCACTGGATATTTACTTATACTCTCTCTATTTATACCGTCTCATACTTCCTCCTATTTGTTCATACTCTCTTATTTGCCCAGCAAGGTCAATGCCAGTTTAGGCCTAGGGAGTCATTTTTTCTTAGTTGATATGACTTAGAAAGCTTGGGTGCCTGCCCAGCATCAATTACTTTTTTAAAGCTGGTATTTTCTAAGTCTTGATATTTGTTAAGACTCTAGCATAGTGGACAATTTTTCTTTCTCTCATGCTTTTTCAACACCTCATAGCTCTTCACATTTAGTTGACAGAGAATTCAATTATCTTGCTGTAGAGTGACCCGTGGTGAGGAATCTATGCTGTGGTACTTTTCTGGTTCTTATCCCTTTTAGGTAAAGACAAGTTTCTTATGTCTGAAGCTTGATGTCAGGATGAGTTCAGGGCTTTGATGAATAAGTTCAGATCTCCCAATTGCAATTCATTAGCATTACACTTAAAAAAATTTATATGCTTTTTTAAAAAAGGGTAATGCTAATGAATTACAATAGAGAGAAAAGTACATTAGTTTGCATGTATGTGTGAAATTGGGAAAATTTTTCACCAAAAAATTCATATGCTTTTTTAAAAAAGGGTAATGCTAATGAATTACAGTAGAAAGAAAAGTATATTAATTTCCATGTATGTGTGAAATTGGGAAAATTCCACACATACATAAAAGTATATTAATATGCATGTATGTGTGGAATTGGGGAATGTTTTCTCTTCCTCAATTTCTCTCCCATGCTTTTAATGTACAGTCTTTATTGAGCCATTATTTCGGCTGTGGCAGTTTGGTTAACAGAGGAAGCACACTAGAAAATCGATAAAGGAAAATGAGACAAGGTCATAGCTTCTCTCACTCCCTTCAGGGTACATAGATGAACTATATAGAAATCCCTCTAAGTGGGATTCATTAATCAGCAATTTAGTCAAATGTGTATATCCTATGTTTTATAAGAAATGTCAGTGGGTCCTTTCCCAAGGGAGTGAGATCATCAGATGAAGGTTCATTTGGTTTCAATGTCCCATATCCTTTTGTAAGACCTTGAAGTTGGCAATGCAGGAAAACAGGAACTCCACCCTAGCTCCATGAATTGCAGAACTGTTGTGTTGGTTTATGACCATCTGCCCATTCTTCCTGTTATGACACAGCTTGTGAACTTTTACTGAGAATGGTGAAAAGTAAATTCCCAGTTTTATACAATGAATTGCTGAAGAGGCCTTTTAAAGTATAGAGTATGCATTGTTTATGGAAGGTGTTTCCTATTAGGTCTAACTCAGTGGCAACTACATTCATTTATTTAATTTGTTTCCAGGTTTGCCTAGTGTTTCTCTTGATCTGCCCAGGCTCAGCATACAAAAAGACATACTTACAATTAAGGCTAATACAACTCTTCAAATTACTTGCAGGTAAGGATTCATTCTAGATCTAGATTTCTTGTGTTAAGTAACTGATTGTTTATTGAGTGGAAATAATTTCCAGTAGAGTAGAATTGTAATAGAGCTTGTAGTAATTGTTCATAAGTGGTGAGGTTTCTAAGAACTGATGTAATAATGAAAAATGAGAAGAATTTTCCCTCAAAAATTCTGTACCATTTTGCTGGTGTTTTTATACTATTCTCTGCTAACATGCATACACACAGACACACATGCACATGAGTACACACACACGCCCACATTCCAATAACCAGTACAGCCACCTGGCATATACTGGACATACACTCAATAACTGTGAATGAATAAATGAAGTTGAGGGCATACATTTAAGGAACAGAGTTGAAAAAATTGGGGACTATATTTATTATGCTCAGTATGACTCTTGAACATCTTATTATCCCTTTCCAAAAACTTTGCTTTATAATAAATTTATTACACTAATTTTAATATTTAGGCAGTAATATTTAATAGCAATTTAATAGCTAGTGGGTAATATTACTGAGTGCATGATCTGCATAAATAATGGAGTTCGGGCTCTGCCTTGATATTCTGGAATACATCTTTCCCCATTTGCTAGCAAGAAGTCATGCTATTGATTTTTGATAACTGGAGGAATAGACTTCTTTGTCAAGAGGAAGAGGGCTTTACATTTTGCCTTTCAGCCCTTACCCCAGGATGAAAGACAGAAGACCCTTGGGTTTAACATAGTGATGACACATGAAAGGCATGGAGGTTTCTTAGGACCTGTGTGTTTTTGGTAGAGACTGTGAAAAGAGGAGGTGATGTTACCCTCCTGGAAGAGTGCTGGGGATCCACAAAGGACCTTGGGTAGCTTATTGACATTACTTCATGCTTGTTGAATACTAAGCATTAAACCGAATGACATACATCTGTTTTAGACTGCAGTATAAAGAATACCCTAGTCCCTTACCAATACCCAGCGCTTGGGAAAAAATACAGTAGCAGGTGCTGTTTCTCTAGCTTTATTCGTTCAAGACACATTTCCCGTTAGATTTTCCTTTTACCAACCCTTGATAACAAAGGCTATTTGAAATCCCCAAAGATCCCATGCTCTCTTTTTAAAACTCTGCATAAACATTTCTTATGTTCTGAAAAAAACCATGGAGTGTGTTAAAAGTAACTTCATTGATTTAGCTGCAACTTCCTGGAAATTTTAAATTCTTTGAATGAAGGGCCAATAATACATTCTTCTTGATGTTGACTATCTTCTTATCTTCCTTGGGGCCTTATAGAGAAATGCTGCAGTACAAGCCATCTATGTTTTAATGAGAGGCCCTGACAAGGTCCTGAGGGACTGTTACTTCCACCACCTTCCTTCCTAACCTCACTTCTTACTCCACTTTGCCCACTCTTACCTGGCTGGCCTGGCTTCCTGGCTGTTCCCTTAATACTCCAGATATGCACCTGCTCCAGGGCCTTTCCATCTGCTATGTTTGCTCCTGTAATACTGCTCTTCGTGATGTTCCTATGGCTGGCTTTATCAAGACCACCTCCTGCAAAATTCTTTCCCCTTTTCTTTGCATCTTCTATATTTTTCTTCATAGTACTAAACACCATCTTTTATACAATAAATTTTACTTACTTTTTAATTGCCTGTTTTCTCCAGTTAGACTGAGGTTCCATAAAGGCATTGAGTTTTGTCTGATTTGTTCACTGTTCTTTCTCTAGTCCTTAACAAGTTTGGCACGTAGTAGATGCTTAACAAATCTTTGTTGAATGAAAGAATGCATTAATTAGTGGAAAACTCAGGAATGCCGAAAGTGACTTTTGAAGCTGACTTTATAACTTTTTATCATATGTCAATCCGACTTGTTGGTAGAAGACTTCTTTTTTTTTTTTTTTTTTTTGAGACAGGGTTGCCCTGTTGCCCAGGCTGGAATGCAGTGGCGTGATTTTGGCTCACTGCAACCTCCACCTCCCAGGTTCAAGAAATTCTCATGCTTCAGCCTCCTGAGTAGCTGGGATTACAGGCATGCGAAACCACACCTGGCTCATTTTTGTATTTTTAGTAGAGGCAGGGTTTTACCATGTTGCCCAGCCTGGTCTCGAACTCCTGGCCTCAGGTGATCTGCCTGCCTCAGCCCCCCAAAGTGCTGGGATTACAGGCATGAGCCACCATGCCTGGCTGGTAGAAGACTTTGACTGTGTCTGTTGAAGAGTTTATTTAAGTTTCAAAACCAAATTTTCTCTTTTCTTAGAAATAGCCTCACAGTCTGGCACTTCATATTAATACCTCCCTGAAATTAATTTTTCAGGGGACAGAGGGAATTGGACTGGCTTTGGCCCAATAATCAGAGTGGTAGTGAGCAAAGGGTGGAGGTGACTGAGTGCAGCGATGGCCTCTTCTGTAAGACACTCACAATTCCAAAAGTGATCGGAAATGACACTGGAGCCTACAAGTGCTTCTACCGGGAAACTGACTTGGCCTCAGTCATTTATGTCTATGTTCAAGGTAAGTGGTGAAATAAAATTCATTTCCCACGTCTCTTTACCAGTTATAAAAGACAATAGGCTCAAAGAAGAATTGAGTACAACAAAGGGCTTGCTCTAAAGGCTGTTTGCCAAGAGGAATACACAAAATTCTTCTCTCCTGAGGCTTCCTCTGAGAAATAAGACTGATTGATTCTGGAGCTTGGGCTGTGTTATCTCACTTTTGCCCAATTAGTTTGGGTCTGATCTTTGTTTCTAAGGTAAATCTGTGTTCACTATTGGCCACTGAGACTTATAAAAAGTCTTCTTATGTTTGAGAAGAAAACTGAAAATTCTTGAAATCGAGGAAGATTTGGGGGTGAATTATGGAGAAATTTCTGTGGAGAAATAAGTTACCTACCGCAGAGTAGGAGAATTTCTCAAAAATGCATAGGAAAGCATTTTTGCCAAGGGCTCTGGAGTTTTCTGCACACAGGAACTTTTTTCTTACTAATACTTCATAGAAAATAATTCCCATACTCATGTGCAAATAAAGACATTGCTTCAGACTCTTTTCAGGACAATGTTTCTTTCCTTTGCTTGTTTGGTCTGAGATCTTGCACGATATGCTGTATCTTTCTAGGATGTGCAATTTGGGATTGATATTATGAAGGCTGACTTAACGTCCATATAGTATAAAATAAATATCACATATATTCAGCATTTATAATGAGTTATGCATTCTTTTGTGTTTCAAAAATCTTACACTACCTTATTTTTTCTGTGAAAACCTGACTTAACTAATGAGATCCCTATGATATAAATTTGAGGAATGTAAGGGTTGCATCATAGTTTGCTTGCATGTACCAAATATTTTTCTTTTCAGTGACGATAAACAGGCATTTTATGTATTTATGTATATGCCTCTTTACGTCCCAGAGTATTTGAGACAGGTGAAGATGACTTAGACTTTTTTCTCAGAAGCAGCTTTTACAAGGCAAGAATTTCATCAGCTTTGGGAAACACACTTGCATATCTCTGCTTACATTTCAGTAGTGTAATATGGTCAGTGCAATGAAAAAGTGGAGACCATATCAAAATAAACTGTGCCACTGGATTCACGACGTTTGAGAAATATCTTTGCCCAGAGTAAGCATTGTCCAAGATAGAATTCTGTGCCCTCCTCCTTCCCTCCACAGGATTTGAAAGAGACGAGTCTCACATCTTGGAGAATTTCTGGCTCCTTTTGACCTGGCAGTCTTGAGAGATGCAGCTCGGTCAGAAGATTGCAAGGATTTCCTGCTTTCAGCCTGTCTAGAAATACTACAAGATGAACCTCCCCCATAATATCTTATTATTTACTTCTTCCTAAGTCAGGAAACTTGGAGACATGTGAAAATTCATTTCATGAGTTTGAGTAAATATTTTATTTTGAGAGGCTGAGTGGTTGTTTGGGTTTCTTTTGTTTATTTCCTTTTTTTGAGATACCAAAATAGAATTGATTTACTAAACAGGTTTAGTCTTACGTCAAAGGGTTAATTTAGCTTCCAAAGGCTTGCTCTGTAAGCAAGTTATGTAATATTTCCTAGCATGTGGATGAAAGGTAGGCAACATTAAGAAGTGGCAATCCCTAGCACTGTTTATTGGTATACTGCCTGTCTTTGCGTATACCATTAAACTCTGCTTTCTGTCTAAGCCTAAAGTTCTAGGAGTTGGGCTGTCCAAGATTTTGGCCACGAAGTTAAACAATGGGAAAGGAAACACTGAAGCATTCTCTATGGATAGGTGCTTAATGTCCCCTCTGGTCCCCACCTTACTTCCCTAATCTTCTGACCCCATTCTCTTCAGCAATGGATGGAGCCAGGAAGTGAGCCCTGGCCTCATAAGATAATGACTATGGCATGTGGTGGGCTAGATTGGCTGCTTTTCTGTGCTTTCCAGCTGGGAAGGAAATCAAACTTCTGCTGTTGCAGGGAATTAGTTGCCTTTGTCCCCTGTGGTTTAATTAACTCTTTCTTCACTTTGACTATTATGAAGCGCTCTGAAAATGCTTGATCAGATGTATTGGGCATAGCAACGTGAAATGTTATCTCTCTGAAACTTCAAGCATGACTCCACACCACATCATCTCTATCTCTGGGGAATGGACTAGGTTTCCAACAGCATATTAACATTGTATGAGTAATCAATGGCCGTGAAATCTTATTTTTTTTTGAGAAGGATTTTGCTCTTGTTGCCCAGGCTGAAGTGCAGTGGTGCTATCTCAGCTCACTGCAACTTCTGCCCCCCAGGTTCAAACGAATCTCCTGCCTCAGACTCCAAAATAGCTGGGACTACAGGCGCATGCCACCATGCCCTGCTAGTTTTTTGTATTTTTAGTAGAGATGGGGTTTTGCCATACTGGCCAGGCTGGCCTCAAACTCCTGACCTCAAGTGATCTGCCCACCTCAGCCTCCCAAAGTGCTGGGATTACAGGCATGAGCCACTGAATCCGGTCAGAATCTCTTCAGTTTTCTTCTCAGTCTTTGGAATGGTAGCTTTTCAAATGTTTGTCACTGAAGATATCAATGACTGCTAAATGTTAAACTAAATGCAAAAGCAATTAAACATGATTTTAGAAAGAATCATATCCCTAGTCTTCAGAATCTTAAAATGCTCCCATAAAAGATCCTCTTGAATAACCAAATTCAAAAATGTTAGTTGTTTCCTGTTAATCTAAAGATCCTTTGGGATCCATTCATTTATTTTCATGGAATTTACATTAATTACCTAAAGAGAGAGCACATGAGTATTTTAAACATCAGTAAAACTTGTTGGTAAAGTGTATAGATTTAACTTTAAATTTTGAAGTAAATATTATCCTTCTTTTTGAAAAAAATATGATTAATCTTTTAAAATGTGAAATCTGTAAAAATATATTCTACTTGTCAATAAACCTTGTGAAAGGAGTCAATCTCAACTGGGAGTTTTTTTCAAAATTTTTACACACACAAATACATACACATGCATGTGCGCGCGCACACACACACATACCCATCCAAGTGTGGAGCCAGATGTCTTGGAGCCAGATGTCTATCAGTAGAATAAGCTATGGATGCCTTTGCTTATGTGAGGTGTCACTTCCAGTCATTCACTTGTCCGGTTAGAGTTTAGGAACCTGAAAAATGAACAACTTTTCTAGTAAATACCATTAACTCATTAATAAAACTAAGTTTTCTTCTAGATTACAGATCTCCGTTTATTGCTTCTGTTAGTGACCAACATGGAGTCGTGTACATTACTGAGAACAAAAACAAAACTGTGGTGATTCCATGTCTCGGGTCCATTTCAAATCTCAACGTGTCACTTTGTGCAGTAAGTTGCATCTCCTCCAATCGTCTCTTAAGTTTTTATATTTTTAAGCTAATAGTAAGATGGGTAGCCTGTTTATAATATTCACAATGAGTTTTCAGGATCCTTTACGAAGGGTGAAATACACTGAATAAAACTAATTAGTATTCTTAAAAATAAGATGAATTCTTCAGTGATCATTGTACATGGCTCTCATTTTTGGTACTGGATTAAATATTTGGTATTTCTTTTTATTACCCAGAGGTACCCAGAAAAGAGATTTGTTCCTGATGGTAACAGAATTTCCTGGGACAGCAAGAAGGGCTTTACTATTCCCAGCTATATGATCAGCTATGCTGGCATGGTCTTCTGTGAAGCAAAAATTAATGATGAAAGTTACCAGTCTATTATGTACATAGTTGTGGTTGTAGGTAAGAGGAAATTTCCTTTCCATATCATTAATAACAGATAGTAGAGAGTAACTCCTTGTATTAAGATCTTGGAGATAATGATGTACAGTGAAGAAGGATATTGAAAAGTATAGGAACTCAGGATATGGTGTTGGGCAATTCATCTGCTCTTCTCTACCAAATAAACCCATGTGCAATTGAGGTTGTCTCTTTTCTTGCCAAGATCAAGGATGAAAAAGAAATTTTTTTTTTTAAAAAGGATGAAAATGAATGGTATTACTGGAACTCATTTTATGAAAAATTCAATGTTCAGAGCATTGCTTGCTATCAATTATTTCAATTATACCTATTTTATGGAAACTTCAGCAGTTTGCTAAAGCTGGCCCTATTGGCTTAGGGCTACTGACCTCTGAAAGTTTACTACTTTTCTATCCACTGGGTTACAATATCTTTGAGATCTGTGAAGGTAGTGCTTTGTAAATCTCCGTTGGCCATTTTCCTTGGAGCTACCAAGTATTGGTGAGGCCTGCAGGGAAAAACAGTGTGGCGCGTTTTAAAGTTGCATTACTTTAAAAAATAAATTTGTCGGCCGGGCATGGTGGCTCAAGCCTGTAATCCCAGCACTTTGGGAGGCCGACATGGGCGGATCACGAGGTCAGGAGATCGAGACCATCCTGGCTAACATGGTGAAACCCCGTCTCTACTAAAAAATACAAAAAACTAGCCGGGCGAGGTGGCGGGCACCTGTAGTCCCAGCTACGCGGGAGGCTGAGGCAGGAGAATGGCGTAAACCCGGGAGGCAGAGCTTGCAGTGAGCTAAGATCCGGCCACTGCACTCCAGCCTGGGCGACAGAGCGAGACTCTGTCTCAAAAAAAAAAATAAAATAAAAAATAAATAAATATTAAAAAATAAATAAATAAATAAATTTGTGCAAAGTTACAGGCTTATTTTCTCTCTCATGTTCTGTTTTTTCAATTTACTTGCTCTAGGGTATAGGATTTATGATGTGGTTCTGAATCCGTCTCATGGAGTTGAACTATCTGTTGGAGAGAAGCTTGTCTTAAATTGTACAGCAAGAACTGAACTAAATGTGGGGATTGACTTCAACTGGGAATACCCTTCTTCAAAGGTAACACTAATGATTCAAAGCCAGACCTCCAAATACTTAGATAATAAGCCCCAATGAAGTTTGCTTGAGAGATAGGGGCCTCTTTGGCCAGATAAAAATTAAAATCCTTAAAACACACACACACATACACACACACACACACACACAAGTTAAGGGAATTGCAGAACAGATAGCACCCACAAAAAGGTGAAATATCAGGAATTTTGTCCTGTTCTGCAACAGTCAGTCTATGAATATTAGTTTTCTCTAGATGATTACATTTTTCTACATTATGTCATTTCTCTTTTCTCCAAAGTTTTTGATCTACATTCCTTTTAAGGGAATTTCTCTTTAAGAGGTGGCATGAGATACACTGCTCCTTGAACAGTGGTCACATTTACTTGTGTTTCTGCAATTTATATCCATCTCATTTTCGCCATGTGAGGTTTGAAAAATCCTAATTCAGTTGGTTCCATTTATTTCTCCTGAAACCAAATACATCGTTGGCTGCATGAGATTAAAAGTTCTGGTGTCCCTGTTATTAGCATTAAATAATGTTTACCAAAGGCCAAGATTTAATTCTCTGTGTTACTAGAAGTTATTGGGTAATGTTATATGCTATGCTTTGGACGTTCAGTCAACTCTTTTTTCAGCATCAGCATAAGAAACTTGTAATCCGAGATCTAAAAACCCAGTCTGGGAGTGAGATGAAGAAATTTTTGAGCACCTTAACTATAGATGGTGTAACCCGGGGTGACCAGGGATTGTACACCTGTGCAGCGTCCAGTGGGCTGATGACCAAGAAGAACAGCACATTTGTCAGGGTCCATGGTAAGTTGTGGTCTCCTTGGAAATTATTCTGTGCCTTGACAAGTGAGATAGTTTAAATAAATTTAGGTCACTTAGTGATTCCTAGTTTGTTCATTCAGAAGATACTTCCTAGTTCTTCTTGTTAGGGAGGCCACATGACCTAGAGGTCAAGAGCATAGCTTTGTAGTCAGGAACTTGGGTTCAAATCTCAACTTTAAAGATGAGATGTGCTGATATATAGTAAGAGCTCACTTAGTATTACTTATTATAGTTGTTGCTGCTATTAGGATTGTTACTATGATAAATAGTGTTAGCTAGGGTAGTTTTTAAATTTTTGTTTTATTGTAAGGCTGAGAGGCCTACCTGAATAAGCATGAGCTTTGCAAACTGGGGAAGCATTTAGCAATATATAGTTGGACCTGCGAACAACTCAGGGGTTAGGGGAACTGACCCTCCCTCTGCAGTCAAAATTCCATGTATAGGCCTGGTGTGGTGGCTCATGCCTGTAATCCCAGCACTCTGGGAGGTGGACGTGGGTGGATCACCTGAGGTCAGGAGTTTGAAACCAGCCTGGTCAAAATGGTGAAACCCCATCTCTACTAAAAATCCAAAAATTAGCCTGGCGTGGTGGTGGGAGCTTATAATCCCAGCTACTCAGGAGGCTGAGGCAGAAGAATTGCTTGAACCCAGGAGGCGGAGGTTGCAGTGAGCCGAGATCATGCCATTGCACCCCAGCCTAGGCAACAAGAGCAAAACACCTTCTCAAAAAAAAGAAAAAAACAAGGTATAACTTTTGACTTCCACAAAATGTAAATAATGACCTACTGTTGACTGAAGCCTTACTGCTACATAAACAGTCAATTAACACATATTTCATATGTTATATGTATTATATACCGTATTCTTATAATAAAGCTAGAGAAAAGAAAATGTTATTAAGAAGATCATAAGGAAGAGAAAATATATTTACTGCTCATTAAGTGTAAGTGGATCATCATAAAAGTCTCCATCCTTGTCTTCACATTGAGAAGGCTGAGGAAAAGTGGGAAGAGAAGGGGGTGGTTTTTGCTGTCTCGGGTGGCAGAGGTGGAAGAAAATCTGCTTATAAGTGGACTCATGTAGTTCAATGTTGTTTAAGGGTCAACTATAATTGAACTGGAATTAAACTGAACTGTCTGAGTTTACATGGTAATTTGTGCGGCATCCTACTTATAAGCCTTGGAAAGGATTTTGGATTTTACATCATGAGAATGCATCAATAAAGTGAAATTTTAACAATACCTTAGATAATACTATTTATTTGAGTTGTAATCATAAAAGTGGCAACAACTACAACAAGTATGATTTAGTGAGCCTTTACTTTATTAGCTCATCTCATCTTAGTAGTTGAGATTGGAACTCAAGTTCCTGACTACAAAGCTATGCTCTTGACCTCTAGGTCATATGGCATCCCTAGCAAGAACTTGAAAGTTTCTTCTGAATGAACAAAATAGAAATCACTAAGTGTCCTACATTTATTTAAATTATTTCACTTGCCAAGATGCACTTGCCAAAATACACAGAGAGAGACGTGCTCTGGCTTATGTTTTTATAGAAGTACTCTTGTTCTCCAGGATACTTCAGGGAAATAGGGGGAGAAACAAGGAGGTCAGTTGGGAGGCTAATTACATTTATCCAGGTGAGAGTTGAGGAGTGGCTTGGACAAGGGTAGTTGAGGTAGAGATCGTGAGAAATGATCTGCTTCTGGATATATTTCAAAGGTAGAGTCAACCGGGTCTGCTGATCAATTCATTGGTTGTGGAGTGTAAGGGAAAAAGAGTGGAAGATGACCCGAATGTTAGCATGAGCAACTGAGTAAATGGTGGTGGTATTTACTGAGATGGCAAAGATCGAGGAGGCAGTGAAATTTAGGGAAACAGTGTTAGATATGTTTCTCTGGAGATGCCTATTAAACATCCAAGTGGAAATGTTTGATATATCAACCTGGAACCCAGAGGAGTCAGGGCAGAAGACACATATTTAGGAGGTATGTGAATGATACTGTAAACTTGAGGCTAGAGGAAGGTGTAAATAAAGAGGAGGTCTGAGGACTGAGTCCTGGGGCCTATTAACACATGGTGGAAGAGGTGTGTGGAGTGTGTCTTGGGAGCAGAGGAGAAGGAACACCCAAGCATCCCTGGGGGACTTAGAGAAAGCTGCACAGAGGAATAAGTGTTTGAGCTGAGACTTGAGCAATCACTAGGCTTGTGGGAGTGCACTAGTGGGGAGAGAAAAGCAAATGCAAGCACAGGAGGTGTGGGAGAAACACGGGAGGGGTGGGAGAAGCTGAAATGTGACCCACTGAAAGGTAGTACGTGGAATCTTGGAACTGCAGCTACTCAGACCCTCAATGTTTTTGATGTTTCATTTAAAATGAAAAACTAAACCAAATGACCATTTACAATAAGTTAACATTTAAAAAAAAATTTCTTGCAGAAAAACCTTTTGTTGCTTTTGGAAGTGGCATGGAATCTCTGGTGGAAGCCACGGTGGGGGAGCGCGTCAGAATCCCTGTGAAGTACCTTGGTTACCCACCCCCAGAAATAAAATGGTAACTACTGGAAATAAACACAAAGCATCATTTCATGTGAGAGCAAATCCTTTGACTGTACTAATTCCTGAGAATTCTTTTTCATAGGTATAAAAATGGAATACCCCTTGAGTCCAATCACACAGTTAAAGTGGGGCATGTACTGACGATTATGGAAGTGAGTGAAAGAGACACAGGAAATTACACTGTCATCCTTACCAATCCCATTTCAAAGGAGAAGCAGAGTCACGTGGTCTCTCTGGTTGTGTATGGTGAGTCCATTCAATTTTCCTCTCTGCCCAAGATTTATTATGATACATTGTCTTCCTAATCAGCTAAGCCACCATTCCTCTGCCTCCAGCTGCTTCACTCACATCATGGCTGGGCCTATGTACAAAAGTCATCTGGGGTGGTGAAGCTGAAGTGAAATGTAGGACTGTGTGCTCTGGCCATGTTTGTTTAAGAGGCCATGTAAATGAGCTTCATGGTGGTCAAATGCAAGATTAAAGTAGTGATACCCTCGATAGTTTAAATGTTGTGAAAAAATAATGCCCACAGGGACCGTTGTCAAGTTAAGTTACACTACAATGTTCGCCTCTCATGGAATTCCCCACCTGGCACACAGATGTGTAAGACCATCCTCCTTAGATTTTGTGCAAAGCTTCTAGTTTGATATTGCAGTTGATGTATCAGTGAGGTACAGGCAGATTCCAACTCTGAAGGCTTTTGAAGTTGACATTGTTGGCTTGGTTGGGAGCTTTTTTTTTTCCTTTTTGACAGGAGTTCAGGATCTGGTATTGAGTCTGTAAAGGAAAAATAGTACGTTTTTGATTTAAAGATGATTTGAACTTTGTTTTCTGAAACTGAAAGGTACAAATAAGTATTTGGAATGGAGTGGTAAGAAGGGTGCCATGGTCAAGTGAGTGTGAGAGGTGCTAAGGTGATGTGTAGATGTGTAACAGGTTTCTTTATTGCAGGGACTTCTCAGAACCTTTTATATACTAATGTATATTGGTATTCTCCAGGGGGAGAGACATAGAGTATTCAAGGTTTAACAAACCTATTTGACTGGAGCATCGTTTTTCCCCTGAACAAATTCATTAATCTCTCACTCCAAACAGTTTGAGAAATGCTTCTCTGTTGTAATTCTTTGTTCCCCCTTCTGGTATGGCATATTAAAACTTCAGGATATTTTCCCATGACATTAAGGTGCTTCCCTATGTGTCCTGATACTCTTCTGTAGGCCGCTGAACTTGACATTATTTTTTTTTTCAGGGAATATTTTAAAGATAGGTTGGGCGTGGTGGTTCACATTCGTAATCCCAGCACTTTGGGAGGCCAAGGAGGATGGATCACCTGAGGTCAGAAGTTCAAGATCAGCCTGGCCAACATGATGAAATCCCATCTCTACTAAAAATGCAAAAATTAGCCAGGTGTGATGGTGGGCGCCTGTAATCCCAGCTACTTGGGAGGCTGAGGCAGGAGAATCACTTGAACCCAGGAGGTGGAGGTTGCAGTGAGCCGAGATTGTACTCCAGCCTGGGCGACAAGAGCAAAACTCCGTCTCAAAAAAAAACAAACAAGATAACAGGTTCCACAGAGGTTGTTCAGAAGCAGCATAGGTGTAGGGGACTGGGGAGAGGAGAAACTGGAAAGTGTATAAGTAGGATGGGAGGGGAAAATGAATGGGAAATAAAAACAAAACATGGACAGCAAATAGCCCATTTCATCAGTTCTTGAAGCCACTAAATATTTTTTTCACTTTAGCATATACTCTGCTATGTGAAATAAACATAAAAAAGAAGTCAAGTCTTGAAAGCATAACCTGAGGCTTTAAGTTGACAGTAATAAGGAAATAGTTTTGACTTTGGAGTCAAAAAAGAATGAAAGGAAAAAGGGAGAGAAGAAAGAAGGAAGTGAGAGAAGGGAGAAGAAAGAAAGGGGAAGAGGGAAAGGGAGTGGAGAGGGAGGGAGGAAGGAAGAGGGAGAGGGAATGAAAGACTCAGATGGTGGTGGCAGTAATGCATTTTCTAAAGATTTACGCCTTCCTTTAACATGAGGTGGTTTACGTGTTTGGGTTCAGAAGTCAGAGCATCTAGGTTTGTTCCAGGTTTTGCCGTTCGTTAACTGAGTGACCTTGGGCAAGTCATTTTCTTCTGTGTTTCATTTTTCTCGTGTATAAAGCTGAGGATAGTAATAGTGGTTGTGAGGATTAAGTGAATGAATTCATGCAAAGCACTTCAAACAGTGCTTGGCACATAATAAATGTATTTACTGTGCTATTTCAGCTATTTTCTGTAGCCTTTCCTTGATCTCATGAACTTGAGAGGACAGAGAGAACTATCTCTGTAATGCAGATGAGAGGCACAGGATTTCAACACTTGCATAAAGTCATTCAACTTGTTAGTTTATTAGCTTATTGCCATTTTTATTTTATTTTGTTATTTTATTCCATTTCTTTTTTTTTTTTTTTGGTAGAGATGGGGTCTCACCATGTGGCCTAGGCTGGTCTTGATCTCCTGGGCTTAAATGATCCACATACCTTGGCCTCCCAAAATACTGAGATTACAGGCATGAGCCCCCATGCCTGGCTAGTTGTTATTTTTATGAGTATCACTAGAACTCAGGTCTCTTGTTTCCACATCTAAGTGTTCTTCAAAAAAGAAAGTGGAAGCAAAATCATATGCTTAAAGAAAGTCAGCTTTAGTTGCTGAAATTCTCTATTTCCCATTCTTCAAAGCTGATTGACAATTCAAAAGTTGTTTTTCCTATCTTCAGTCCCACCCCAGATTGGTGAGAAATCTCTGATCTCTCCTGTGGATTCCTACCAGTACGGCACCACTCAAACCCTGACGTGTACGGTCTATGCCATTCCTCCCCCGCATCACATCTACTGGTATTGGCAGTTGGAGGAAGAGTGCCCCAACGAGCCCAGGTGAGTAAGGCCACACACTTTTTGCTTTTCTGCTGTCTTGCATTTCTTACAGCTGAGCTATGATATGACTCCATCCTAAATGGAGAAGCCTAAACAGAAGAAAGTTTTCTCTCAAGAGGTAGCCTGAATCTCCATCCATCTTTCTCTGTGTCTTACATTTTAAGGGAAGTCTTTGCTTGGAGTATCCTACTTTGGAATTAGCTAAGCTCAGCCTTGTTAGGTTATCCCTGAGGTACACTTCTCCAAACACAGGCTATTTGCTCAGTTTGCTAATTGCCAGTCTTTGTTTTTTTTCCCAATACCAATCAACTGGTGAATATCACATCGCTCCTTCTTGTCTGTGTGAAGATCCATCTCTCAGAGGAAATGCTGATAGATGAGAGGCAGTGATAGACCCAGCCCCAGTCCTCAGGGTCTCAGGCCCAGCTTATCATGCTCTGACACAAGTCCAGACATCCTTAGGGAAAAACACAACAGCAGCAGCCAACCCACTACCACCCTAAGCAGTCTACTTCCTGTTGTTGTTTTTGAAATGGCCACTACGAGATTCTTCCTCAGCTGCTGATCATTTCCTTCACAGAGACCATGGTCCCAGAGAAATTACTTTAAGGAGCCTTGTTTCTAAGTGGTTTCTAAGTTTCCTTGCCTTCCTTTGAACTAAATTAACTTGAATTGTCTTGTCGATCCAATTTATGAATGAAGGTTTGTTCCCAGAATAGCTGCTTCCCTCCCGTATCCTGAATGAATCTACCTAGAACCTTTTCCTTCATAGTCAATGCCTATTTTTAATTGGCGCCAAGTCTTGTACCGTGGTAGACTGCATTGGAAGTTATTTCTAAGAACAGAATAACCAAAGTCTGAATCTTTTCCTTACTCTTGACTAGAATTAAAGAAAAATTAAATCATAATATGCTCTGTTATCTCTTTCTTATAGCCAAGCTGTCTCAGTGACAAACCCATACCCTTGTGAAGAATGGAGAAGTGTGGAGGACTTCCAGGGAGGAAATAAAATTGAAGTCAATAAAAATCAATTTGCTCTAATTGAAGGAAAAAACAAAGTGAGTTTGAAGTTTTAAAATTTGAAAATCTCTCTTTAACGGAAGGATGCTACAATAATATGTGAGGCATATTGGAGATTAATAATCAAATAGTCTAGGTGATAAAATAATAGCATAAAAAGCCATTTCAAATGGCTTTGAAAATACCATAGACTTTTAGCCATACCATTAACTGATTAATAGCTTATTAGAGAAAAATAAAAGGTCTATGACATTAAATCTATGCATCTGTGTAGGGTGATTTTGATTTTATAAACATAAGAATGAAAAAATGTGTATCATATATAGAAACACATCAATAGTTTCATGGTTTCCAAAGCCCTTTTTATAGAATGTGTAAGCTCCACAGCAGCATAATTATACAAATTGAGTAAGTATCCCAAACCTGAAAACCCCAAATCCAAAATGCTTCAAATTCTGAACTTTTTGAGTGCCGACCTGATGCTCAAAGGAAATGCTTGTTGGGGCATTTTGGATTTTCAGATTAGAGATGCTCAACTGGTAAGTATACAATGCAAATATTCCAAAATCCAGAATAATCCAAAATCCAAAATACTTTTGGTCCCAAGCATTTTGAATAAGGGATACTCAACCTGTAATTGCATAAATTCGAAAGTGCCCAATCACTGCGGAAGTGGGAATGGCATAGGCAGGTTGGAGTGATTGTGGAGACTGCTGGACTGAGTACTTGTGCACAAACAAGCTGCATTGTTTATGGCCTGAGAGTTGTTTCCCCCCCACAGACTGTAAGTACCCTTGTTATCCAAGCGGCAAATGTGTCAGCTTTGTACAAATGTGAAGCGGTCAACAAAGTCGGGAGAGGAGAGAGGGTGATCTCCTTCCATGTGACCAGTAAGTACTCTTCTCTGGAGGGTTGGGTTGGATCACTCCCACAGTGGGTACTAAGCTGTGTAATTCCTGTTGTTTTTGCCATTCATATGAGTGGCATGGCATTTAGGAAAGAGGATTTGGATTGATCATTGATGCTTTCATTCATAAATTAAAACTCCTCAGATATCTCCTGGGCTTAAGTCAGTGCTTCTAACTTCACTGCAGAGAGAATGGTTTCACAGATGCTTTAAACCACAAGCTCTGTGTCGTTATTTACATCTCCATCTTCAGAGTCTGGCACAGTGCATGGCTTATTGAGCTTCAGTACATATTGGTGGGCTTGCTGTGGAGCAGTTGATAAGGGTGGGCTTTCTGGAGGCAATCAGAATGACATAGGAGCAGTGCCCTCCCAATGCTGCTGATTCTTCCTGTGCATCTTAGTTTGATGGATAAGCTTTAGCTGATTGTGCTGAATGGAATATTATAGTCAGGGCTAATTCATTGGCATAAATGTAGCTTTCATATCATTGAGTGTTAGTGTTAATGAAGACCTAATTTTTTAAATTCTGTTAGGATTAGAGATTTTGCTTTGGATTTTTAAAATATTAAACATTGCGTAGAGTTCACAGTGGAGATGTGGTAAATATCTGAGGAATTCATTTACATTTTCAAGTAATATGTTTTAGCCAAATAAGATATTTTGGAACCTGAATTGTCTAGTTTGTTTGTCAAGTTGTAGTACATCACCTGGAACTGATAGAGCTTCATTTCTTTTGGTACTCTGTAGTAGTCTGAAAGCAGCAAGATGATAGTGAGCTGTACCAAGTTAAATCACCATTCAGTAACTACGGTCTTTACATTTTAGGGGGTCCTGAAATTACTTTGCAACCTGACTTGCAGCCCACTGAGCAGGAGAGTGTGTCTTTGTGGTGTACTGCAGACAAATCTACGTTTGAGAACCTCACATGGTACAAGCTTGGTCCACAGCCTCTGCCAGTCCACGTGGGAGAGTTGCCCACACCGGTTTGCAAGAACTTGGATACTCTTTGGAAATTGAATGCCACTATATTCTCTAATAGCACAAATGACATTTTGATCATGGAGCTTAAGAATGCATCCTTGCAGGACCAAGGAGACTATGTCTGCCTTGCTCAAGACAGGAAGACCAAGAAAAGACATTGTGTGGTCAGGCAGCTCACAGTCCTCGGTAGGGAGACAATTCTGGATCATTGTGCAGGGGCAGTTGGAATGCCTTAAATGTAGTGCAATTCAGGTGCTATGCAAAGATTACTGTCCTCTAGGAGATTATGTTGTAAACTGGTGCACACTTCTTCACCGAAAGTCCCTGAGGCAGAAAGAAGCTACTAATAATGAAATGATGTATTGAAAAGAGAAAATAACAAAACCTGATGATGGAGTAATTCACTAGTATATGCAAGGGATTAGCTTGAACCAGGGAAACTTCTGCCTTATCTTGGGCATCCATTTATTTAAACAGACGCATATTTGTGGAATGCCTGCTGTGAGCTAGGAGAGTGTCAGAAATTCACAGTGGTAAACATGAAGGAAAGGAGGGGAACATAGGGAACCAATGGGAAGTCACAGCACAGTGAGGTCTCTGTGTCCACGAGGACAGGAATTGTTCTCTGTTTTGCTCCCTGCTGTAGCTCTAGTCATACAGCATAGCAGCATACACTAAGTGCTCAAAAAGGCACCTGCTTCATGAAGAATGGGATGATGGGCTGAATTTAAGACCTAGAAGATTCCATGGGAAGAAAGCTACATTCTGTCTGTACCTCTGGGTCTGTCTGTACCTCAGGGTCAACCCACATGTTCCAGCATAGTCCAAGGTCAATGGGACGATCACTTCAGTGAGCAGATAGCTCTGTAAATTCCTCCATAGGGGCACTCTCTACCCCTTGTCTAACCTCATGCCTTGTGCAAAAACTGGGCAGCCATGGCTCTGTCTGTGGGAAAATCAGGCTAATTTGGGGAGCATCTCTTTGCACCACTTCTCTCCATTTTCTCTTCTTTTGGTGTCCCTTTCAATTCCTAGGATATATGTGCCCTCTGTTTTTTTTTTTTTTACTGTTAGAAAGGAAATTGCTCAAGTAAATTCATCTATACCACAGTTTGAGGGTAATGTCTTCATCAGAGGCCTTGGTGTATTTGAAGAGGCAGCTTCTGACAGACACTAGCATAAAGTTCGCTAGTTTTAAGACTCAGGTGTCATAAGAAGAGATACTTTGGGGTCAAGCTAGGACCCTTCAAGTCACACCACATAGTTCACCATGGATTTTCTGTTGGCTGGTCTGGCTTCAAGGTTATGGAAGAATTGAGAAAGAGATGTGAAGTAGGCTCCTGGCCTAGCTTTGCCCAGAAAAATATGTGCTCACAGTTAGCTGGTTTGCTTCCTTAAGGACTCCTAACTTGTTTTCCTAAAATCTATTCTTAGAAATAGGCTAGAATCCAGTACATTTGCTTAGACTTCAATGTAGTACGCTGTTGAGGTAATCTCATTTTGCTAAGCGTTGAAGTGGATTTTTTCAGCATGATTCCTTTTGATGTTCAGTTGGTTGGGACAAGATATTTCCACAGCACTTTGATGATCTGAAGAAAGAATAAATCTAAGGTTTTCTTATACATTTAAATAAGTACTCATGGGCTTCATTTTCTTTAAATCCATGACTTCCCTTAGGGTATTGTTGTTTTGCTTGTGTTTTAGTGGAAATAGCACTGAACTGGGTTTTTAGCCTCACCAGATTCAGTAAACAGTTCAACTGTTTACTTAGTTGTAGGGACATGGACAAGTAGTTTAATGTCACTGAACATCATTTATTTCATCTGTGAGATAACGCTAACAGTCCTATTGTGCTCATTACGTAAGATCAATAGTGAGGAACACAAATTGTATAAACAAAGTTTATAAGAATTGCCAAATAAATGTAAGGCATTATGTGTTGAATGATACTAAAATTTGGCACTTCCAAGAGAAATTTGAAGGGATTCTAGGGTGTCATTGACTAGAACCTTCACAGGAGGGAAGTTTTCAGCTGGGGAGGCTGTACCTGATTACAGGAAAAATCCATAAAGGTGACCCTGAACCTTTCTTTTGTGATGGGATTACCAGCTAGTACCACTAATATGAATGTTAAAAGCCGTTAATTTGTTTTCAGTGTCCTGACTGACTTGTTTCATTTAACTTTACCTGGTGACCAATGGTGCTGTTATTAACTTCTGTGTATGTTCAACCTAATAAATCAACAAGTTCCTTTTTACTAAATTTAAACTGTTTAAAAGTTTGGTGATACTAGAGCCATTTCAAAAGTTACAGTTCCATGTTCTGTGATTTTCTTTTTGTGTGTCTAGAGCGCGTGGCACCCATGATCACAGGAAACCTGGAGAATCAGACCACAAGTATTGGGGAAACCATTGAAGTCTCATGCACGGCATCTGGGAATCCCCCTCCACAGATCATGTGGTTTAAAGATAATGAGACCCTTGTAGAAGACTCAGGTAAATAGAACTTGGCTATTACTCTTGGGTTGCAGAACTTACCCAGGGATATGACATAAAAAGCTATGTTATTTCTTGATATAATGTAGAAAAAAAGCAGTATTGGTGTCCATGGCCTGGCTCATTTCATAGACTTGGAATTGGAGTATGGGGCCCTGCTGAATTTTCATGAAAGCCATATAGGAGATTAGTCAGTAGTAGATCCCATGTGACCCTACGAAGTTAGACAATAGAACAAGATGAAGGGCAGCATTTATAATTTCTAAATTTCCCTAAAAAACTTCACAGACCACATCATCATAAATGAGAATGATCATTTTCTTCCTCTCTTAGGCATTGTATTGAAGGATGGGAACCGGAACCTCACTATCCGCAGAGTGAGGAAGGAGGATGAAGGCCTCTACACCTGCCAGGCATGCAGTGTTCTTGGCTGTGCAAAAGTGGAGGCATTTTTCATAATAGAAGGTCAGTGGGATAAAAAAAAAGGTGGTGCATATACACCATGGAATGCTATGCAGCTGTAAAAAGGAATCTGATCATGTCCTTTGCAGCTGCATGGATGGAGCTGGAAGCCATTATCCTCAGCAAGCTAACACAGGAACAGAAAACCAAACACCACACATTCTCACTTATAAGTGGGAGCTGAACAATGTGAACACATAGACACAGGGAAGGGAATAACACACACTGGGGCCTATTGTAGGGTGGGGAGAGGGAGAGCATCAGGAAAAATAGCTAATGCATGCTGGGCTTAATACCTATGAGATGGATTAATAGGTGCAGCAAATCACCATGGCACATGTTTACCTGTGTAACAAACCTGAGCATTTTGCACATATATCCCGGAACTTAAAAGAGAAAAAGAAGGTTAGTGGGAAGTCATAGGTGCATTCTGTGGTTTTTTAAAATATTAAATTGTATCTTAGAGACACACATTCACTTTGAGTAGGGCAACTACAGATGATTTTTAGTATTTTTTGAACTCTGTAAATTTTCTCAGTAAGTATGTATTCTTTTAAGCAGCCAACATAATTAATGTTGTTATAATTCTGCTTGCATCACATTTCCTGTTCCTGAAGTTCTTATTGTGGAAAAATTCTTAACCAGGCAGGATGAATAGCCTCCTTTCCCTGATTCTGTCTTTGTTTGAATGGCTTGATTAACTTATAGAAATGATGCCTTTATATTTATTTGGAAAAACTTTAGAATTGCTGCCTAATCATGGCAGTCAATGCTATCCAGATAGTCACAAGGATTCCAAGTTTTAATTGGACTAGAAATAATTAAGATTCCCTTCTGAACAATAGACCATTACTCTTCTGAAATGGAAAATTTTTGGTTTTTATCTCAATATGTGTGTATGCAGGAGTGATGTGAAGTCTGTCATTTTCTTACCTAGGAAAAGTAATTTGTAGCAGAATATTTTATCTTAAGAAGTACATCCCTATGACTTTTTTTGTAGCCCACAGGGGAAGAATAAAACTGTGTTGTGTGGGTAAAAGTACGGTATGCAAGGGTAAGAAAGAAGTATGGTGATAGAAGGGATCGATGGATTTCTATGAACTCATCCTAACTTGTCTCTCAAAGTCTAGATTTTGGTCCCTTTACTCTGTCAAATCTATGATGCCAAGTATTGCATCGAGATAGGTTGACATATTTTCAAATGTATAAGCTTATTAGTGTTTCATAAACTACACTTGCAAATAAAGACTTCAAAGACCATGGCAGTTTCGTCATTTCCAAAGTGATTCATATTTTAGGGCAAATCCACAGAATGACTTCTAGATTGTCTCCGGTGCTCTGCATTACCTCTTGTTGGCGGCCCGCAGCTGGTTACAGATGCCTAACTAGGTAACACTGGCATAGAGATTATAGTTACTTCTTACCTGGAGTGAATGCTAAGAAAGGCAGAGCTAGATATTTAATACTCCTGCTAGGTTCCCAAATGTTATGTGAGAATATTAATATAAAAACACATAGAAAATAGACTCTTTGAACTTTTTATCTTCTATGTACAACTGGACTTTTAAATCTGTGTGTATAAATAGAGAATTACTTCCCTAGGACCACCAGAGAAACAAAATTTACTCCAAGCATAATTGTGCTTGTCTCTCAATGGTTAACTTAACTTTTAGTTTGCAAACCAATGTATTACTTAGTTTGCAAACCAGTTTATTACTTGTCTTCTGCTCTCTTGAGGCTGTAATGGGCCATCTGCACAGCTTGTGGCCCGGTTTGATTCTGCTTGCACTCTTCTGATGGGAGGCCCCAAGTGATGACTGCTTCCTTATCATCTCTTTGCTAATCACTCTTAGTGGAAAGCCTGCTTCTGCATTTTGTTTCTTCCACTCAGAGCTGTCCTCTGAAGCCCTGGTCATCTGCAGCTTTGCTTGCGGACCTCTAGTTTCCACTTCTCTTTCCTCTCATGAGTGGTTTGAAACTCCCATTACCAGGCCATGCATAATGTGCTCATCTTGACTCTTCCTTTTCTCCTCACTCAGGCTCCTGCCACAAGGGACAGGGTAGTGTATGTAATGCTTAGTTCATGTTGGACAGGCCTTTTTATCTCTTGACTGAACCACTGACTAGCTATGTGCCCTCAGTCAAGTAGCTTAAGCTCTCTGATCATCTGTTTCTTCATTTGAAAACTGAGAGTTGTTGAGGAGATTAAGTGGAATGGCATGTTTAAAGTGATAACCGCATAGTAGATACGTGGTCATTAGTAGCTCTCAGGTCAAAAAACTTTATTTACCTACTTGGTTTCTTATATGATCCTTTTGCAAACTGTGCACAGATGAATATATTGACTATCAGTTTAAAAGAAGACTTTTGTTTTCCTCAAATAGAAATTTTTTTTTCTCTGTAGAGAATGATCTGTTTTCTTTCCATCAAAGACTGCTCTTCCTTTAAACACTTTTTATGCTTGACTTTTAAGGCATTACTATTTCTATGCTTAATTACTTTAGAATTTTATTGTTGGAAGTTTACATGAGCAGTGTTTTGCAAGCTTTACATTTTCCATTAACAATTCTGTAGGCCAGGTATGGTGGCTTATGCCTGTAATCCCTGCACTTTGGGAGGCCAAGGCCGGGGGATGGCTTGAGGCCAGGAGTTCGAGACTAGCCTGGGCAATGTAATGAGATCCTGTCTCTACAGAAAATAAAAGAAAAATTAGCTGGGCTTGGTGGTATGCACCTGTAGTCCCAGCTACTTGGGAGGCTGAGGTGGGAGAATTGCTTGAGCCTAGGAGTTGGAGGCTGCAAGGAGCTATGATTGTGTCATGGGACTCTAGCCTGGAGCATAGAAAGAAACTCTGTCTCTAAAAATAAATAAATAAAAAAAATTAAGTTAAAAAAAGGAATTCTGTAGACTCCATTCAAGTTAGGGGTGTGTGACTCTCTAGGATTTTTCCAAGTTGGTAAGCTTGGGATCTCGCTTTAGTGCTAAAATTTGTCATCTTACAAAAATATAAGTTTCCAACTGTTGATACCATTTAATTGTGTCTTTCCAGGTGCTCAGGAAAAGACGAACTTGGAAATCATTATTCTAGTAGGCACGGCAGTGATTGCCATGTTCTTCTGGCTACTTCTTGTCATCATCCTACGGACCGTTAAGCGGGTAACAAAATAATTTCCCTTCTGCCCATGCACATTGGTTTTCATGATTAATGAAAACTGATTGGGGTTCTTTGAGTTGTTTCTTCCCATTGTTATTGTCTCAATGGGCACATTTTATTTCAATACAATAACATTCTTGCCCACTTTCTTTTGGCTGGATCTCAGGGATTTAATTGATAGAAGCCACTAGAGAGGAAAAGGGCTTGAACTGTCTAGTGTAATTAAGCTTTAAAATCTTAATTCTGAGCTCCTTTGGGGGACAAGGGAAACTAGAAGCAGGGTTATAATAGGACCACTCTCAAACTCCATGAGTTTTGTTGGAAAATGAGACAGGAAAGAGGCTCCAATAAACAGCAATAACAAGCACACAAAACAACAGCCAAATGACAGTGTGTATGTGACTGGAAGGATTGATGCTTTCTAGGCCAATGGAGGGGAACTGAAGACAGGCTACTTGTCCATTGTCATGGATCCTGATGAACTCCCATTGGATGAACACTGTGAACGACTGCCTTATGATGCCAGCAAATGGGAATTCCCCAGAGACCGGCTGAAGCTAGGTGCATTTTCAATTGCTATTAATCTGATATTGTGTTTACCAGGCCGTCTCTTCCTCCATTAGAACGATGACAAATGTGGTGTATTCAGATGTTGGATTCTGGTTTAGAAATATTAATTCCATCTCTTGAATTTGGATAGTCATTCATTTAGCCACTTAGAGGTAGGGTCCCTATGTAGTCATCCAAAGCAGGACATTTGGAGAGTGAAGGGGGAGTTATTAAATAAGTAAGCCAGGACAAAGGAGTAAACTGGACTATCCATGTTAAATTGGGATGTGTGGTCACCCTATCTAGTTGACATCTCTGCATATCACTTTGGTTGTATAGTAATCCAAGTCCGTTTTCTTGTTGCTATTGTTGTTGACTGTAGGTAAGCCGCTTGGCCGTGGTGCCTTTGGCCAAGTGATTGAAGCAGATGCCTTTGGAATTGACAAGACAGCAACTTGCAGGACCGTGGCAGTCAAAATGTTGAAAGGTAAAAGCAAAATTATGTGGTGATCTTTCTGTTTTATCTAGTTTTTAAACATGTTGCAAGGCTTGTATCAGTAGGTTTATGCTTAGGTGGGCCTACTAGCCACACATGCAGCCAGCCTAAATAATGCCCTTGTGCAAACTGGAAAAAGGATCCTCTGTAGCTTTATGCCAGGGTGCACGGTCTGGCAAGCAAAGATGGGGATGGGTTTCACCTTCTTGCCTGGTTATCCTTGTGCAGGGCTCAGCCAACACAGTTGTACTTAGTGGTTCTGGTTACAGGAAAAAAGGACTGTGGTTATATTAAAATTGTTTCTTAATATATTGTGGAATCAGATAATTATAGACCATCTACATACATGGAAAGGAAAATAGTGGAATGCAAAAATAGCATGTTCTCTGGAATTGGAATATGTAAAAGATGTTTGTATGTAAAAGATAATTTGCAAAACAAGAATGGTTGTGTTAGAATAAAATATAATGGGTTATATTTTTTAAATGAAAAGCTTTATAAATAATTGTTAATTCTAATAGTAATGGAATTCTGGTCTGGCCATTTTCATTTCAAGAGGTTCGACAATAAAGCTTCTTTCTCCAATTGTGATGTTCTTTCATTGATGAAGGCAGTGTCATTGACCCTTTGCCAATAGGTTTTGTGTGTTTCAAAGCTATCTTTCTCCATTTGCCTTTTTTCTCTTGTGGCCAAGGGAGTATGTAATTTTGAGGTGGCTCCTCAGGGCCTTAGATGTGGACTATGCCTGTGAATTAGAGGGAAGTGTAGCAGTCCAAACGGGATCAAACACACAGTCTTAGTGCCATCAGCCTCATGTGTCAACTGGTCTTTCCAGCTGGCCTTAATTTGCCTGCACAGATCAGCACAGATTGGCTGGAACACTCGGTATAGCCCCTAACACATGAAGATATTTAATACATGGTGTCGCTTCCTTATGAGGAAGCACTGAAATGATCAGACCCTCAGAATCGTAGTGAACCTGAAATACAAAAATACAGTTTTGTAAAAGAAGAGAATCTGGGCATTATTCCATTGCAGATGTATTCTCCACTTTGCAAAAGATTTCACAATGGATTCCTTTAAATATCAAACATTCTGGCTCAATTAAAATATGAATTTTATTTCAAATTAGAAAATAGAATTTACACTTGACTTTTGGGGAAATGCATGTGGTCTGTAAACTAGGTCACAGCTGTGTTACCCCTGGAGGGTAAGTTGTATAGTGGCATGCGGGGAAGGAGGGACCCCAATTATCCGAAGGAAATGTCCACACCTAAGATTTCCCTCCTTGTACTGTATTTGTAGAAGGAGCAACACACAGTGAGCATCGAGCCCTCATGTCTGAACTCAAGATCCTCATTCATATTGGTCACCATCTCAATGTGGTCAACCTTCTAGGTGCCTGTACTAAGCCAGGAGGTGAGTAACTGTGGATGGTTTTAGTCACCCAATTTTAACATGCCTCTCTGATAGTGTTTGAGGGAAAGCAATCAACTCCCATGGACTTGATTTTCTTAGCTTAGAATACTTTGTGGATTCCTAGGAATAAATATATTTCATGGCGGTTTAATTGGCACTAGAATTAAATTATTATAAAACTTTCTCTGAATTAAGAAATGTCATGCCACTATGATTCAATTTGCTACTTGTGTAACAGATGTCCAGATGAGAAGAGTAAACTTCCCTAAAACTTGAAAGCTTAAGGGTAGTTACCCCCAAAATGGAATCATATCAAGTAATTGCATTGAAAAGCAAGTGGATGGGTGGGTTTTCTTTTGAAATTTTGGTTAATCTTGTGAAAATGTCTTCTGGAAAAAAGAAAAGTTATATATAATACAAAAAAGTTTATATAAGGGGATTGGGACCAGCTGATTTCTACACTCCTGTCCCAGTGAAAGGTTGTAGCCTTCTTCTAAGGTGTTTTTGGGTTCATCACTATATTAAACACTTAGTGAGGAACACGAGTGAATACCTATTTTCCTTCCTGGACATGCTGCCTGCAGGGCCACTCATGGTGATTGTGGAATTCTGCAAGTTTGGAAACCTATCCACTTACCTGAGGAGCAAGAGAAATGAATTTGTCCCCTACAAGGTATGTCATTTCCTAATCCTGCTCTGGCCACATTATAAAATGAAGGGAAACTAAAAATGGTACAAGTTAATGTTTTAGTTGAAATTTTGTGAAGAGCTTGTGAGGAGTCTTCTCATATTACCTATTGGCTGTTATAACTTCCTCTTTTACCTTCTGGGGGCCATATGTTTCTGTTCTATTTTTGTAATTTTAATCTACTGACTCATTATAGAGTGTGGACATGGGGGAGAAGGCAGGTATGATCGAGGAAAGGGGAGGGTGGAGGGTAGGACAACTCTGGGTTATTCTGTCTCTCCTCTAGCCATATTTGGCCCCTGGAGTGTAAATCCCTCTGTGAAGAGCACCCTAATGCTGAGAGTGTGTCTGAATGCAACTCAAAGTGGCATTTGTGTCTTTAAGCTAAAGAAGGAGCTAGGCTTTGTGGAAGAAATGCTATCATGCACAAAAGTTGCCCCAAATTTCAGCTCAGAGATGGCATAATCCTGAAATTGATGTCTTCCTTGTCTGCTTTTTAGTAGTTTCTATTATCTCCACCATTTATCACATTTTAAAGGTTGTAAACTTTTAAAGACTCATTTTGTGTTCAAGGAGTTGGTTTTTTCCTTTGCTTTTTATAGACCAAAGGGGCACGATTCCGTCAAGGGAAAGACTATGTTGGAGCAATCCCCGTGGATCTGAAACGGCGCTTGGACAGCATCACCAGTAGCCAGAGCTCAGCCAGCTCTGGATTTGTGGAGGAGAAGTCCCTCAGTGATGTAGAAGAAGAGGAAGGTACCAGCCAGTGCTTCCTGCGGGCTATGGCATACTCTTGTCGGAGCAGACAGGGTGATAGGGTGTTACAAGGAATTTGATCATGGGAAAAGTCCAATACTACCTCATAATTTGAAAGAGACCTGAATTTCTATAATAGACTGCCTCCATTCTGTCTCCCCAAAAGTGAAGTGTGGAAGCCCTAGACCAGGAGGCGAAGCAGAGCTAGCCTGAGAAATCTAGGTGGTCCAAGTGGGATAAGCAGTCAGTTACAACCACAGCAGTGTTCCTAAAATACTGGTTCGGCATTTATTAGTGGGAGAGGCTACAAGTTTTCTGGTAGTTGAGTAGCCTCTCCATTGCACTGGAGAGCCCCAGAGTGGTTCAGCCCCATGTTGCATGCTTTACCTGTGCAAAAGTCTTTCTCTTCATTATACCTAACCATCCCAAAGGCAGTTTGGGAGCCATCTGTTGTTTCTACCCTACGCCAAGTGGCTTATCAAGTCTTCCTTCCAACCATTATTCCTCAGGGGAGTCTTGATAAATATCCTGGCCTTTAAGTTATGTTTCCAGTGATATTTTATTTATTTGCTTTTATTTTTATTTTTTTGAGGTGGAGTATCATGCTGTTGCCCAGGCTGGAGTGCAATGGTGCGATCTTGGCTTACTGCAACCTTCGCCTTTTGGGTTCAAGTGATTCTTGTGCCCCAGCCTTCTGAGTAGCTGGGATTACAGGTGCCTGCCACCACACCCAGCTAATTTTTTTTTTTTGTATTTTTAGTAGAGATGGAGCTTTACCTTGTTGGCCAGGCTAGTCTCGAACTCCTGACCTCAGGTGATCTGCCTGCCTCAGCCTCCCAAAGCGCTGGGATTATAGGCGTGAGCCACCGCGCCCGGCCTCAGTGATATTTTAGTGCTGTTTATGGGTGGAGCTGTGGTCCCAAGCCTAACTTCCAGGACTTCAGCCGGCTCTAGGACACACTGTATTTCTACCTCCTTCAGAAGCAGCAGAGATAGCGTCGTGGATATAGAGATGGGTGACAGGCTGGCTCCCCTAGAGGCATAAGTCTAGAGGAATAGTGAAAGAAGCCCACTCTGTTTCCCTTGACATGAGGCTACAGAGAGAATTTGCATTTAACTCCTTTTCCTTAGTAGCTGAGAAGGTAGTGTGAGGCTGGGACTTGGTCTAGAAGCACATGTGGAGGTGGTCTAGGCTTCATTTAGCTGGGCCCCCATTGAGTGGTGCTGCCTCTACCCTGCTCTTTCTCTTTCAAGAAACAGTGGCCAGTGAGCCAGAAACCTAAGAGATTGAGTTGTTGAGAAAAAGGCTCACAGCCTTTTAAATACTTACGAGGTTATTACTACAACTGAGTTTTTGTTTACTCTGGTCTTTGTCTCCAGGAAAGAAGCCATAAGTCTTATCTGACCAAAGAGATGATTTTGAAACACCCATTTAATATCTTAGTGTTTATTTGTACCAGTTGCACTGAAGTAAATACACCAATTTACGTAAATGTGTCTTTCCATGTTTCTGTTATCTCTCAGGAAAAAACATCCTCCCAGGCCAGATTTAATGTATTTACAGCACTTTTAAAGTTTGAAAATGAATTAAATATATTTCTAGTATTTTTAGTTATCTATTGCAGATTATAGTTTGACTTTTGGCTTTTGTCCCAGGACAAATCCTGGAGAGAAGAGATTCAATGACCCTGAATATTGTTGTCTTATTTTTAGAGTTCTTGATATGAAACTATTGTTTATCCCTCTGGGTACATGACAAAAAACAGTGTAAGTGGCAAATTTGGAAATGTCCTCTGTCTTTCCCAGATTATCTAGGTCAATATTACCTTATTTTACCTCCTGGATTTACTGGTTCAATTTGGCTAAAATGGAAAAACCAGTATTGTTCCTAAGGGATGTGATGGAGGCTAATGATATTGGGATTCAGGAGATTTACAGAAGATACATTGACTCATTTACATTGACTCTCTGTTTCTATTTCCTGAAAATTTAACTCCCAAGTCTTAAAAAAGATTATTACTCTAGCAAACTTAGAAACAAATCACACCAATTCATGAAAATGCTGATCTCCATCCTCCTGCCTCTTTGGACAGCTCCTGAAGACCTGTATAAGGACTTCCTGACCTTGGAGCATCTCATCTGTTACAGCTTCCAAGTGGCTAAGGGCATGGAGTTCTTGGCATCACGAAAGGTAAGACAGGTTGAGGGGAAATCAGTTATCTTTTCAGATCACAGGTTTGGAAATAAGATGTCCAGTGTCAGCCATTGGTGCTTATTTGGGATTGTAATTCATTCACCACTTCTGTGTCTCTTAGAAGACCTCTACTGGGGAGGCTCTGTTTCTGCTAAGTAAGAGTGGTTAAGGAGTTTATGAAATTAAGCTGTATAATAAAGGCTTGTCAAGCATCTACTAAGTGTGAGGTAGTCTTCTGAGCACTGAGGATACTGGGGTGAACAATCAGGCAAAGCTCTTCACCTTCATGAAGTTTATAGTTCTAGTGGGTAGAGCAAACAATAAGCAATATAAACAAGTAAAACATGTTGTAGGTTAGATGGGAGTAAATGTTATGGGGAAATAAAGCAAGAAAGGGTTATAGAATATACAGGAGCAATGCACTTATGTATGTTTATGCTTCTCTCTGTGTGTGTACATCCATTTTAAACAAGGCAGACGAGGAAGGCTTTACTAAGAACTTGACATTTGAGCAATGACCTGGAAAGGGAAGGGGCTGAGCCCTACAGATATCTTGGCATGAGAATCATTTTTAATTTATTTTACATTCATCAACATCCATCAAAAAGTATTTGTTAGGAGTATAATTAGAAACGAGGAAGGACAGGCTTCAGATGAGAGCGATTAAAGAGCTAAAATTAGAAAAGTAGGCCAAACAAAGGCTGAGGTGGGGACGTGACAAGTTACAACTATTCCAAAGGTTGTAAACACCAAGTGGGGAGCAAGGCTGGTGGCAGTGACTCTCCTGGAAAGGGTAAAATGTGTAATTTTTTATTAAGTAGCAGTACTTCAAATTAAAGATCAGGAAGAACTATCAGTTGACAGAATATATTCGTGCAGCCTAATGAAGAAAGAAAGACTTAAGTTGTGTATATATATTTTGTGTTTCCTAAATTAGAATGAAATCTTCCACCCATGCTTTCCCCTGAGGTTTAAAGCTTCTCACAGCACTCAAGGCCTCAGGCTCTTTGATGTTTCTGCTCGGTAGCTCTTGTGTTCTCCCTCCCAAGGGAAAGGAGGAGAACTGGGGCCTTATAGGGTTTTCCCAAAGAGAAGGGCCCTTTACACTGCTTGGAGATTATGATTTATTATTACTATTTTTTTATGGCTGGAATTTGCCACTTACTCAGCGTTCCTTTTGGGGACTAGGAAGAGAACGGACTTGAATGTGGGAATCCTTTAAGTTGTTTTATATTTACCAGAGGATTTCTTGAATCCACTTGGTTGTTGGGTTAAAAAAGGAAACTTTTTGTTTGGGGGGAAAAGTCAAAAACACTGTCTGTTTTTCGGAATTCCCAGTGTTGCTCAATTGTGTTGACAATGTGCTTCTGAATATGCCTTGTTCAGAGGAGAGTGCCATACAGGTTTGAGGTGTGGGAAGGTCAGCAATGCCTGGCTTACACGATCACCCCTCCGGTGAGTTAAGAATTCTCCCCTTGGCCAGGAATGTTGGCTCATGCCTGTAATTCCAGCACTTTGGGAGGCCAAGGTGGGTGAATCACCTGAGGTCAGGAGTTTGAGACCAGCCTGGACACCATGGTGAAACCCTTTCTCGACTAAAAAAACAAAAATTAGCCGGGTGTGGTGGCACACCTGTGGTCCCAGCTACTTGGAAGGCAGAGGCAGGAGAATCACTTGAACCTGGGAGGTGGAGGTTGCTGTGAGCTGAGATTGCACCACTGCACTCCAGTCTAGGCGACAGAGCGAGATTCCTTCTCAAAAAAAAAAAAAAGAAAAAAAGTTTTCTTCTAAGCCATTGATTCATTTCTTGTGCTCCCCAAGACTCATTTTCTCACAAAATATCACATGGAGCTAAAGCTGCCAAGTAGTAGGAGGTTAGGTGAAGTTTGGAGGATACAGAGAAAGGAGAAACTGAGAAGCTACAAGGAAGAGAAAGAAAGTCAAGATTAATCTCATTGTATTATTAATGCACTAGAGAACTAACCTGACTTGTGATAGGCTGAAATTGCCTTAATAGACATTTATGATAGCCCAGCACTTTGAAATCAGGGGAAGCCCCACTGGGAATTGTTTATCAGAGCCAGTCTGGCTTCAGCCTCATACGGAAGGGGGAAACCAACAAAGAGTACTAAACCAATGAGAGCCCCTTGTTTCTGATTTCCGTGCATTCATTCAAAAAACAAATCCCATTCTGGGACCTCCTTAGAGTAACACGTTTTTAACCAAATACGGGGCCAGGCAAAAGGGATGTGTGGATGTGACCAGAAACACACTTTTAATTGTGTCCTAGAGGAGCCTATTTATGATTCCATCATCATATTATAACTTAATTATTTAACTCCAAAGGCTGGGGCTGTTTATGGAATGAGCAGATGTGTGTCTCAGCAAAGCTCACAGACTTTTTTCCTGAAGTGTTGTTAAAAGATACTAACCCAGTCCTTGTTAATCAGTTGGCTTTCTGATGTGGGATTTTTTTTGATGCATGAGGTCACAACAGATGTGAAAGAGATCAGCTGTGCCGAGACCTAATGCACACACGATTCTCTTTGCAGTGTATCCACAGGGACCTGGCGGCACGAAATATCCTCTTATCGGAGAAGAACGTGGTTAAAATCTGTGACTTTGGCTTGGCCCGGGATATTTATAAAGATCCAGATTATGTCAGAAAAGGAGATGTAAGTTTCAAACATGAATCCAGTGCTTGGTTAAGTAACAGAATTAAAACTCCTCATAGAGAGCTTCAGGACCTGTGTTCAGGAACAAAGGAAGTTTTTTTCTTCAGATATTTGCTAATTTGGGTTCTGAATCCTTGTCTTCTACCCATGTAGGCTCGCCTCCCTTTGAAATGGATGGCCCCAGAAACAATTTTTGACAGAGTGTACACAATCCAGAGTGACGTCTGGTCTTTTGGTGTGTTGCTGTGGGAAATATTTTCCTTGGGTAAGTCATTTCTCTTTGTCCTTCCATCCAGACTCCAAAGAGGAAGACAAAAGTTGTCTTTTCCTCTCTCGTACTTCATGTCTATCAGACAAAACTTCTAGGAAGCTTTGAAAAAAAAAAAAAAAAGATACGTAGGTGATGAGGATATGTAAGATTCAGGCGCAGGGTTTTCTATAAGAGAAAATCAAATCAAAGAATGTCTCCTCCCTGTTTTATTTTAGGTGCTTCTCCATATCCTGGGGTAAAGATTGATGAAGAATTTTGTAGGCGATTGAAAGAAGGAACTAGAATGAGGGCCCCTGATTATACTACACCAGAAATGTAAGACTTTAAGAAGTGTTCCTCTGTTCTCTTTCTTTGCTCGCAAATTCTCCTTGCCTGGAAGACTTTCCATTATATAGACTTTCTTCATTGCCCAATTAGTGTCCTGCTTTTACTTTGGGGCCTTTCTTGATAATTTCAAGCATGGAGTTATCACTTTTTGAAAAGATAGTACTTTATTATTCAAAGCAACCAGTTAGTTTTTATTAGATGTTGCTTTAAATGTTTTGTTTTTTATACACATTGAGCCTCTGGAGTATGGGACTCTGTGTCTTACACAGTTTTGTATCCCTATTTAGCATCTCGACTCGTGGGCTCTTTATAAATGTGTACTCATTTAAGTGCTTATTTTCATCATTCAGGAAGAAAGAGGCATTTAATGAAATCAGTGTTTTGCTTCTCTAGGTACCAGACCATGCTGGACTGCTGGCATGGGGAGCCCAGTCAGAGACCCACGTTTTCAGAGTTGGTGGAACATTTGGGAAATCTCTTGCAAGCTAATGCTCAACAGGTTTGTCACCTCCATCCAAGAAGCGCCTACAAAGAGTACTTAGATGTCAAGGACTTCCCTACTGCCTGAACTGTCTCATGGCTACCATGCCATCCTCTCAGCCATTGAATAATCTACTGTATTCTTCTACATCTGAGCAATAATGCTTTTCTAAAAGCTGCAATTACCCTTTTAGGCAGATAGGATTCTAATTTATGACCTGGGAGCAGACCACTCTGATTTCTACCTACTTATCTTTTTGTTATATCTTCAAATGCTCTTCTAAAGCTAAAACAAACAAACAAAAAATCTGGTTGATCCACAGAAGATCAACAATGGAAAAAATTTCAAGAAATTTTTAATAAATCCTGCAGGCAAAAATACATCTAAGCTATGCAAAAGAGATGGTTTCTGTCTTGGTATCATCCCAGGTTCTTATAACTTCCACTGGAAGATTTTAAAGTTGTAGTCTTTACTATTGGAATGTTATTTAATCTCCAGTCAATGCCTCTTACTATAATGGAAGCGAATTTCCTCTTTCTTTTGAACAGCTGGGGGACAATAGGTCAGCTCTATTTTTATCAATAAACCTTCCAAACATTTACAGATATCAAATAGTCATTTATTTCTTTTTCTTGATGCGATAATATTAAGTTGTGCAACCTTTTCTCAAAAGACCCATTTTCGTATCCATTTATTGCTTTTCTTTAGACTGTCATCAGTTTTTCCATTGCCTTGAAATGTGGTAGCTAAAACTGGATACCATGCCCTTTGAAGGGCTTGGCTTGTGCGGTTAGGGCTTTGTGAAAGAGTGATGTTTTGTTCTATGTAGCTCCATGTGTTCTGTTGTTACCTCTCTGACCACAGCCTGCTTTCTCTTCTTTGTAACTGCACTTCCCTGTGGGCTCCTTACCCATCTCATTTTTAGTTCTCTCCTTTAATATACCTTCCATTTCAACGGCTTTTTGTTTCTGATACATGATTTGCAATGTTGTCTTAAAGTTCTGTGTTCACATATGAAAGCCACATGCCCTATGTAGCCAAGAAGCCCCCGTGCCTTTTGTTTTTAATGAAAAGGCACTTGAAGAACTGAAGCCATAACAACAGTCTTCTGTGTTTATTGTTTCAGGACGGCAAAGACTATATTGTTCTTCCGATATCAGAGACTTTGAGCATGGAAGAGGATTCTGGACTCTCTCTGCCTACCTCACCTGTTTCCTGTATGGAGGAGGAGGAAGTATGTGACCCCAAATTCCATTATGACAACACAGCAGGAATCAGGTACAGTATATGGCCTGACATCCCCTGGGGGAGGGTAACTTCAAGGCCATCTCAGGGAGGGGGATTGGAAGTGGAAGGAAGTCCATGTCTAAGGCTGCTGCATCCTACTTCCACATAACCTTAGCCCTGAGGTTAACATCATGGGGAATGCTCCTGGAAGAGGGCCTGGGTAGGTGTGCTTCCTCCCATCTGTAGCCCACGCTGCTGCCACAGCATTGCCTTTAAGAATTCCAAGCCCTGCAGCTGCAATAGCTGGAATGCCACAGTTTGCTAATCTCCGGAATAAAGAGACCAGTTTTACAAAGACATCTGCATTTAAATTATCCCCATGTATGCTTTTATTAATGTGAATTAAATGGCTTAGGAGAGATTCAGAAAGGAAGAGTTCTGTGCATGCATGAGAACACACTTATGGCTCTCTGGCAAGGATACAGAATGCCATGGGTCTGTGTCCTGAATTAGACTGCATGCTGCATCTCAGGAGCCCCTCCCACGTCTGATTTTCAGTATTTTATTTGGGTAGTGGGAAGTCTGGGCTTATTTAAAACACATGCACTGCAGTCCTTTCCTGGTTTGTAGAGGGGTTCTGAAGGCAGCTTTCTTTTTTCTTTCTCCCAGCACCTGTGCATAAGGAAAGAGTTGGTGTGGTTTTCTACAGTATGATATTAAAATTGCCCTTTACTAAGGCTGGGACTATTTCACTTTGCTTTGTTTCTTTCCGAGCCCCTTTGGATGTTTTCCTGCTTTAATGGAATCCCTGACAGCATGGGTCCAGCCTGCCAGCCAGAGTGTGCCCGGGCTGCAGGGAGGGCCAGGGAGCTCTCTCATGTCCAGAGCATGGCCAGGTTGCCACATGGCAGGGATGCTAAGGAGAAACTGGTGGACAGTTTGCCTCCTAGAGTCATGCAGGGCAGCAGAAACACTGATTGGAAGGAAGAAAGCTTAGAAGCCAGCGAGTGAGCTGACCGTGCCACCGAAGTCAAAAGTGTTAGGCATATTTTTAAAGAACTTTGCCATGTTGCCAACATCATAACACTCAGAGTCAGGCAAAGTAGAAACAATGATCTTTTTTTTTTGATGTATTATTGAATGCAAGGCTCAGTTCTATTACCTGAGGGCAGTACAAACTTGTGGTTAAAGATCAGGTATTAGAGTCAGATAAAACTGAGTAGGACCCCCAAGTCTGCCTTGTAGCAACTGTGAAACTTGGGGCAAATCATCTACCTTCTGCCTCAGTTTCTTTATCTGTGAAATGAGACAAGGTCAGTGGTGCTGCTGGAAAATGGCTGTTTTGAGAGTTGTAAGATGTAATCTATTTCCAAGCACCTGACCCTTGAAAGCACTGAGTAAAAGATACCTATTAAGTGAGCTGCTTAAAATCACATCCTTGAGATGAATCCAATTCCTCTGACACCTGAGTCCATGTTGTTTCCTCCCATGCCAAGGAGGGCCCTCAGAGAGAAACAGTCATGAAATGAGACTCCAGTTCCACTCCTGTGTTTACACATTTCCAGTTCAAGTTCAGCCGGCCTTTTAGTGTGACAATTGTTCCCCACACACCATTATTGCCTCCCCCTTTATCGGAAAGCCATTTGATCATGAACTATATTCCATGTGTTTTCTGTGACCAAGTAGAGTGATGATCCGAGTTAGCAGCCTCCTGGCTCGCCGGGTGCTTTGCATATGGTGCTGAGAAGGAGAAGAAATCATGTTTGTGTAATGGAAGCACCAAATACGATGTTGGATATATAAAAGGGCTGCTAACATTTATCCCCAGAAGCGTGGACAAATATGACACCACTCTCCCAGCACAGGCCTGGCTCCTATTTTCTGTCTGTGATTTTTGAATTGGTTTTTCCAGTCCAGTTTCTCTTTTATCCTGCCATAATTTAAAAAATAAAATAAAAATTGGAGTCTTTTGTCTGCATCTCTTCTCAACCTCCTTCACCTTTTTTCCTTTTTATAAAATAAAACTCATGGTCACATTTTAGTCATCTGGTTTCGAAGAAAAGCAGATAGAGGCATTTGCACATGGTATGCTTCATTCTGTTGCTCTCCTGGGGTTCTGTTTCTCTGGGGAGAATGAGTTGAGGCTGGGGTACTTCTCAGGGGGCTTGTTCCATCCTCTTACGCATTTCTGGCCAAGTACAAAAGCTGAGCAGTCTTTCTCCTTCTAATTTTCAATTCTATTGCATTATAAATAGAGCTGGACAGAGACATCACTGTGGGAGCTAGCCTCATGATTTGTGGCCCCTTTAAACCATTTGAAAAATATTTACTTAGCATTTATTTAGAGAGGGACCACTCATGTCTAGACTTAGTTTTGCCTCTAACTTCCCCTGAGGATCAGTTCTGGCCTCAAGTTTGCATGCTTCCTGCAAGAAAGCACATACCCACTGGGCTCATCTTTCTTTGAGGGCAGTTTGGGGACCATCTGCAATTGCTGTCATTTTCTCTGGGAGTTTCACCTCCCACATCAAGCAGCTTATCAAAAATTTCTTTGTAGTACTTTCTTAGAGAAAGGTTTTGGTGCATACCATTTTCTTCATTTTGGTTAATTGTTAGTGATGATTAAATGGCCCTTGTAGATTGATGCTTGGGATAGCCTGCTAGCTAGGTATTCCTGAATTTGGCTCTACCATTAGACTGCTTGAAGTGGGACTGTCCTTTCTGCACTTTTTGTCTGTTTCATATCCCATACTTACACCCCTGACCCTGCTACTGCGTGATCAGTGCATGCATGACAAGAGACCAGCGCTGTTCACATACTGGGTGCTTAATAACGGCTTGAACAATTGTGTCTGCTGCTTTCTTCTTTATTTTCCCTCCTGATATGCTTCCAAGGGAGTCTGTATGGAGTAGAGTAAAACAAAAACAAAAACTTCACATGGGCTTTGGTGTCTGAAGGCCCAAGTTTGAGTCCCAGTTCTACCCTTTATTAGCCATTTTCTCCCTAATCCTTGGCTCCCTCATCTCTAAAGGGGAAATAGTTAAAAGACCTATTTCTCCATTTTAGGAGGAACAGATCCACCATGGTCTGTGGAAATGCTTTGTCAATCATGAAAGGATCATTCCATTTAAAAAATTACTGGATTAAGAATTTAAGGAGCTGTCCTTTCTAAGACAGCTAAATTATTTTCCGTACTTGCCAACCCTAGTTCATTCTATCCCCTAGATATCTCTAGAATGAACCCATGTCTCCAAATCTCATGGGCATTCCATTTTTCTAGCCAAGCTGCCTTTCTTTCTCCTGAAGAAGTGCAGTATTTTTGTCATGGGTCTTATACCTCTAGTCTTATTCTTTTCAATCCACAGTCAATTCTCTAAAGGGCATATCTGATCTTGTCAACCCCATGCTTAAAATCCTTCAGTGGCTCTTCATTGCCCTCAAAATAATAATCCAAACATTCCAGTTATGTGATTTTGGATAAGTTCCTCAACCTTTCTATGCCTTGGTTTCCTCATCTGAAAAGCGGGAATAGTAATACTCACCCCTAGAGAGGTACCATGGTGAACACATTATGAGATGCTGCTTAGACAGCATCTGGCATAGTGCCAGGCATGTGGCAGATTATCAGTGAGGGCTTCCTGAGCAAGCAAATGCAGGAATGATTGACTATGGTACCAGTAGTTTTTGACAACCATTACTTTTAGGGATTGGACTTACGAGAAAGTAGCCTTCGATCGTACCCTGTGTATCATATCCTCTAACTTGTGGAGTTTCCTGAGTGAGGGTATCACCTGTAAATCTCATTCCCTCCTCTCTGTACAGGGAGGAACCAGCCTCTTGGGGTAGGGGAGAGAGATTTAATTTCCATTCTTCTCCTGTGGCCCAAGGTCTATGCAGCATGTTCCAGAAGGCTGTTTGTAGTAGGAAGTAGGCTGGTATAGGAATGAAGAGTGTATTTTCTGTCTCGTTGGGTCCTCCCAGTGAGTAGGACTTCCCTTCCCTCACTTGGGCTGTAAGTGATTTTGATAGCATCAACTAGACTCACCCAAAACCATATGGCCGGGAAGGAGCCTTCCCAAGAAGGAGAGGATCTGTTGTTCAAAAAGTCTTATTATTTGGACTCCTGAAGGAAGCTTTGGAAGTCAAAGGAGAAAAATGAGCTTTGTTTGAGAGAGCATTATTCTTCCTAAGAACAGTAAGCCCAACATTCTCCATATCATTCATTTTTCCAACATCTCCGTGAGCTAGGGAGGGAGTGCTACTGCCAACACACCTTATAGATGGGACAAGAGGGTCACAGAAATATTCATGACTTTCTCAAGTTTCTGCAGTCAGTGGTAGATTCTGAAATAGGCAAAATATCTTGTTACTGTTAAACCACTGCTCTTTCCTGAGACAGCAACTCTGGGGGCAAAAGTGAGGGGACAGTGAGACTCAGCCCACCTTCCCTTTGCACACTAAGCCTCTGTTACACAAAAGAGGAAGAGGTTGTCTTCAAATCACTGCTGGGTTCAGTATCCCTTAAGGAGACCTTCAGATGTTTTCTCTGCCTATCTTTCATTGAATGGTTGCTCTGTGAGCATTATCCAGAAAAATTTTCCCAGGAGATGGCCAGACAGATGTGAAACACTCGGTAATATATCCAGAGCTCGATGGAGGAATCCTATGCAATCAGAAAGCCAAGTAGAAGGCACTTGATAACTCCCTCTGCTATTGTTGTCTTTAGTCCAGGACTGGACCTCAGAAGTAGGGTTCAAAAGAACAGGCTCATCGAGACTCCTCAGTTATATTATACTTTTAAATGGACTTTCTCAGGAAATTAAGCCTTCCATGTGTGCTAGCAGAGAAAGATTTTTATTTTGTTTTGTTTTTCTAAAGGATGTTTTGAAGGTTGCTATTAAGTTTGTGGTTGAAAGATAATGAACTTAGGTATCACTTGTGGTATCTGCAGTCAAATATACCACCACTAAAATATAAATATTTGTTCTTTTGCAGTCAGTATCTGCAGAACAGTAAGCGAAAGAGCCGGCCTGTGAGTGTAAAAACATTTGAAGACATCCCATTAGAAGAACCAGAAGTAAAAGTAATCCCAGATGTAAGTACATCTTTTAAAAATAGTCTTAGAAATAATACAAAGGATGAAACACTAGTTAGATAAATATTAGCCTAAGCATTAAAGTCTTGGAGCCTCATTAGAAGGCTGCCCTCAAGTGTGTGTATCATGGGGTCATTATGGAGATGGAACTGTGTTTTTTACATAAGTCAAGTCCTTGGTCCAAGGTTCAAGACAATTTCACTTTCTGACCAATTCACTAAAGTGCAAGTAGTGTCATGGTGAAGAAAGCAATGGTAACAGGCATTCTCAGCTGCTGATGTGAAAATTTTCTCTTCTCCCTGGCCTGTGTCTACTCATAAGAAGCAGTTGCTTCCTTTTGTAGCTTGGACAATTTGTGGATATTATACCTTTATGTTCTTCCATAGGACCTTATTTGATAGTCATGATAGATGGGTTGAGAAATCAGCTTAATTAAATAGCTGGTCATTTTATACACTCAATTAACTGTGCCATCTCATTGTCTCTGAAAAAGGACAACCAGACGGACAGTGGTATGGTTCTTGCCTCAGAAGAGCTGAAAACTTTGGAAGACAGAACCAAATTAGCTCCATCTTTTAGGTAAGACTCAGCCACATTAAAAAGACAAATTTCAATAGGAATTTTTGGAAGTAATTTAGGACTTTCAATGCAAGTGCAGAATTTTCCGTATGGGGTCTTTGTTGTTTGGAGAAATTAACATCAATTTAACAAATAAAGAAGGAAACAAACCACATGATAAAATTAAGTGACAAATCTAAAAATAATCTGAAACAAATTAGAGAATTTGGTCAATTTTTATGAGAATTCATGAATACTAGGGAATTTCTGAGTATAGTTACTGTAGTCAGTAATGGCTAAATGAAAAAGGTGATTAGATGTGATCCCTAAAGCTGTCAATATGATTGCAATCTTTGTGGACTCTGAAGAATTTTTAAGTCTGTATACAAATGGGTGCCTCTGTGCTTAAGAAGTATGATATATAAATAAGCCAATGTCTATTTGTTTGAGACATTTAAATATCATTGTCTGAATTCGTAAGTATTTCATTGTGGGAAAAGTATTAAAATTAGTTTTAAATATAATCTCCACTCTATGGTTCAGTAGGAATTTGTAGTTGCCTTGAATATGTGTATGTTCTCTTAACACAACAAATAAATGAAAATCTATATTTATAAGAATAATAGGATAAGTGTAGTTATGTATTTGCTGGGGTTTATTTGCTAGAGTATTCTTACCTAAAGGTAAGAATAGAGGAGGTTTTGATCTGCTTATAATCTAACTTTTGTATAAAATGGGAATACTCATGGGTTTTTGAATAATGCTCATACCAAAAAGAAAACAAACAAAAAAAACCCCACCACATTAAAAGGTGCCATTGTGCTATTTTATTGTTTTCTTTAAGGCCCAAGGTAAAAAGTTGTGAAAGTCAATGGTATGCTTCATTCATTAATTCAAAAAATGTTTATTTGGCAAGTATCATGTGCAGTGCGCCATGCCATTGCTTAAGACACCTACATTAGTTTTGTTGGGGTTGAATTGAAAGAAAAAATTGTATTTCTCATTATTTGAAGTAACTTTTAAACTATGTGTAAACACAAGTTACTAAAATTCCTTTTTGCAGTTCTAACATGAAGAAATTGGGTAAAACACCTATTACCGGGAAAAAACACCTTAGAATGGTTTGTGAAAATGTAAATCCTGAAATTTTAGATCAACACAGTCTACATTTCTAGGCTTTGACATGATTACCATCTGTCAGGATTCCATGCCATTGAAAACACTTTCTAGTTGCTGCTGAGTGACTGGGGTCCTCAGTCCTTCCAAGGAATGTGGTTTTGATGAGTAAAAAGCAGCATTTGACATATCTGGCTTGACTGCACACACGCTTCAAGTTATTAAAGCTTAAAGTTGCTCAAGAACTTTACTACCACCATACACATGCCCCGTAGTTCCCAAATTGCCGCAGTGGGAAAAGCACAAGTGAAATTTCAGAACATCCCAGTTTCCTTGAATATCATGCAAGTGGCCCTTTGCGCCTGTCACTGTATACAAACTTGTCAATCTGCAAGGCCATAAACATGTTCCATCGGTTGGGGCCTTTGCATAACTCGGGAGAACTGCCTTTCATCTCATTTGAGGCTTGAAAGACTTGGACCTGAATAAGAGGACTTATCTGCAACTACTAATTCATGCGAGTACCTGAAAATAGACCTTGTCCCTGTAAACCTGATATGCTGATTAACTACTGGGAGAGATAGGGGGCTGGGGTCAGCAAAAGAACTGTCTTCTCTCCGCCAACTCATTTGTTTGCCATTTCTTCCACAGTGGAATGGTGCCCAGCAAAAGCAGGGAGTCTGTGGCATCTGAGGGCTCAAACCAGACAAGTGGCTACCAGTCCGGATATCACTCTGACGACACAGACACCACTGTGTACTCCAGTGAGGAAGCAGAACTTTTAAAGCTGATAGAGATCGGAGTGCAAACCGGCAGCGCAGCCCAGATTCTCCAGCCTGACTCGGGGACCACATTGAGCTCCCCTCCTGTTTAAAAGGAAGCACCCACGCCCCCAACTCCTGGACATCACATAAGAGGTGCTGCTCAGATTTTCAAGTGTTGTTCTTTCCACCAGCAGGAAGTAGCCGCATTTGATTTTCATTTCAACAATAAAAAAAAGGACCTCGGACTGCAGGGAGCTAGTCTTCTAGGCATATCCTGGAAGAGGCTTGTGACCCAAGAATGTGTCTGTGTATTCTCCCAGTGTTAACCTGATCCTCTTTTTCATTCATTTAAAAAGCATTTATCATGCTGCCTACTGCGGGTCTCACCATGGGTTAGAACAAAGACGTTCAAGAAATGGCCCCATCCTCAAAGAAGTAGCAATACCTGGGGAGTTGACACTTCTGTAAAACTAGAAGATAAACCAGGCAATGTAAGTGTTTGGGGTGTTGCAGATGGGAAGGATTCGCAGGGCTCAGTCTATCCAAGAGGCTTTGTTTAGGATGTCGGTCCCAAGCCAAGCCTTAAGTGTGGAATTCAGATTGACAGAAAGGAAGACTAACATTAGCTTGCTTTGAGAGAGTACTGGAGCCTGTAAATGCATTGTGTGGGCTCCGGTGGAGGTTCTGAAATGTGAAGGCTTCAGATGGGGTTTCTGGTTTTAGAAGATTGCGTGTTCTTCGCAGTTGGGCTGAAGGAGAGTTCCTTGTGCTGTTTCCGACTCCTAATGAGAGTTCCTTCCAGACCCTTACGTGTCTCCTGGCCAAGCCCCAGGAAGGAAATTATGCAGCTCTGGCTCCTTGTCTCTCAGGCTGATCCTTTATTCAGAACACCACAAAGTAGGGACATTCAGCTCAAGGCTCCCTGCCGTGTTGAAGAGTTCTGACTGCACAAACCAGCTTCTGGTTTCTTCTGGATGAATACCCTCATATCTGTCCTGATGTGATATGTCTGAGACTGAATGCGGGAGGTTCAATGTCAAGCTGTGTGTAGTGTCAAAGCTTCAGGAAGGATTTTACCCTTTTGTTCTTCCCCCTGTCCCCAACCAACTCTCACCCCACAACCCATCAGTATTTTAGTTATTTGGCCTCTACACTCCAGTAAACAAACTCCAGAGAGTTTGTTCACTCTCTGAATGATTATTAGCCAGACTTCAAAATTACCTTATAGCCCAAATTATAACATCTATTGTATTGTTTAGACTTTTAACATATAGAGCTATTTCTACTGATTCTTGCCCTTCTTCTGTCCTTTTTTTCAAAAAAGAAAATGTGTTTTTTGTTTGGTACCATAGTGTGAAATGCTGGGAACAATGACTATAAGACATGCTATGGCACATATATTTATAGTCTGTTTATGTAGAAACAAATGTAATATATTGAAGCCTTATATTATATAATGAACTTTGTACTATTCACATTTTGTATCAGTATTATGTAGCATAACAAAGGTCATAATGCTTTCAGCAATCGATGTCATTTTATTAAAAAACATTGAAAAACTTGAAGGAATCCCTTTGCAAGATTGCATTACCCATCATTTCTAAACTGGAGGAGGGGTGGCCGGGCACAGCGGCTCACACCTAAAAACCCAGCACTTTGGGAGGCCAAGGTGGGAGGATCGCTTGAGCCCAGGAGTTCAAGACCAGTCTGGTCAACATGGTCAGATTCCATCTTAAAGAAAAAAGGTGAAAATAAAATAAAATGGAGAAGAAGCAATCAGACATATTTTCCATGTGGTGGTTTTACATTTTTACTGGTTTTCTTACTCTTCTTATAAGGGATATTTTCATAACCTGGTTATATATTTTACAAACCAGTAAATGTATCTGTAGTACAAAGTACGAGGGTATAATATCACCACAACTATTTTGAGGATAAGTATGTCAGGTTTAAAGTTTAACTGCTCCTTCCCTCTTCTTCATCACAAATAATTCACACACACACATGCACACACACACAGACGCACCCACCGCCCAAGCATACACCCCCCAACACCCACACCTCTCCCCAGGACCCCCACACACCCACACATCTAACCCCCCCATACTCACACCCACACCCCTCTCACACTCACCCCCACCCCCACACACCTACACACCCACCAACACACACATACTCACACAAAGACCCACCCACACACACCAACACACACACCACCCCCACACACCCACCCACATACACCCTCCACACACATACCCACACACACCCAACACACACCCACACCCACCCACATATGCTCACCCCCTACACACATACCCCCCCACATACCCACCCACCCACACCCTCCATATATATACACTCACACATCCAACCCCCCACACTCACACTCACACCCACACCCCACACCCCACACACACACCCACACACAATCCACCCTCCCACAGTCACACCCCCCCACATGCATTCCCACACACATCCCACACACCCACCCCACAGACATTCCCACACACATCCACCACACTCCACCCCCACACACTCACACACCATCCCCACACACCCCCACACCCACACTCCCACACACACCCCTACACACACACACTCCCACACTTTTTCATTTTATATTCTGAGCACTTTTAAGATTGTTAAAACAGAGATATGTGATTCCTTGGCCCTCCAGTGAACTCCATATCTGTTAGAATAGCCAGTCATGAAACTCGGGGTGAAAGACCCAGAGACAGGTGATCAGACCCATGGCAGTGCAGGGAGGCATGGACCAGATTTATAGTCTCTAACAATATTCTATGCTACACTTACAGAGTTAGAACATAAGATCCATTATTGCCATTTTGAATGATGACTATTACCCGAATTCAGTAGGGGGAGTTATTTAATAAATTATCGGCCCAAATACATGACCTTATTTTTGTGATTTTTTTTTTTTTTTTTTTTTTAGATGGAGTCTCACTTTGTCACCCAGGCTGGAGTGCAGTGGCGCTATCGCGGCTCATTGCAAGCTCCACCTCCCGATTCACGACATTCTCCTGCCTCAGCCTCTGGAGTAGCTGGGACTACAGGCGTTTGCCACCGTGCCCGGCTAATTTTTTGTATTTTTAATAGAGATGGGGTTTCCCCATATTGGCCAGGATGGCCTTGATCTCCTGACCTAGTGATCCGCCCGCCTTGGCCTCTCAAAGTGCTGGGATTACAGGCGTGAGCCACCGTGCCTGGCCAAATTTTTGTGATTTTTTTTAATATAAGATTTTGAAAAGTTTGTCTAATCAAATATGCCTCTCTTTTTAAAAAATGTCTCCTAGGTTTTAAAAAATTTTATTAAGGAAGGTCTTCCCAATTCTAAAATAACCTCCAATTCTAAATTTTCTTCTTTTATTGCATTTAAATCCATTTGGGATTATTTTCATATATGGAGCAAAGGAAATAGCAGTCTAACTTTATTCTTTTTTTCAAGCAGATTATTAATCATGGCAGCACCGTTTATTAAATATCCCTATTTTCCCCGTGGTTGGCAACAACCCTATTGTATCATGGTTCAAAACTATCATGTTACTGAGATGTTCTGCACAGCTGTGTTATGAAGGGTGGGGCTGTTGCTGTTGTGTGTTCTTGGGGATGGCACTTTCCAGATCGAGGATGAGAACATTAGGGTCTCCTGAAGGACATTGGTAAACTGTGGGTCAGGCTGTCCTTGCAGAGAGTTCCTCATCTGTTACTGTTGTTACAGTCTCTTTCAGTAAATGAGTGGAAGAGTCTAGGTTATTTGGGATGGAGAAGATCTTGTACGAAAACACAGGATTTTCTTCACTTTAAGAAAAAAAGAAGATTTTCTTTTTCATAAGTGGCTCCTGGCATTGCTTCCAATGCCAGAAATTTGGATTCAGCTGAAACTTCACACTTTATTAAGAAATGCTTTCAGCACCTCAGGCAGAATGATTAGGAGGTGAGGTTTGGCCTTCTTCCTCTCTTTTCTGTCTTCCACGCCTCTTGTTCTTAGCATTTTTTTTCTCCTCATTTGCCCCCGTATTGAAGAAAAATCTGTGGTTTCTAAAAGTGCTTCCTGCAGGGTCTTACTTTCAAAGCTTTCCTTGGAGGCTTTTGATGTGTTTTAGGTGAGGCTACTGTTTCTCCCTCTGGCTCCTGCCCTCTCTCCTTCACTCTCTTGATCCACTTCTGTCCTTCTCCCTCCCTTCAAACCCTCTTGTCTCCTCACCTTCCATTTCTCTCTCCACTCACCTTCTTCTCTGCACCCCCAACCCCAGCAGGAGAGGCGAGAGCTATGGGAGGGTTTCAGTTCATCACCCCAGATTAGGTTTTCCTATCAATGAACATTACTTTGCCCTCTTCAGTAAAAGGAAGGAAGAAAAGCAAAAAACCACAACCCACAACTTTCTAGTTGCTGACTTAACCCAATTTTCCTGTACCCCCAGCATGTCTTTCTTTCTACCTTTGACTCAGATATTTATCAGCAGATGATAAAATGCAGGCAAATCCAGAAAGCTAAAGTCTTTGAAAAAAATAGCTGTTCATACACATTTTTTCCTCATTTGCACGAGCCTTTCCCTTAAGGGCACTGGGCAAGTCCATATATTCTTGGGTATGCAGTGAACACAGCTCAGAGGGGGTTCTAGCACATTTTTATAAGATTGCATTTCCTAAATGAATCTCTTCCACTTAAGGGTTTAGGCATAAGTAAAAATCTGTAGTGTTTTTGTCAAAGCAGATTTAAGTTTAACTCTTGGAAAAGTTACAGACTGCTCTTAGGTGTTAAAGAAATTAAAATGGTAAAATACGGTTTACTCTGTCTTTTGATTAAAACGGAGAAAAGTGGCAGAATCTGGGAGGAGTAACCCAGAGAGAAATGAACAGTCAAGTTGACCTGAAGTTCTGGTAGTAGAACACACTGGCCCCAGGAGAGGTCTAACTCAGAGATAAGGAGGGAATTATCTGAGTTAGGAAAAAGTATTCTAATGAAGACTACTGATAAGACAAGGTTTACAGTAAACTGGTTGATATCAAGTGAATGTTACTGAGAAGACATCAAATTGCACCATAGATTTTATTTGCTTTATAACACAACATATGACTTTCCTGTAATTACTTAATGCCTCCAAGATGTCAAATTCAGCACTTTATTGAATTTTTTTTGTTTAAAAATAAAAAAAATGAAAAGAAAATATGTAGTTTGATTTTTTACTTTATACTCACCTGTTGTTCATGCCAAGCACTTTAGAACATATAATCAGTGTACTTACCAAAAACTGGTGATGGCGGACCCTCATACCTTAATTGTTTGAAGCTCTCAACTTTTAGACATTGCAGTAGAAAAACAATAAGAAAATGATTTTTTCTCTAACTTTATTTCCTTTTTTGCTCTGTTTATCTTTTCCTTTCTTCATAAAATAATATTTTGAGGGAATAAATTCAGGAAAGACAGCGATTCAAAAAAAAATTTCATTATATATTTACTGTTCAGTGTAAACGTATACAAGAGCTTTGATTATCTCTAAAGAAAATTAATGGGCAGGGACATGAACAGCTAGACACTTGTGGCCACATTTCCTTTTAGCTATATCTCTGGAAATCAACCCATTATTTTCCTTTAGCACAATAAGAACAAAGAAATGTTTGCCATCAAGCCTCACTGACTCATAAAATTATCCTTTCTTAATCACATGATGCAGGACCAACACTTGCAATAATGCCAAACTAGCTTGTTTCCTACATTTTTCATGATTTCAGATTTTAGTTAGAAAACACATGTATTTGTAGAAAGATCATTTTGTGGGTTGAGTTCTTCCAGTTAAAGATACTTTCACAATGTCTGACTCTGGGTCTATGTGCAGCTCACAGGATCCAGGCGTGTAATGACTCACCAGGAGCCCTCCGAACAAACGTTACCAGGAGAGGTTTAACAAGATTCTGGTGCTTTGCATGGGAGATCTCTTTAAGCTGAAATAACTTATCCTGACAAAGGGGATTGAAAACATTCCATTCATTGCCACAGAGAGAACATAACTGGAATGAAAACCCAGATAGGAGGCAGAGAACTCAAGCTAGACAGAAGTGAACAGCAATATCTCACAGTCACTCCCCAGGTTAACAAGAAAACTGGCAGACATCCCAAAACGCATAGTGGGGAAAAGCAAGGCCTTCCATAGAAACCAAGTGTCACGTCCAGATTCAGCCCTTAATACTAAACTTTAAGTGAGTAATATTTAATGTATATATATTTATTTGCTTATATTTATTGCATCTATAACGTGTTTAAATGTGCCAGACATTCTTTTACAAAACTGGTTAATATGAACTCATTTAAGTAATTGAGACCCTAAGCAAGATGTAGGTATCACAGTGCAGACCGGGTGGGTAGGCCAGAGTAGGATGCACAAAAAGAGTCTCAATGGTTTCCACAAGTGTTTGCTAAGGATTTACTATGTGCCAGACAACCTATTAGGCAGTGGTCAAACTTATTTCCTTAGGTTCATGGGTTAAGGGTTATCAGCAAAACCACAGAGAGGAGGAAGGCCACTCTTATTCCAGAACAGTCTATATATCTTTATGGTCTTACTTTGATGAATCGAGCATAGTTCTCACTATTGGCTCAGTTATTCTTTATTTAGTCATTCTTATGTAAAGATCTGAGTTCAGGAATCTCTTTAGGTATTGGAATGTATAGATTTACCATGGAGGCACCTAAGCTGACTTTAGAGTCAGGGAGCTCATGGGAAAAACCCAGGTAAGAACCCTCTTACAGAAGGCTGAGGAAATTAAGCTTATTGTCTGGTTCACCTCATGTTGCAAAATTTGCATTTCATTCGTAAAGCAAGATGAGATTGTGTTGTTGCTCTGGAAGAACTCCGTGTTAGCAGGGACTGAATGGCAACATGGAAGGAATCTTTGGTGTAATCGTTAAGTAGTGCTGTATTGTCCTTTATACAACTGTTCTGCATTCTAATTTACTTTTTTTTCTCTGAGACAGGGTCTCACTGTGTTACCTGGGCTGGAGTGCAGCGGTGTGATCTCAGCTCACTGCAACCTCCGCCCCCCAGGTTCAAGCAATTCTCCTGCCTCAGCCTCCTAAGTAGTTGGGATTATAGGTGTGTGCCACTACACCCAGCTAATTTTTGTATTTTTAGTAGAAGCAGGGTTTTGCCAATTTGGCCAGGCTGGTCTTGAACTCCTGACCTCTAGTGATCCGTCTGCCTTGCCCTCCAAAGTGCTGGGATTACTGACTTAAGCCACCGTGCCTGCATTTTACTTTTCTAATGGATGAACATACAGAGTACAGAAAGAATACATTCTATCATCTCATTAGTTTTACTAGGAATTACTCAGTAGGGATTGTTTCATATAATGATTTTTTTCCTGGAGATTTCAAAAACATTATCAAGTAACACACAACACTTCACAAATACACCTGTTTCACCAAGCAAATTGTACTCCTGTATAAATCACCTTCAGAATCTTTTCAACAGCCTGTACTTGGGTCAACAGAAATGAATTTTCCCTCAATTCAATCATTGTGGATAGATCATGATGTATTGCTGTGCCATTCCCCTGTTCCTCTGTCTAATATGGTTGGCAAATTACCTTGAGGATCTGTCATGAAGAGAGAAAAAAGCATCCTCATTCTTCTCTTATCATCTTATTCATCAGTGAATTTCAGAGTTTGGTCCAGCTTTTTTTCCTGTGAACTTTTGTACTGGAGGAAGGCTTATTGCTTCTTTGACAGAGGAGCAAGATGTTATGCCAGAATCCATTCCTAAGTTGGCTCCTACAAAATTAGTTAATTAGTTAATAATGCTCACTTAAAAAAATACCAGTGAGCATTAATTTTGGGCAACAGATATGCTGGAGCAAGTTTAATCACAGCATAATAGAATTTAAAAACAAATATATATAATGAACTTAATTTGCATTATTTTTCTCTATTTCATGGTGATAGGCATCTAAGTAGCTCTGCAGTCACTCAGGCGTGAGCAGCTGGGAGGGTGGAGAACTGCTATTGATGATCTGCCACATGCTAAGCATTGAGCCTCATATATTATCTCATTAAATCCTTGCAAAGGCCCTTGCATTAGGTGCCGTTTACCATGTTACAAGTGAAGATGGGCAGTTAAGGCTTGAAGCCTCAGTATGAAAGGTCACACATACCAGGATTGAATCCAGTCTACTGAAGACATGGGGCACATGTTCTTACTTGAGATAAAAGCCGGGATGAGATCTCTCTTGATGGCATGCAGTGAGCAGACGCATCCTGTAATAAATCAAGCAGCCAAATGACAGGTACATATTAAGGTGACCTGGACCTTCAATTGTCTTAGTCAATATGTCTTGGCTTCAACATTCCCATCTTTAGGGTAGCTTTACCTATGAGATAATTCCACTAAACAATGACTGAACACAAAAGCTCAGCGTTGTAATAAACATCTAACTTCTAGAGGAAAAAGTGTGTTACTCACTAGCTGTGTGGTCTTGGGCAAGTTACTTAACCTATGTGTGCCTTATGTTCCTCATCTGGATGAAGATTAAACGAGATGCGTGTAAAGCAGGTAGCACACTACTTCATATGTGGCAAGCATTCAAGAAAGCTTAGCTACTTTTATATTCTTGTGATGATGCTAGCAGTAGCGAAGTGTGGTAGACATATCCTGTTGAACAACAGTTTTCAAAGATTGTCAGTTAACCTGCCCTCGACAAACTGCATGGAGGCCTTCAAAGAAATACACTGTTCTTCTTGCTTCCTTTGGTTAAAAGACTTGCCTTGCACAAAGACTTTCATAGCATGAAGAACAAATTGCTGGGTGACAGGTGCCAGGCGAGGCTGAAGTATAATAGTCAAGACTCAGAAAGAGCTCACTAGTCAGGATTCAAAGGCTGCATCAGATAAATTTATTTGATATTTCTGCACCAATTTTGGACTGGGACACAAGGGTTAGAAACAGATTTAAGTTGGTTAGTTTGCTAATTAGTTATGTCAGTTTGCCAAAAATCAATTAGCCAGTGATCAATTTACTAAAGATCAGGTTGTCAAATGAACAATTTGCCTAATGACTAACTCAACAAATTAAACTGATGAATAAACCAAAATTCTTCAGAATTATTTATAACGTTTATAGCAACTTGAAGATTTCTATGAAGTTTTTATGGACTGATTTTCACTCTGCCTTCATAGCAGGATTTATGGAAGTTTCAATTTTCCAAAAGTTGAGGAATGTAGGCTTAAACCTTTCATAAATATATTTTATCATTTTCAATAACTTATTCAAATTTATCAATTTTCATATAAAATTATGTTACACATTTTCCATTAATATGAAAATTCCATAGAAGGACTCAAACTGATCACATCAATTGAAGTGCTGAATTTTTCTCACCAATTGGTAGAGATGCAAAATTAAGTCTTATTTACCAACTGAGGCATCATTGAAAGAATGGTAAAAATGTTCAAATATTGAACAAATTTAAAATGATATTCCAAAGAAGTCAGAAAAACTCCAAAGTGGCTAGAGAAATTCTAGAAAGTTTTTGTCTATTGTGTTGACTGCTTTATGCCCAGGACCTAGAACAGTTCCTAACAGTAGTAGGCCCTCAATAAATAGCTGTGGAATGCAATGATAAAATTGGTCATTTGGTGAATTGAATTTTAGCTAGTTGACTCTTAGCAAATTGATTTTTAGTACCTTTAAGCTGCTCTCCTTGACACCAGCAAGAACAAAAATACTTATGGACTTTTGGTGAATGTGTTTTCAGAATATGATTGGGTTTCCAAAGAAGCAAAGGAAATTTTCAACTGTATAACTAAATAAACAAGTAGAGACAAGAAAGTGAATTATCCTAATGTCTACAAGCTGGTCAGACCCCCTTGGATTCTGACACTCAATGCTCGTGCTCACATTTAAGAAGTTAACTTGACAAGCTGCAGCATACCTGGTAGAGGTTGACTGGGGTGGTCTTACAGAAAGAATGGTTGGGAAGCTGGAAGTAGAAAGGAGAAGATTTGAGGGCAAGCGCTCTCTTTCAATATATGAAGAGGTTTTCAAGGAAAGCATTCTGGCTATTTTTGTCTTCCCAAAGGGCAAAGTTAGACAATGGATAGAAACCATGAGAATGGTAGGCCCTGGATCATGTAATTCCTAATCACATGCCCTTTACTTTATGTCTCTCAGGTTCTTCCCCTCCTGGAATAAGAGGAGGTTGCTCTGTAAGGCTGCTGGAAAGGAGTTAAGAAGTTGCCAGGAGTTAAGGAGTCAGGGAGGCATTTGGACCAGGGGGCCTCCAAGTTCAAGTTCCCTTTTAAATTAGCATATTGGACACCAAGCAACTGGGCTCTCAAGTGAGACAGATCTGTGTTTGAATCCACCATTTAGTGGCTGTGTGGTCATGTGCAACTTACTCAACCTCTCAGAGCGTCAGTTTCCTCATTAATAAAGTGGAGATAATAATAGTACACACCTTATAAGGTTGTTGTGAGGATTCAATAAAATACTATATGTAAAGCACTTAGGACAGTCCCTGGCACATAACAAGCAATAAATGCCTTACCTTTTTTTTTTTTTTTTTGTAGAGATGGGATCTTGCTATGTTGCCCAGGCCTCAAGTGATCCTCCTTGGCCTCTCAAAGTGCTGGGATTATAGGTGTGAGCCACAGTGCCCAGCCAAAATCACTGTGGTGAAGATGTCAATTCCGCTATAATTCTATGAGGAAAATGTCTTTTCTCCACTTTGCTGATGAGAGAACTAGGGCACACAAGTGGGGAATCAAATCCAGGGCCATTTGGCTCTAGAGTGGAGCAATTATCTACCAGGCCAACTCGAGAGGCCGCCTTCCCTATTATTACAGATCAGTGAAAATGAATGCAGTGTGTCTACCTCTCTTTTTCCAATGAGTAATAACCAACGTTTCTGTCTCAAATGGTTAAATGAAACACTTCTAAGAGCTCACCAAATTCTTCTGAGGGCAGGAAAGTTATTTTTTGTTTTCAAAATAGCTGCTTCCACAGATGACGCCCAAATATATACACAACACTTCAGTCTTTGCTGTGGACTCCAGACTTCTGCTTTGTTCAGGGGTCTGGGCGGAATAGAGACAGGAAGAGGAGCTGAGACACAGTGGCCGAGGAGCCGAGTCCAGGATGGGGGAAGCAGGGAAGTGACTCTGTGAGTCACAGGCTGGAAAGCTACAGCCTGCCCCTCTGCTCCAGGCTCTTCACACAGGGAGACATTTCCTGCCCTTTGCACTCCGCATCACCTCCCTGCATGAGTTTCTTAAGACAAGGTCTTTAGCTGAATTGTTATAAGCCAAGGGAAGGAGTGTTTTTAGTGTCTGCCAAGCCTGGGAATCTCCCAAGCCTTGAGAAAATAGTATGTGAGGCAAATTGGCTTCCCTGTTGGGACATCCCTTGCCATGATGGCAAAAGGAAGCCAGCAGGATTGACTTGTTTCCTTGGGGGTTGGAAGGGTTTAGCTAGCTTGTGTTAAAAAGCCAAAGACTTTTATCCTTTAAACACACGTGTTACTATTATAATAGTCCTCCCACAGCATTTTTGGGAAAGACAAATACTTCACTTTGACTTTGGCTAAAGATGTCCCATGATCCCTTGGGACTTGAGCACCCAAGCTCCACATTGCATGCAGGTTGACGTCGGACGTGCTGGTCACCTTGTGAGTAGAACTGACGTGTGGTCATCTGGGCCTGGACCCTCGACCTTTGACTGGTTTATGGAGGATAGAAGGCAGGAAGGAATCTTCCCCCTTGGCTTTGGCCTGCTGGTTTCTAGTTCAGGATAGGACCCTGTTCAGGCCTGTCCTTCGGCCTGTAGACTAATTAGACCCCAGAAGACGTTCCTGGGGTCATTTGGAAACTGCACAGGCCCTCAAACATATGGCACTGATAAGGATCATAGCCTTAGAGATAAGGAACTATTTAAGGGAATCTGAGGAAGCCCAGGGTTTGTTTTCATAAAGCTGGACAATGTAAAGTGTAATCCCTACACAGATGTAATTAGCTGTTAAGCATATTAAGTCCGTGAGGAGAGGGCACTCTGGCTGGTTCATAAATTACTGTGAGAACACCCCAGGGAACCCGAATCAATGGCAGGTATCTTTTCCTGATAGATCATTAGAATGACAACTAGTGATGGATCGGGAGGGTGAACTTATGGGGTCCTAAGGAAACAGGACATGGAGGAGCCACAGACATGAATGACCAAGGGCCCTTGGGCCTTTTATTTCCATAATAAAGTCAGCTTTGAAGAAGTCATAGTATGGCAGCCACTCAGTGTTTTCTGCTATTTCCGTGTTTGGCACTGTGATGTTAGGTTGCATGGAAGTGCTAGGGGATCCTGGTGAAGGTTGCTTCCCCTGCAGAACAGCCAATGGATGCCAGACAAGCCCATTAAAGCTGTAGCTTTGCATGGGGTTAACAGTCTGGAGGCTCTACGTCTCATTTCTAGCCAAGCAGTTACTAAATGGCTTTCACTTCATGAGCCAATGTCCTTTCCACTGATTTAATATTAATAATAATAACAAAAATGATAATAACCTAAGATTATTAAGAGCTAATTCCACTAGGCAGAGTAATACACAGTTACATATCTGTTATCTAATATATTTCTCACAACAACCCTATGAGCTAGCCACTGATATTATCACCACTTTTCAGATGAAGAAACTGAGGTTCAGACAAGTTAACTTAGTGTGTCTGAAGTTATGTAGTTAATAAGTAGTAGATCTGGGTTTTAACTCTAGAAACTGATTTCAGAATTTATGATGGTAATAAATAATTTGGGGCTCATTAGTAACATTTCTCAGTGCCTTGTGGAAAAATCTGCCATTCTTCAGATTCCAATTGATATCAAGACTAACCAAAAATAAGTGACAAAGATGTATTGACAGAGCTTATAACAATATGTTCTTTTATATATTCTCCCTTTGCCTGGTCTAGCCTGATCTTTGGAAATTCACTGGAGCTTTTATGTCATAATTAACTTTACATTGTTTGGGAAACTTTGAGATGGTGAAAGCACAGAGCAGTCGTGAAAAGCACTTGCTTTGGATTTCTTCAACATTTTATAGAAATGAGACTTCTCAAACAAATAACCAACAGTTGGGATGGGATGCTGGGGAGATTATCACAAGTTAAAATTTAGGATTTTAAAGTAAAATCTGGCTGGGAACGGTGGCTCACACCTGCAATCCCAGCACTTTGGGAGGCTGAGGTGGGCAGATCACGTGAGGTCAGTAGTTTGAGACCAGCCTGGCCAACATCATGAAACCCCATCTCTACTGATACAAATATTAGCCGGTTATGGTGGTGGGCGCCTGTAATCCCAGCTGCTCAGGAGGCTGAGGCAGGAGAATCACTTGCAGCTGGGAGGCAGAGGTTGCAGTGAGCCGAGATCATGATATTGCACTCCAGCCTGGGCGACAAGAGTGAAATTCCATCTCAGAAAAAAGAAAAGAAAGAAAGAAAAAGAAAAAAGAAGTAAAATCTTGAGAAAGCTTCTTTCCTTTGAATTGGCCAGTTAGCCCTCCAGTAGAAGGCTCTCTGGAGAGTGTGGGAGCCTGGGCAGCAGCAGTTGCTTTGGGGGAGATGGTTGTTACACAGATACGACCTTTTCGCAAGTTGACATTCTCTTTCTCTTCTGGTCTTCTCCGTGCATCTTTCATTCAGAAATATTTGACTACTGAAAATATCTGCTTTGCAAATACAATTTACATTCACGAGAGGCAAACTGTGATGTCACTGCTTTCTTTAAGATGCTATCTGAATTTTCAATCCACTGACATGTGATGAAAAAAAAACACCTAGGGGCAGAATCACTTTAAGTGGAAGTTTAAGTGATTTCTCTTAAACAACAAAAGATTCTCCCACCAGACACTCAATTAAAAGTTAGTCCCAGGCTACTCCTGGCCTCTACAACCTGCTGGGTTCTTAGTCTGCAAGAACTAAGCACTGTATTGTAAAACACTGAGTCCATACGTGGAGACAGTATGACAGTCCTGAACATTTGACACACCAGGTGAGCATAGACATTGGATGGCAAGACAGTAAGTGGCCTTTGCGGCTAAGCAAGGACCAGGTAGGTCTGGAGCAGGGAGTGCCCAGGTCAGCCAGGCTATGCTGGGAAGAAAATATAGCTTACTCTATATCTTATCAATTGCCATTTTCTGTGATTTAAGACAGCACCGTATTCAATTTTTTAAAAGTGTGTTGGGGGTGGGGTGGGGCAGGCATGGATGGAAATCTTCTAAATGCCATGGTGCTCATTTCCAGAGCCTTCAGGAGATAACGTCCCACCGGGAGCTGTGTGGGGACACTTAAGGATAGCTTTGCCCTAAGGCAAAATAATAATCACAAAGCAATCTTTACTTTTTCTGATAAAGCTCTCCCTCTTGCCTACTGGCAGAAGCTGGTGAACGTTACATTTGAGTTAAGCACTAAAAGCAGCAGGGAGCATTGAGATAAATTGCTGCAATTATTAACTTACTTGCTGTTTAATGGCACAAAAACCATCCGTAGTGTGGTAGGCTTCACCGGGTTCCCACAGTAATCGTGAGGTTTTTGGATCTGGCTTATTATGTTTTATTGGTAGCACACAGCTTGTGCTGATGGTACAGCCGTGACTGGGAAGTGTTAGTGCCTGAAAGGTACATGGTTGTCTCCTCAGGCAAGTGTACTCCCGGGGCCAGGGCAGATAGAGTGGTGGGCCAGTTTGGAGTTGTCATTCTCATTTGGGAGTCTCTGCTTTTTTTCACTATTTATCTCAAGAGACAGCTTTGTTACGCCGTTGCACCTACCAACTGTTTAGATATGGTACTTTCAATGGTGTATAATAAGAACTGATGCTGCAGTAGATATCCGAGAGCTTGTTGAACCCTCTTTTAAACAGGTACTATTTATAATAGCCTTCTGCTAAACATGATTTTAAGGATGTACTTGCATAAAAAAAACTTTTTGAAGCCTGTTGGAAATTTATAGAAACCCAAGGTATGAAGATTGTAAAGGCCTGTACTTCCCACAATGTACCAACCAAAACCATGAGATATTTAAATACTGTATTCATTTGACAGTCCTCCCCAAACTCAATATTTGCTAAAAATACAGTAAAAAGGTAACTCTTTACAAAGTATTTCTGGAAAACATAAAATATATACTTTTATTAAATGACTGAGCAGGTTCTTTCACATCTTTAATCCTTAATGTGTTACAAATATCCAAAGTCACCTGGAATTGGCTTTGGATGGGTTTTGTTATAAAAGCCTGGGAAACAGAAGAAATCAATAATGCTGCACTTTAGAAGCCAAAGTCTCAGTTCCAGGAGGATCATAGGTGTGAAAATCTCAAAGCAAATCTCTGCTTTGAAGGTTTAAAAAAAAAAAAAAACCCAAAACAACAATAACAACAACAACAAAAATGGTGGAGATATCCTCAAAGGTGTCTATATCAGTCAAGATGCTTTCTGATATCACTAACAGAAAACCCTGATTCAGAGTGCTTGGCCTCTGAAGACCCTGACTTTACATTAGGAAAACTTGGGGATCAGTGTTATTTAAATCCCCGTAGGGATTCTGAGTCATAGCAAAAGTTGGGAAACACTGGTTTTAACAATAAGAAAACTTATCACCTCACAAAGCAGGAAGTCTGGAGGTAGAGCGGGCTTCAGTCTTAGTGAAATCAGCAGCTCAGTGAAACTTTCAAGGACCCAGGCTTTCTGATCTCTTGTTTTTCTGCCTTCAGTGGCAGTTTCAGCATCACACAGGGAGCAAAATGGCTGCATTTGGTCAAAACACATACATTTGGAGGAAGAAGAGATACCATCTCATCCTGTGCTTTCTCTCAGAAGCAAGCAAATGATCCCCAGAAGCTCTCACCCCTACCTCAGACCTCACCTCACAGTTCACTGGTCAGAGGTGGTCCATTGCTAACTCTGCTACTAGCAAGGAGAATGGGATTATCCTTAGACCAATCAGGGTTTCTCTTGGAACTTGGGGTGGGATGGCCAAAGCCTAAAGCTTCACCATGAAGCCCTTGACTGTGTGCCTAAACAAATTGGGGTTCCTTGTGAAGGAAAAGGAAGTACAGATGAGACTAGGCAACCCAATGCTCACCAGGATATCATTTCTATGAGGATGAGTTAAACTAGAGTGAAATGTTTGGCTTCATTTTTCTTTTCACTGCTTTGTTTTCGGACCACAAAATTACTATATGTTCTTTGTGAAAAAATAAAAATTCGAGATATTATAATCGCTTACTACTTTTTACCTTGAGATAACATTATTAATATTTGGCATCTAACCATATATATTATTATACTATACATATAGCTATTTAATATTTATATGTTTACGTATGATTATATATCTTTATATAAATACACACATAGATATACATATATATACATACATATATACACACATATGTATAAATATGAGATAATATTATATATGATGTTTTATAAATCTACTTTCTCACTAAAGATACAATGTAAACATTAAATACTCTTCTAAATTCTGATTTTTTTTAAAAAGAGATGGGGGTCTCACTATGCTGCCCAGGCTGGAGTGCAGTGGCTATTCACAGGTGTGATCCTACCACTGCTCAGCATGAGAATTTTGACCTGCTTGGTTTTTGACCTGGGTTGGTTCACCCCTTCTTAGGCAACCTGGTGGTCCTTGCTCCATATTAATGCTGAATTTGGTGCAGATAGATGATCATACAGTGTATTACAGCCCAGAGCTCCTGGGCTCAAGTAACCCTCCCAGCTCAACTCTGCCTCACCAGTAGCTGGGACTACAGGCACATGCCACTGTGCAATGGTCACACAGTATTCCATTGTGAAATGTGCAGTAATAACCTGTCTTTTGTTGTTTGACATTTATTTCTTGTCTATATTTTCTTTATTATAAATAGTGATTTGATAAACATTCACTGTGTCAATTTATTTTCTTTTGGAGATCTATTCCTGGAGGCAGAATTAAGGTTAAGAACATTTCTAAATCCTTAACAACTATTGCTAATTTATCAACAAGTGGTACAATACCTTAGGAAAGCCCCTTAGGTAGAGCATGGATTTGTCCAGCTGTATTGAAAACCTTAAAAATATTTATGTGTACGAATTCCTATTCCTAGGAATTTATACTGAGGAATTAAACTGAATTAAACAAAAGTAGGGAGAAGGCTATCTGTATGAAAATTTTATTAGTAGCATTATTAAAACAGTAAACTTTTGGAAACAATCTAAATGTATTTCTCTCTCTCTCTCTACTTTTCTTTTTTTTTTGAGACGGAGTCTTGCTCTGTCGCCCGGGCTGGAGTGCAGTGGCCGGATCTCAGCTCACTGCAAGCTCTGCCTCCCGGGTTTACGCCATTCTCCTGCCTCAGCCTCCCGAGTAGCTGGGACTACAGGCGCCCGCCACCTCGCCCGGCTAGTTTTTTGTATTTTTTAGTAGAGACGGGGTTTCGTCGTGTTAGCCAGGATGGTCTCGATCTCCTGACCTCGTGATCCGCCCGTCTCGGCCTCCCAAAGTGCTGGGATTACAGGCTTGAGCCACCGCGCCCGGCCTCTACTTTTCTTTTCTTTTTTTTTTTGAGGCAGGGTCCTGCTCTGTCACCCAGGCTGGAGTACAGTGGCATTATCATAGCTGCCTGTAGCCTCAGTCTCCTGGTCTCAAGCAACCCTCCTGCCCTCCTGCCTCAGGCTTCCAAGTAACTGGGACCACAGGTGCATGTCACCATGCTTGGCTAATTTTTAAATTACATTTTGTAGACATGGGGTCTTGCTGTGTTGCCCAGGCGGGCTTTGAACTCCTGGCCTCAAGCAATTCTCCCTCCTTGGCCTCCCAAAGTACTGGCGTTACAGACATGAGCCACTGGGCCTGGCCCCAGAACAAGTTAACATTGAACTATCTCCTTATCCATTTTCCATGTGTGTTAGTCCATTCTCACACTGCCAGTAAAGACATACCCAAGACTGGGTAATTTATAAAGGAAAAAGGTTTAATTGACTCACAGCTCAGCGTGGCTGAGGAGGCCTCAGGAAACTTACGATCATAGCGGAAGGGGAAGCAAACCTGTCTTTCTTCACATGGGGGCAGGAAGGAGAATTGCCAAGCAAAATGGGGAAAAGCCCTTTATAAAACCATCAGATGTCATGAGAACTTACTACTATCATGAGAGCAGCATGAGGGTAACCAACCCCATGATTCAATTATTCCCCACCAGGTCCCTCCCATGACATGTGAGAATTATGGGAACTACAATTCGATATAAGATTTGGATGGAAACACAGTCAAACCATATCCCCCTGTTAAATAGAATTTAAATTATCTAGGCTGGGCATGGTGGCTCATGCTTGTAATCACAGCACTTTGGGAGGCAAAGGTGGGTGGATCACTTGAGGTCAGGAGTTTGAGACCAGCCTGGCCAACATTGTGAAACCCCAGGTCTACTAAAAATACAAAAATTAGCTGGGTGTGG